>NC_090437.1:1038426344-1038733267 GCF_031143425.1 Pleurodeles waltl
GATTCAGAGACACGCATATCTGCTGTTTCGACTTGTATGATGTCATCAGTTGCTTTCACCTCCAGATGTTCAAGAAGATTCCGGCGAAATATTATGACTTCTGCTGCGCTGTCTAGCAGTGTTAGTGCCCAAGTCTTGTTCTTCAAGAGAACTCTCTTCCTGTGTGGCATGTCTAACTGAGACTGCCGCCACCTTTTTCTTTTTAAACTGTTGTTTTTGTTGTATCGGTTTCTCTTCCTTCTTGACAGAAACCTCCAAAGAGCGCTGTGATTCCTGTCTTGGTTTCACCTACTCTGTTCTCCGCTCTGACCGCCCACCTCTCTCATTTCTCATTTCCGATGAGTCCTGAAAGGAACGAGATTGGCGTGTATCAGTGTATTGATATCTATCAGGCGTCTTCAAATTATCCCTATTTCTGAGATTATACCTATTCTGCGGGGTCTCCGTACACGGAGATTCTCCCCTTTCTTTTTTAGGTGTCTGTTGTTTTTTCTCCCAGTGCTTCTTATTACCCTCAGGTTGCTGTTTAGCATTGTCTTTACTAATTTTTCCTTGAAACTGTGGTTTTTGCGGTCAAGCCCCTAGGCTATCGCGACCGATACTGGAATATGTTTCCGCAATTAATTTAGGCAGTTCCCACTCCTGATCTAGTTGCGGGACATCACGAAGATGCATACGCACCGCAAGTGCAACTGCCTCCCCTTTAAGATGACTTAGTATTATTGAAGAAACCGTCTCAAAGTTGTCCATCAGTTGCATTCCTAAATCTAAGGCTGGGGCAGCCCCGTATTCATCCTGAATCTGTTTAAGCACTTCCGGTAGGTTGGCCAAGGTCGGTGTACCGTGTGCCGTTGTATAGAGCGCGGCAAACACCGTGCCCCATGTATTACAATGTTCCACTGTGGGAACCATGCCAAATGGTAAACACATAGTTAATATTCTATGTTTGTCCTGAGGTCCTGTATGGGGATATACCACCTCCAGCGTATTCATTTTCTGTGCCAGCCAAAATGGAGTTTCCTCCCGTTTTGCTGGAACTTTACCCATGATGGAGTGTGCAGTCACTGGGTTTATACCTGGGGCTACTGCATGTGGTTGTGCTAGAGCAGCACGCGCTGGGTTTGTATTTAGTGTCTGCATCACAAATTGTACTAAGCGTCTATATGTAGCCATTAAGTCTGTATATAAACGACGAACTTCAGCCACCAGCATATTTGCAACCGCAGGATGTGGTGTATACGTGGCCGATAACGGCCAGGTCAGACCATCATTACTCAGTGGACCTAACCTCACTGGCAATATTGTATGGGGTAGGGGCCATCAAGCCAATTATTATGTTCTTGATAACATAGAGGTATCTCTAGGTATGCGTACCCCCTGTACTGGCCAGGCGCATTCGCAACCGTATATTTGTGAAATGTATTTGTATTCCCATCAACTGCTGGAAACGTGACTCAGGAGTAGAAAAGTTCTGTTCTATAGGCTGCATGGGCGGCCATCCACAAACGTGACTGGACCACCCTGGTTCATAAGACCATGTGCAAGCAAATGTGCTGTGAGCGGCTGTCTCATATTAAAAGCTATTTGTATTACCTGGGGATTCGCCATTTGAAAAACAGCGTTGGTTCAGAGAAGGCACACCAAAACGGGGTCTTTCCTTTTAAGGTTCAAGCTTGAACAACCATCCGCTATATTTAGGGTTACCTATATCACAGTGGTGGAAATCCTCAGTGCCACGGGCGTCTCCGTTAAAGGAACTGAGGGATCATTATAATATATGAGACCGAGAGAGACTGGTGGACCCAAAAATTAGAGCCAGACCAATCGTTGGCAGCGCCATGTCGTGTAGGCTCTCATTATCCTAATGAGACTACTGGATTTTTGGGCGGCAAGATCGTTCACAGTGTGGGGGACTAAGTCTAACCCACGGCGAAGGACCCTTGTCACCACAAATCCGGGTTGAGCTCCTGCTAACTAGCAGTGCCTCATCTCTCCCAAAGGGAAGAGACAATTGGGCAGCCGAGCACATGACATCTTAGTGCTTCCCAGGGAAGTCGTGGTCACTCAGATCCCAACCAGTTCTCTCATACACAGTGTGGTCTCATATATAAATGACAAAGGCAGTTTGAGTTCTAAAGATTGGTTTAATAAAACGACTGCATTTTAGATAACAAGGAATGAGCCACAATAACCAGAACCATACAACACAGTAGGATTGAAATAGTAACGAGGAGAGTGAAACATAAGAATAACGCTATCATAGTGCAACTAGATTACGTTCTCTCTTCTATGTTCTATTTTGAGCACAGCATGTTAAGCTCTATGCCTGCCTTTCAGGTTCCCCCGGGAGGACATCGACCCTCATACCTGAGCAAAGGCCTGTGATCGGGATCAGCATCTGCAACAGGGCAGTCAGCGTCTAGTTGTGGGTTCCTGGTCGGAATCTCCCTATTACGTGTACTGGGATTAGAAAGTGTTTTTATACTATTGATGTGAACTAACACCCCGATGTTCCTGCGTAAGAGTAACGTGACAACCTTTTTTGACTGCTTTTTGGAGGTAAGTTCAGTGAGAGGTGACAGAATGGTACCATACCCCTTCACAAATGTCCTATGGTACCCAGTAAAGCCAAAGAAAACCCTGACCAGGGTCTGTATCTTGGGAGTCTCCCAATACAGTATTATCTGGATTTTGGCTTCAATAACAAGGTGGCTTAAGTAGACAACTAAGTTCTGCCCTGTCTGACACTATCTGGCACTTGTTGGCCTTGTTAGCTAGACCTGCCTGTTGCAGGACCTGAAGTATGTCTCTCGGGTGGACCAGGTGATCCTCTCAGGTGGAACTATATATATATCAATATCATCCAGATATGCTGCACTAAAATTATCCAGACCTGAAAGGATTACACCCACCAATCTTTGCAAAGCGGCATGTGCATTGTCAGATAAAAAGGCATCACTTTAATTTGAAAGTGTCCTTATGGGGTTGAAAAAGCAGATCCCTCCTTTGTTCGTCGGGTGAGTCCAATTTGCCTGTACCCTGATGTTAAACCAAAGATACTTAAGAATTTGGCTGTACCCAACTTATCAATCAATTCATCTGCTCTTGGTATCAGGTGTGCATCAGTTTTAGTGATGGCATTTAGACCCCTGTAATCCACACAAATCCTCATCTCTGGTTCGCCACCCTTTGAATGAGGTTTGGGGACCAGTACCACGGTTGGCTCAGGGACTGTCAGAAAGTTCAGTCACACAAAGCTTTAGCATCTTGCTTACTTCATCTTTGAGGCAGCTTTAATGCATGTTTTACTTCATTAGACAGTCTATAAACAGTGTTTTTGACAGGGAGACTGTCCCCTATGTCCACATCATGGACCCACCAGGTTGTCTGACCAGGGATAAACAAAGAGCACACTTGACTCTGTACTTCTCTGTGGTGATGCCAATTCCTCCTATCAAGGTCTCCTTCATATGCTAATAGGACTCAACCATATCCTTAGAGGAATGCCACTCCTTTCTAAACTTTCTTTTGTATAGGAGCTGAAAGCCTTTTCAATGTTGTCCCTTTTAGCTCTTGCTCTGTGGCTAATGCCCCTAGCTTTTCACAACACTCTTAGATCACTCTTAGATCACCGATCTTCAAACTTGGAATGATAAACAAGTTAAGATTCTTGCCACCCTCCATTGTGCACTACCTTTATTTTAAAGTTGGGACCTTTTTAGGTTGAGCACGTAAGCGATTTGACCTGTTGTAAGTATTGTAGGCTTTTAACCACACCCACCTCACGCCCATTACTTTAACTGATTTGTGAGCTTACCTTTCAAAAATCCTTTGTTATCATTAGTAAATGCTTTCCACTTGTCCCTCCTTGAGGAGGTTTTGTTACCGCCTGCAGACTTACCCAGTTACATGGATAATTGCACAATTGCCGATATGCTTGACTGTGAGCGAACTTCTTTTTCCTTTTGTGTCTCTCTTACACACTCATGGCGACCATGGCACTGTGAATGGGCTCACTTATGTCAACAGTTTTACTTTTCATTTTCAATTTATGTGGCAAGAAAAGTCCAGTTAGGAATTTACAACGTCAATAGCTCTAAGTGGGGCAAATGAGAAACCAATTGAATTGCAAATGCTTGTTACAACTTTTAAACATTTTCGCCTGACTTCCAAAACTTTTGGATATTTTTGGAATGGGTTCTACACAGGGTCTGGACAAACCCAATAAAAAAACCTGTCAAAAAAACTGACAAAATGTATTTGTGTCTAAAGTCAATTGAGGATTTCTTTGTACAAAAGTCACTTATGACCAAGTTGCACTGCGAAACACAAGTTCTGGATCCTACCGCTGTAACACCATTGTAGGAAAGTATTATGCAGTGAGGCTGGGTGGGTCTCACTATACAATACTCCAACAATATCTCAAACTGGGTCCTTTGGATTCAGACTAATAAATCCCTAGCCGTTTTTGTGACATAAAAGACACATATACAATGCTACTTATTTCACTTTTCTCCTCTTTTGTCATTATTGTGAGTGTCGAGCAAACAGTAAATATATGCAAGGCTCCAATTTTCCCAAATGTTTGCAATAAAACTGCTTAAGGGATGCTATTTAATAGTAATTAAATGTAATTGCATATGTGAGACAAAAAACTCCTTGAAGTAGTGCACTATCAGGAATGATGTGCAAAGGGCAAAAAATGTAATTGATCTAT
This sequence comes from Pleurodeles waltl, assembly GCF_031143425.1. Taxonomy (NCBI): domain Eukaryota; kingdom Metazoa; phylum Chordata; class Amphibia; order Caudata; family Salamandridae; genus Pleurodeles; species Pleurodeles waltl. Next base: position 1,038,431,062 of record NC_090437.1, read on the forward strand.
ATTCATATAGCTAGACGTTTAGTGCCATTGCATTTGCAGCTCGGATTCTAATTGTTTACTCCTCTACTAAATTGTAAGAAACACATGTGCAAAATAGATATGCTACGCTTATAAACGAAGGAAAATCAGAAACATAAGTATTAACCAACAACCCATGATACGGATTAGTTAAAAAAGAGGTACAAAAATGGGCACTGGGAGCTTTTTCAAGTGTGCATTATTAAATTATCTGTGCTGGATGTTGTCCTGTTGGTGTGTTATTTTTCAATATATGTGCAAGGTTTTCCTGACAAAATATTCCAATATTATTGGCGCATTGAATTGCATATTGCGACAGGCACACAGCCACTCTGGAGGAACCCCTTGATAAAAAACACACTTGCTCTATTAAATGTGCCTGACCATCCGAGCACTGAGCACAGAAACCTGTAGACAAATGGAATATGAATAATTCAGATTAAGGACGATTGTGGTTCTTAATCATGTAATGAGGAAAATATAAATAATTATAGTTCTCTTTTACACATTCTTTTTAGGGAGGACCTGTAATGCTGAACTTGCCCTCAGTAAACAACAGCATTAGGGATTCAGGCCTTAGATAAATCAAGACCTAAAATAACTAGATCATTGACATAGAAGGAGCATGGAAGACATAACAGGTGCTTTCCCAGTGTTGAGTGGGCGAGTCCCGTTATGAAGTGAGCCGCACTGTGTTGCTAAAGGGTATACTGCCTGTTTGACTGAGAGCACATACATTGTTTTGTTACACATAATAACACAAGTGGACTCTTTAAAATGCCAGGTCACAAAACATTGCTTTGTTGTGAGGTTAAAATAGAACCAGTGTAGTGGATGGTCCTTGGCACTGTGTAAATGCGAGTCAACACAATAGCTTCTCAGATCTTTCTTTAAAACAAACTGCATTACATTATGAAAATCTATTTAAACCTCACTGTCCAAGAAAGAAAACACTGAGTTTTCATTCAGAGGTAATTTCTGATGATTTAGTTACACATAGAGGCAATTTTGATGGCGAATGTGCTTCTTATAAATGAAAATATCCTAATCCATGTTAGCAAATTTGTAATATTTTCTCCACAATTCACTACTGCACCCCACGCTCGACTACATCTCCCTCTCGACGAATGGGCTTGGCTTCTTTGGTACAATTGCAATTTATTTAGCATTGTTTTACAGGCCGCATGACTCCAGTAATAGGGAGTAAGTGGCCAGCACTCATTCTGAAAATTATTCTAGCACCACTGGATTTTCTACCCATGCCACATCAAGAACCCACCAGACGTTTTTTTCACTGCTAAACTTTAAAAGTGGGAAAGCGAGTTTGTGATTCATGAAATGGCTGCCACGGCAATGTGTGAGACAATCACCATTCTTCAGAAACAAAATATGAAGGGCGGGCCCTTTGCAGTTGTGAAGCAGCATCACCCTCGTGGCTGAGCCAGCAGCAGAAAAAATAGTTCACTATCGTTTTCATTTTCTCCTGCTTGCTCAGACAGCATGTGGAGGGAGGGGCAGGGCTGGGCCACAGAAGGAGGGAAAAGGAGAGACTACACCTAAGTGTGCATATGTGTTTGGTCGGCCGTTTTAGGCCTGCTAAACACACATGCACACGTAGGCTTTTCCATCCCAGCTGTGTTGAACAGCCGGGCTGGAGAAACTGCACAGACCCCAGGGTTGTGTCTAGGTGTCAGTACAAGCCGTTCAGACCAATCCTGACACTGCTTTCATGCTAGGTGTAGCGTGAAAGCAGCGCCAGGATTGCTGTGGAGCCTGTGCTGGTTCCCCAGTGAATGCTGGGACACCATGTCGAGGGAAGAGGAGCGACGAATGAGGATTCAGGAGATGGCGGCATTGTGGTAAGGGGAAGTTTATTTTTATTTTTAATTTTAAAAATTTGTACCCCTCTCCCTCTCTTCATCCCCTCCCCCCCCATGGCCTTCCCTTGAGATTTGCGGCGGCCGTTGCTGCAAAATATACATCTGCAATTGCCACATTCAATGTGAATATTTGAAAAACTATTTTAAAAATTCAGACCAAGCCATAAAGGGTTTGAAATCATTACTAGCTAAGTGAAGAACTACGTTCACGACTGAATCACAGCAATTCTGTGCAGCCGTTTTGTTGTGCACATGAGCCTAAATTCTTAGGGCATTTTAAATGGCCAACAACATTTGGAATCTTGCCTATTAAACAATTGCCAGGCACACCCCGCAACACTTAATCAATTTACACAAAACTTTGCAAGTTAATACTAACACGTAGGTACAGCGTTTTTTGCAAGATTGATTAGTCGGATTGCCCAAAATGTTTCTGCCAATCAATAAATGAGTTTGAATGTTTTAGTTGTCACAAATATAACCACCAAGTTACTGCTGCTGATCATCTATCTGCAAAATAAAGTGCCAAATACAAAATAATTGTAGTCAAAATGTGTAAACTCGGCCATGAAATCTAAAGAGACTTTTATGACGCCGCTATGTTATAGAGGAATGCTTACTATTACTTTAGTTTCACAGTTACTCACAACTGGTATACTGACGTGCACAATAATCAGGGCCATGGTACAATTTGGGTGGCAGGAGGATCGTTGAGTAATTAGCAACTGCCATCATTTACTATACTGTAAGGCTGTCTTTCTATAACTTACTTAATAAGTAATATTTTTTTTTAAGATGGATGTTTCTTTCAGACACACACCTTACTATCAACAAGGCAAATTGCCACAGCAGTACAGAAAATGAGATGTCTCTGTAGTCATACGATAAACAATATGCTGTTGACATTACCAACGAGGCAGTGGATTGAAGCTAACTAGCTTACCCTTCTCTGACAGGCTCTCTGTATTCCTTTGTGAAAGATGTAGGAGACTAGCAAACCTGTCAAAATTTGTTAGAATAAATGTCCATAGTCGTCCTTAACAAAGGGGCCACTGCAAGGGCTGTCGCAGTGAGGCGTGCTACCCCCGATGGTGGCAATATTAGAAGTTCGAAGTGCCAACGTGGTGCCCAGGACTCGCGCTTCCCAAGTTGACTGCCACAATTCACACTTTTAAACAGAGTAAAACTCTTCGCATAACCCACACTGTACTCCACATATTTAGGTGTACTTCTACATTCGTTAGCGAGTTATAACTTTTTAGCAGATTAAGAAAGGGGCAAAACTATGCAAATGACGATTAGAAATGTCCTTAATTTCTGTGGCATATGCCTAGTTCAAACTACTTTCTGTGGGAATCTGCCCAGAAAATGTGCATGACTAGTGTTGGAATAGCGCTAAAATGTTACAACTATATTTTATTTGTCTGTTTTATTTTCACCTGGGAAAACAGATGGGAAACTTTGCGATGACTTCTCTCACACACCTTTGAAAAACTCTAATATTCTGTGTAGGTTCCCATACTCACAGCAACACTGAACTCTGGTTTGTTTAGAAGTTAGGCTTCCTGGGGAAAGGCATTGCACATATTTGCTATTAACCACAAAACTACAACAGAGTTGTTGCTCACCTCATTTGCATGGCATCTTCCATAACACTCAGGAACACGTCTCCTTCAAATGCTCATGATAACTGCTAACTCAAGCTGCTGCTGTCGATTGAAATGTATAGTAGCCCTGCTTAGAGATAAAAATGGTGATGCATTGTCACAATTTTAGTGTTGCTTCACAATATGTAAATGCATAGTATATAACCTTAATATACTTACATCCAAGTATGACTTTATGTTCAGAATTAATTATAGATAATTTTTTCAGGATATAGTTGATAACGTTTAACGTGTGTTCACGTTAAGTTAGCCATAGTTAATGTAGGCTTCAGACTGAAAATTCAAAATATCAAAATTGTGACTTTGGCTTTGTGGATTCTGACTCTTTATTTTCGTTTCAGGAACCAAGCTAACTGAATAATAATGCATTCTCGTGTTTTAAACCATATGAGAAAATATTCTGTTGAAGGTTTTACTGCCATTGAAAATTAGTTTCATACACCTGCCCTCGATGTTTCAGCCAGTAGCTGTTTTCCAAAGGCCAGGCAGCTGTGAGCTTCCTTTGTGTGATGCCACGGAGGGAGAATGCATGTAACATATAGTCAAATGCTAGATTTGGATTGGTTTCTGTCTCCAGGGACTATAGGGAGTTGTGTTTTGTTTTAGAAATTGTTTGTTTAATTGTGCCTTGCTGTTATTCAGAAGCTGATTACTGCTGTCCACTTCAAAATGAAGATGCTTTTCCCTCTCTTGAGACATTTTACTTACTTTGCCCTGCTCTCAGAGTTTAAATCTCGAGTGAATGTATTTGTCCCCTTTGTTTGACTGAATCTTCATTTGGTTTTAAAGTTAGAGGCTTTGCTTGCTGACACCAACTGCTTAATATTGACACCATTGCTCCAGAAACTCTAGTTTAGCTTTAATTAACTTTCTATAAGAGAAATTAATTCTATTCGATTTGCATATGACTGTTTAAATAAAATACATTTGCACTTGCCATTTTGACCTGCTTTGAATTATAAATTATGCTGTATCCAGTGGATTATGTTTGTATGAATAATCTGACTGATTTGAGTTTGCAATTTTGCTAATCTGTTAATAAAATTTCACGGTTTGCAAAACTACTACTTTCTCTAGTTCCTGTGAGGCAAAATGTGCCATTGATATATTGTTGAGTTGTCAATGTTAAGCCTCAGTTCGAGACAAAGGTCCATCCACTCTACTTTAACTTGTACTTGCATTTTCATCAAAGGTCTTGCACTGTGCAAATCCACTCCCCCATTCCATCGAACGGTATCAGACAATGGTTTTTATTGAGGCTTACAGAGTTAGGATTTGCCCCAGAGACAGTCAAAATGTGCCTCAGCTCAGTTCGCATCCCTGAGATAACATTGCTCAGTTTGGACAAATGGCGGTGTTCTGGTGTTTCTGAAGCAGTTGCATTGTCCTAGTAGTGTAAATATAATAGAGTGATGCATCTTTGATTGCATGTTGTCCAGTGTGGTGGTGTTTCCAGGTTTTGATGAGTTAGTGTGTTTTGCAGTGTGGTCTCCATTTGAGTCCACAAGGGCTCCGTATTGAAGTGAGATATGAATTGCTGTTTTGTGCACATTGCTTGTGCTTATGAGGAGCAATGTGGTTGGTGCAAGAGCTAAAGTTTATTATTGACTCGTCGTAGTTTAGGAGCCTGGTTTAAACATAAAGTTGTAACTTGTTTGTTCTTTTTTGTGGTGTCGGACAAAACATTACTATCAGCTACACAAAAGGAAGGAATTTTTTAAACTTTTGTTTCGATGGTCTATTAATTGAGATTGGTGTTGGTAATACTTTTGCGCAGAGGAGTAAACAACATTAGTCAGGGTGATTTTCTGCTGCTCGAAGTTTCACTCCATATGTGTGAGAATCAATGGAGGGTGTTAGTCCCCACTCCTCTAGATTGCTTGTGGACTTTGATTTTTTTTTTTTTTGGTGGAACAGGCAAGAGTTGTTGCTTTTACTGTCAATATTTTGCTAGGGTGGCATTGATTGCTTTTGAAGGAGAGCTGCTGCGAAGTCCTGCAAATTGCTTCAAAGTGTGTTGTGCTGGTACTGGTCGGTTGATAAATATACCACTCTGGGTTTGGTCATTGCGTCAGAGGGTGCCACGCTGTGTGTGACCGGTTCAGTGGTGTTGCGCTGAGATTGCATATATTACTTTGTGATTTGCTGAAAACTGCTGCTTATTTTATTTGAATTAATTGATTTTGTGCTGCATCGCACAAAGAGAAAAGATTACACTTTTCAAGAAATTTCTTAGTGATGATGTGAGGTGTCTCTGAGGACAAGACGGCCCTTGATGGTACAACCACACATTATATGGCAACGAAGGTCAGTTTACACACATGCCCGTAGTAATATAAGATCACAGCAAATTTGAGGGTCCTTGCAGTTTATTCCACATGGTACCTTTAATTTGAAAATAATTGAGAATTTGAGACAATTGATTTATGAGATGAAGTCCCCACCTTGACTTGCTCAATGTGAGGTGTTGAATGCATAGGAGTGTGCCACTCATGCCAAGGAGACAGAGAGCTATCAGACTACACACAAATTAATGTTTAGAACTGGATGGAGGCAAGATTAAATGCAGAACAGCAAGAATGGATGAAGAATGTAATTTGGGTCCAAGAATTTATAACAAAAGGGAAGAAACTATGAAAGGGGTGGAAATCAAGAAAAGAAGCATAGTACCAGTGATAGTGACTCTAGTGGTGATTTTTCGGATGATCTGTTAATTTCCCCGCCATGTCTGTATAATGTTTTTCAGGCTGGGTGTGGGGGAAATCAACAAATTGGAGTTCATCAAGCAGTCAAAAGGCCCCCACCCATTGTTGCACTAGGTGCAAATGCAGCTAATGATTAGGGTATCCAGGTAGGATGTTTGCCCGTTGTTACAGATTTGCCCATTGTTGCAACAGATGTACACTTAGTAACTTTGAGTACTAAATTAGTCACTCTAGACCATATTGCTCTTCCAATCATAACAGTCCCTGTTATCCCAAGCACTAGTAACAATGTAGATCCAGGAGTGAGACCCCATATGGTAATGACTACCATTATGAGTGGACTGTTGTGGAGTTTGAGGAAAGCTCTAGGTCAGATACTTTAGAGGAGGGGGAGGTACCAGTAAAGGAAAATAATGTTTTAAAGAGGAAGAAAGACTTTGAACTGATTTTGAAGAGAAATCTAGTGTTGGAATTTATAAATGGGTACGACAAGGAGGAACTTTTATTCCTGTATAGAGAAGCTGATAGGTGTGTGTGAAGCCCATGAGGTTTTAGAAGTAATAGCAGCACAATCTGAGGTTGATTTGTTCATGAGTAAAACTATTCAGGAGTACTTTAGATGTTTATGACTTAAGAAACACTTAGGAATATGTGAATAACTGGACTGAAACGACATATGAGGGAATTGGTTGGGGGCATCAAAAAGTACAGTGATGCTCAAAAGATTGGTGGGCTCAGAACGTAAGGAAGAATAAGACGGGTAATGATACAGAAGGGCCATAAGATGAAACCAGTAAAAGTATCTCAGAAGCTAGGCTTTACCAGGGAGAAAAGTATATGAGGGTAGATATGTGCATATATCCTGGAGTTAAGGTGATCTTTTCACTTTTACAAATCAATTTCCAAAACTGAGAAAAACTTGATCTTTGGTATATAATGGTTGATCTGTTTGTGAACATTTCAAAATTGCTTTGAGAGGACTTGAATAGCTTCTTTGACATTGTTGTCACCAGTGATTTGTGGGCTGAATGCATTGTATCAGTGCAGTGTCTAATTACAGAGCTGCAGAGAGGTGCTCAAATGCATGCCCCCTTTTATGTGATGGAAAAGTATAATCCGACCACAGAAAGAAAAGATTTGTTGAAAATATCACGGACTACACAGAAGAGTCCGTGCATTCCTTCTATGAAAGGCTTATACAGGTTTGTTGCCAGTATATTGGTGTTGCAAACCCTGGGCAAGGACATTTTAGTAACTTTGTGTCCCAGTTTGTTCTTGGGTTGTGCTTGGAGATTAGCTGACATATTTAACAGAACGTGATTCGTTAGCAGTCAAAGCTGCTGGATGAGATCCTGCAATAAGCAAGTATTACAGTGATGATCTGGAAGTGAGATAGAACGGATCAAGAGAAATTCATGTTAGCTCAGATGGATTTCAGAATAGCGCATATGTGGCAAGTTCCGAATATAGTTCTAGTGTTGGTATTGGAAGGCAGGGAGTCTGATATCAAGGCAGGTAAAAAAGCAAGAAATGCAAGGAATGAGGCTTAAACAGGTGCAGATGGGTGTGAAGAAGTTTGATGTTAGAATATTCATGCAAGTGAACTAATTTATTATCTATGGGTGTTCATATCATTGAATTCTATGAGGCACTCAATTACGAGTGTACATTTATTGGTTTAATAAATATGAAAACATACTAGCTTCAGCTTAATTATTTCACAAAATGCAAAATAAATATGGATAACCACAGATAAAATGAGCAGTAAATAAATATGGAAAAATACAGAAGGAAATGTCAAAAGAATATATAAATACCATAAACCGGGGGCCCTAATTATAGTGCAGCAGTCTTTAAAGGAGAGGACATGTAGATAGATCTTCTAGGAGGGTTGTTACTGTCCGTGAGAAATATAGGAGCCCTAATAAGAACTGCTGTTCCTACTCATAAAAAGCAAATAGGTTACTAACCATCCTGGAAAGTGTAGGGTCTATACCAGTAAAGTTAAAACCATTCTGCCTAGATTTGTATTATGGTCTTACAAAAATAACACAACACAAGCCTAAGAAGAAAATTCTTGTGTTCTGGCATTCAGCTTCTCTTCTGAGATTTGTCAGTAGTGACCTGTAACAGTCTTGGTTATCACTGCTAGCACTGTCCTTCGACTGTATAGCACCTTTACTAAGTAGTGTCAGTACTGTTGCATTAAATATTTAACAACTCCACTGAGTGGTGGGCTCTACTGAGAAGTGCTAACTTTGTCTCATTCAGTGTACAGATCATTTTTGCACTTTGCAGAATCCAAGGATTTCAGGTGAATGAAAAGGTGAATTAATTCAGGATACAAACTGGTGAACTGCTGGTAGCACAGAGGTCCTGCACTTACTGACAACTCTTTGAATCATGCATACCACATGGAATCCTGAACAAATAACAGGCTTCCTTGTGCTGAAAGACATAACTACCACATAGCTTTCCTCTTTTGTAAACACAAGAACATTATCACCTGTAAAACCAAATATATTATATATAAATTAAAGATTTTAGTCAAGCAGAATGGCAAATAACAAGGCCCTATAAAAAAAAAAAATCCAAAGAAAAACAAAACAAAAAGAACACCCACCCAAAATTAGAAGACATATCCAAACTAGGAATAAACAATATTAAACTCCAAATAAATAAGGCAATGTCCTCAACTAAACACTGCATCTCACACATGATCCAGGACCCCAAACTCACTCCTTCACCTCTTTTACCCCAGATGGATTTACATCAGTCAAACCATAATTTCCCTAAAATTCTTCCACAACTTTCTAAACTGTAGCTTCTTATCTCCCTCTTATGTTTCCCACACATCTGTTATTCCACCATTGTTCCTCCTCTACTCTTATACTGTTCCTCCCCACTTCTAGAATTTTGGCAGGTGGGCAAAACCTAATTCTACCTTTCTTAACTTGCACAGGTTTAGTCACATGAACCATCCCTCCTACTTTGTAAACTGTGTCTTTTACTCTTATTCTTTCATCATAATATATTTTGTGTTACTCCTGGGCTTTCTCAACTCATTGTCTGACACACTCTTGACCAATCACTTTTATTTGCCTTTACCAACTTGTTCCTCCATGAAGGACAAAAACAAGTAGAAGCCCTTCTCACATGCAACTACTCAAAAGGTGAAACTCAAGTAGATGAATGTGGAGTGGTATGGTAAAACCAAAACATTGACTTGACGGAATTCACCACTAAACACTTGTGAGGTATAGCCCATTTGATTTTCTCTGAACACTTTGTTCGTCCTTTGAACCAAACCATTAAATTGGGGTGATATAAAGAACTTTGAAGATGTTTTGTGCCATTGGTTTGTAAGAGCAACTCTACTTTTCTAGACACAAATTGAGTGCCATTGTCCAATAGCAGTGTAGCAGGAAAACCGTCTTTGAGGAAAACGTCTCTCATGAAATCCACTACAATTTTAGATGAACATTTAGCTTCTGGCCATTTGCTGTAATAATATTTTATATTTATAACCAAGGCAAAGCATGAATTATTATCTAGGGAATTAAAAGGACCCACAATATCTATACCTCTCTCCTATGACGCTGTCGATAATTCAATGGGACACAACAGTGGAGCTTTCATCTTCATGGACTTCATCACAACTAGAGCACTCTTTCACCACTTGATTAATTTCCCTGTCCATGAAAGGTCATCAAAAGGACAACCTTACACATCTCTCAGTTATTGTAGTACCCAAGTGACCAACGTTAGCTCGAATAATGATTGAGCTTCTTAACGAGACAGGCAGAACACATTTGTGAACGCTCAGTAACAAACCATCCTTAACTGACAATTCTTGTGCTACTTGGACAAACATTTTCAAGTCAAAATCTAGATTCCTCTCTTTTTGCCACATTGACTCTACAGACTACATATTTTATCACCACACCTGATGTAGTATCTTCCTTTAATGCTTTGCACCGGTCTTTTTCCGAGAAAGATACTCTGCACAAACTGTTTCCCTCCTCAATATATTCTGGGCCACAATCAAACTGTAACACATAGGTTGAAAGTATCACAATGTGCAGTGTAAATCCCCGAACATTCTCCCCACTCAGTATCTAAACTAATGACTTGTGATCTGTCTGAATCACATAATGCTTACCACAAAATAGTTTTGAAATTGCAAGACTGCCCACCAGCAAGCCAAGAGTTATTTCTGAATTACCAAATATTGCTTCTCAGCATCAGTCAAAACAGGAAGCATAACCAAAACCTTGAGCTTTGGTCTCCTTCACCTGTGTAAGGACAACATCCAACCCCATGCTGCTAGGATCCACTGTCACAACACACCGTAGATCAGGGTCATAATCTTTTAATACATTTGAGGAAATCAATTGTTCTGTTATCAATTCAAACACTTTCTGGCACCCCACATCCCATACAAGTGGTACACCCCCTCATTAACATACGAGACAAAGGTCTTAAACGTGTTGAATAGTTTTGTATAAACCGAATTCAGATTGCAAAGAAATTATTCTATCCCTACTCTATCTTCTGAAGGTTTACCCTGCATAATACCTTTGAGCAATCTATTGGTTCAATTCCTTGGCTGGATATGAAATAGCTCAAATATTCAATTTTGTCAACTAAAAAGGCACATGTGTCTCTCCTGGGCACCACATCATGGAGTTGGAAGTTTTTCAATCTAGGATTCTGTATGAGATTCCCTGTCTACGCATAGATCAATACATCATCTTGAAAAATAGACAAAAATAGACAATAGAAAAATAGATATGCCTTTAAGCATATTGCACATTGTTCTCTGAAACACTGAAGTTGCCGAAACATATCCATAAGGAAATCAGCAATATTGACTCATTCAAATAGGGAGACACATCCCAAATGCTGTGAGATGTCCCGATTCAGGCTTCAACTCAATTTGGTGGTATGCGGAAGCCAAATATAAAGTTGTAAACAATTATGCTTCCTTCAACCCAGATAGCAGTTCACTAATGTTTGGTACCAGGCGGGAACTTATCCAAATCTATTTGTTGAGGCAGCAAAGGTCAACACAAATCCTTAACTCTCCATTGTGATTAAGAGCTATAACCAACAATGACAGCCACAACGAGGAGTCAATTGGTTCAATTATATGCCTCCTACACAAAGATTCAAATTCTTTTGCTAGACCATCCCTTATGCTTAAGGATATATTTCTCAACTCAATATTTAACAGTCCTGGCCCTACCCTTAAATTTGATACTGTACTAAAACTGTTTGATTTTCCCAGTTCACCAGAAAATACATGAGGATATTTGTCCATTATTATCTCAAACTGGTAATTTTCTGATTGCTAGTACCAGCTCCTTTGTTCCTGGCTTGAGTACCATGCCAAATACTCTCTGGTGAAACCATCTTAAGATTGTTAACACTTTGTGAGCAACATAAACTTTACTGGCTATCCTCCATCCCTTAAATTCCCAAATGTCTTTGATGTAGCCACTTATGTCAGTTCTGCGTCCTTCATAAGACACAACTGTACGATCTGGAGGTAAAAGTAGTCTTGCTGGCCCATTTTATCATATAACTCTTATGTTATCATGATGATCCTTGCCCCGAAGTACAACAACAAATTAAAATCTAACCTTCAAATCCACATATGTATCAACTCATGAATTGGGATCTCCCACTTTTATTTCATTACATTTCACTACAAGAATAATTTCTTTCAATGCCCTTTCAATGCTTTCTTCCTATTTTTGTGGGAGATCATTAGGGACACCCCTAACCATTTGTTGTACACTTGGTTTGCATCCTTGACAAACTTTGGCAAATAGCTCCTCTTTGTTACAAAGTCAGCAGGTTACATTTTTTGTGGGACATTGTTTTCCACCTTTGGTGTACATTTGAAACCCACGACGGAAGCACACAGTGTTTTGAGAAAAGAAAGATTTAGGTTTGTCAACAGTCTTCTCATCTCTTAATATTTTTCCCACATTGCATTTTGAAAACAGCAGCCACATCAGAACTCTTGCAAACTAATTCCTTAGCAGATAATGGCGAGGTTGCTATGCACTTAGCAATTTTAATTGTTAGATATAAGAATTATGGGTTACCCATAGATAATAATTATTGTCTGATCTATTTGTCACTGCAGTGACTGATAAATTGGTTTCTGACCAGCTGATCCAAAAAGTTCACAAATTGGCAGTCAGAAACTAACCTTCCCTATGACATAATATAGGTATCTACATCTTCACCTGATGTTTTACCTCTCCTAATAAACATGTGCCTTAAGACTACCAAAATGTCTTGTACATCAAACCTGGCTTGTAGATTTCTTACAATTCCCTATTATTCATCTACCTCTTTACCTTCCTCCACAAACGGTTTAGGTAGGTGTTTAAATATAGCCCAAGCTTCAAAGCCTGAAGAAGGAAGTAATACGTTTTTTTTTCCTCTCAGCACAAAATCGGAGTGTCCCAATGGCCCCCAAATACGTTTCAAAGGCATCAACTGTTGTTTCCACTGAATGGGTAGATCTCCTAAAGTTGAAGAAAAAGTGGGGGCAGATTCACAGATTGCATAATTATGTATGAAATGCCATTAGTGTTAATCAGTTGTACCACTTGAACAACGTTTGTAAAGCAATGAAACTAATATCAATATTGTCAGTAAACACTGAGCATAGATGTTCACAATCTCCACAACTTTATTTGAGGACTACAATGGATGAAGTGGTGCCAAATGGTGGGCACATCACCGCTTTAATCTTAAGGACGTGAAACAGTTATTGGCAGGAAGCGTATACACAAGTTCATGTTCACTAGTGTGTGTATCAATTTTGAAGATAGCAGTACAGCTATTATAAAATGGTGAGAAAACATGCATACACCATTGAATAAATGTTCACTTCACCATTTAGTGACATGACTTCCTTCATTCTCAGTTAATGTGCAACAAGGTTTCAAAACAATTATTCACAATCAATACAATACAATCATCACTTATTCAGAACAGTTACATTTGCCGATCAACAACAGTGTTTAAAATTTGGGTGCAAAAAGTTGGCTGTCAGCTTCACCTGAGAACAGTAAGGCTTGAACTTATGTTCCATACTTTCCCCAGCATTAGAGGAAAATTTGTATGTGCCAATGTGCCATCATGCACGAAGACGTGACTCACAAGAGTCAGAATAAAAGGAAAGATCATTTGTGCCTGCTGTCAGGATGATGTAGCAAGTTAGGAAATGTTGCTGTTTGAAACAATGTTGGGATGCATTCCACAGGTCTGTTAGGTTTGTTATGGTGTGGCTGCTTAGGAAACTATGCCGCTCTGAAAATGACAAAAGAAGACTTTTAACAGAGACTCCTTCAGGTTACATGTGTGCCCTCAGCTGACACAATGATACTCCTTTCAGCTGGCCACAATTATCTTGTAGCGTGCAGTAGCAGAACTCATCTCAGAGATGATGGCAGAAGGATAATTCTCTTTGTGGGTTTGGGTCAGCAGCTTGCTCATCGCCAGAAAATATGTCGTATTTTACAAACTCCAAGTAGTAAAAGTGAATGAAAAAGTGAATTTATTCAGGATACAAACTGGAGAGCTGCTGGTGGTACACTAATCCTGCACTAACGGACATCTCCTTGAATCATGCATTCCACATGGAATCCTGAACAACAAACACAGGATTCGATGTGCTGAAAGACATAGATACCAAACACATCTACTGAACCGTGCAGATAATGATATTTTAAACATTTAGTTTTGATGCTGAGAAGAGCTCAGATTGTCCCTCAAAGATGTTCAATTATTCACAATGCCTGCCTATGTTTGCAATTATACTATCCTGCCTCTTAATAGTTCTTCTATTACTGAGCCTCATTCACTCATTCAACACACAGGCCTTCATTATGACTTTGACGGTCTACCATATTACGGGTACTGCTAGATTTCCACCACAATTTGGGTGGAAATCCTGCAGTAGTTGTCCTTGCGGATGGAGGTGCCGGGGCGGTTCCACCACTGGGCACGCCCCACCTAAAGGACTTTGCCCGCCGTATTATGAGCAGTAATACGGTGCAGCAGTGTCCTGATGGCAGAGCGCTGCCTGAAGTGGAAGCACCCATTCTCTGCTGGACGACCTCCTCCCCAGACCAGGTAAATTGATCATCCAATAGGGGAGGGGGTGAGAGGGTGGGGGTGTTTTGTGTGCCAGCATGAGTGCATGTTTTCTGCGTGTGTGCATGAATGTGTGTTTGCATGGTTGGATGCGTGTCCGAATGTAGAAGTGAGTGGGTATATGGATGTGAGTGTGTATGCATGTGTGTATGTATGTTGGAGTGAATGCGAGCATGAGTGTTTTGGTGAATTCGGGTATGAGTGTTGTGGTTAATGCGAGTATGAGTGTTGTGGTGAATGCGAGTATGGATGCATGTGAGTGAATGTGTGCATGTCAGTATTGGTGAATGAGTGTATGCGTAGTGAGTGTGGGTGTCTGTGTGGAAGATTGTGCTTGTGGGGGGAGGGTGGGGAAGTCATCTGCCGGTGACAGGGAAGGGATTCCCGGTCACCGGCAGCCTTTCCAGCAAGGTTTTCATGACTGTGCTACTGCCATGGAAACCCTGGTGGTAAGGCGGCTCCTAATACCGCCGGCGGTCTTCTGTGGACTGCCGGGGTCGGAGATGCTCATCTCCAGCCCAGCGGGTCCGACCACCCTGGCGGTATGAGCGGAGATGTGGCCACATTATCTTCACCACCAGCCTGATGGCAGTGAAACGGCCACCTTTGCCCTTTCAGTCAGAAGTCCGCCTGAGTCATAATGACAACCATAATCTTGCACTTTATCCACTTCTACTCTTCCAATTTGTATCACTTCTCACACTCTCTCTCTAAGGGCCAGATGTAGGTAGCAAAAGTATGCGAGTCGGAAATTGCGAGTCGTTGCGACTCACAATTTCCGACTCGCAAAATGGTATCCAAGTAGAAAAAGCTACTTCATTTTGCAACTCGCAAATGAAGTCGCACCGCAGATTGCGAGTCCGCTGTTAGCGAGGTCGCTTTTTGCAACCGCGCTAAAAACGAACACGCAAATTGCGAGTGGGTGTCGCAAATTGCGACTGTGCCACAAATCGAATGCAGGTGCAGCAGAACACTCTGGAAAACACTTCCTGGCTCTTGATGATGCCATCACAGCCAGGAAGTTTACTAATACGCCTGGGAGGAGGGAGGACCACACCCATTTTAAACTGCTGAACAGCCAACAGGAAGAACAGCAGCTACAATGGCAGAAACACCCAGGAAGAGAAAACTGAAATCTGCAGAGAAAGAACTGGAGGTGCTGATGGAGGAATGCTGCCAGCACCACGAACAACTATTTGGGAGAGCAGCCCTCAGTGTGCCAGAGCAGGAAAAAAGGCGGATTTGGAGTGAAATCCAGGACAAAGCCAACTCAATGGATGTTCAGTGAGTGGGTACACTTCCGGTTGCGGAACAGATATTCCAGATTTGCAGGAGGGCATATTGGTATATGTGTCTCGTCTACACACCCTATTACATGAGGGAAGTTGGCAATCCTGTAGAAATCCAACTTGGTGCTGTTGATTTCTGCCTCATTCCTGGGTAGGTATAGTATCTGGACATGTGTGTGAGTATGGCATCTAGGAATGCTCTGAAGAACCGTGAGAGTGCACTTTGGGATATCCCACCTGCCACGGCAATGACCCCCTGATAGCTACCCGAGGCCACGAGGTGCAGTGAGCATAGCACTTGCACATGTGTGTGGATGGCGCTGCCGCGCACAGTCTGGCGTTGAAGCTGCAGATTGAGTAGATCTATTAAATCTAGTATTGCTCCACTGCTAAGTCTGTATTTCTCATATATCTCCCCCTCAGTTTGTTGGAATAGTGTCTGTCTGGTTCTGTATAGCTTCTCCTGTCTCTGGCTCCTCCTCCTCATCTGCTGTGCGGCGTGGGCTCTCCTCCTCCTTGCTATCACATATATCGCCGCCATCTTGAGTAACCCAGGTGCCTTCTGGGTCCCCTTTTATACTTTGGTTATGGTTACCACCTGCTCTGAGTTAGTAGTAAATTGGAAGTGCAAAATGAGCTTTTTGCGACTAGTCGCAATTTGCAAGTGGCTATTGCATATGGTTTGCGACTTGCAAATAGCGACTTCCTATTTGCGGGTCGCAAAATGGGGTCGCTATTTTTGCGAGTCGGTAATGTCTCGCGTCGCAAATTGCGATTCGGCCCATTTGCAACTCTCAAAAGTTTGCTACATCTGGCCCTAAGTGGTTTTTTTTTCACGTAACATCAAAAACCAGCATACCTTACTATCAGTGTTGTCTGACTCCTGCTCCTACACCTGATACCATCTTGGACTGCTCCCTACATGCAGGGGTTAATCTGGGGTGTTCAGGCAGAATGTGCAGCCCGCAGATCACATATAGCAAACAGTGGAAGAATTCAGTTTTTTTTTTTTAGCAGAATTACCCTGACTCTTTTCCTTCCTTTTTGTGTTTCTCCGACACTGCTAAATGTTAGATGCAATACCTTTTATCTTTTACTATTAGGTGAACACATTACTTATTGTATGACTATGAACAATTGTGTCCATTTACATTCAAGTTACCAATTAGTATTTCCTAGGTTCCCAGAAAACACCTACCGACAAGAGAAATATACTTCTATTCTTTGTATCTCCCTGACAACTGAAAGCTTCTTGGGTTTTATGTGCACTGTATGGCCATTAGTTGACTTTTCAAAATTTCCTTTCTATTACTTACCTAGCTAGACCAGACAATGTTGGAAAATAGTGCAATTGCCTTAAGAAATTGGCAAGGTCAATAGCTCTGGCTTAACAATGAAACAGCCTTTTGTGTATTGATGGGTTTAGACACTCAATAGGACACCATACAGGCACTCTGTCACACATTTGTGTACTTATGCATCCAGTCATCAATCCACTGGCACATTCTTGCTTGCATTCAGCCTTTGATAGAAGCACAAGAAAGCACACACAAACTGAACAACATATTCAAGACAAAATAAAAGATAAAATTTGCTGCTATCTAAACACGATAGGCATATGCCTGAAATAATAATATTACATTTTGAAGTTGGGGTCGTCTTGCAAAGGTATTATAAACAGTCTATTTAAGTTTATAACCAATGTGTTGGCCATTTTTGCATGGAAAAACAATGAAGAGCCTGCAGTAAATATCTCCTTGTTTAGAAAATGTGGCCACATAGTATGTGGGGCACTGCAGATCAAATGAACAGCAAGCAAGTGATCCATTTGCACTGCCGAGAGCAGTAGTATCCTCCTAAGAAACTATGAAATACAAAGAGGATAAGCAAAGAAATGAAAGGTGAACTATGATTCAAAACAAATGGACTGTCAATCAGTTAAAAGAACGAGTTTATTAGGGCATTAGTCCATTAAACTGCAACACACATATTAATAATATAAACAACATATCTTCATTTAATTTACAACAATACCAATAAAAAAGCTAATTTCATTCAACTATATCACATTATGGATTCCGAGTGCCTTTATAGACACTAAAAACTTTACAATGGCACAAATGGCATCTAAAAATTACATTCACCATAAAATCTCTGTGCTTCAGAACATGAATTTACTTCATGTTTTATCAAAATTGCATTGAAAATGTATCCTCTTTTCCTCATTGAAAAACTCCAATAGAACATGTACATTTCCCCATGTCATTCAGATCCCACAATTACATATCCCATCGACTTCTGTAACATCTTACCATCAGTGGGCATACTTTAAAATGGTTTACATTAATTTGGAATTTTAAACTAGCAAAGCTCTGTCAGAATTCAACAAAGATTCTATGTATGAAAAACGAAACCACAAAGTCCGTAAAGCATCTGACAGTCTCCATGAAATATCTCCTGCTGCAACTTGAATCTTTAACTTCAATTACAACTTTAATAGACTGAAAGTAAAAGTTGAAATGTGATAGCCAAGAGAAAATAGTCTTGTAATCGCTTAGTTTCCCAACCCATTTCCACTCAATATTCACTGCTTGATATTCACAGATGAATGCCATTTTGTCCATATCTATTGTTATCACTTTGTTCCAAAATCGAAGGTTTTGTATGAAAAATATAATCTGCCAGGGTAATTACTTTGTTTCTATCCTTATTGCCTCATTTATTGGTGATCTGGGCATACTTACCAAACACTTCAAGCAATGCCCCTCAATCTCATCCCAGTCACGTATATCACTTAAGTATAAAACTTCAGTGCCATACATACATTTTGTTGGGACTAGTGCTATGAGAGCGAATAAAGCTGGAGAAAGATCTGGTTTGCAAAATTTCTCCTTAATTTTCGTAATTCACCAATCTTAGATACTGACCTGGCTTTTGTACGATCCACAAACCTTCTCCAATTTAGGTTCTTTGTAAATTTCATACCCAAATATCTATCAGAAATAACTTGATCTACCCTATTTTTTCCAATAAGCCATCTAAACCGTTTTGCCCTATTTCCCAATGCCATAATGTGTGTCTTATTCACATTAATAGCTAACATTTTGTGTTCAGAAAAATAGTTAAATGTTTCCAATTTCTTTGTAGTCCTATTTAGGTCATATAAAAAATTACAATATTATCTGCATATAAGAGGCAAGACACACAATGCCCTCCCATCCCTGGAGATAAGGAAGCAGTATTATACAAGAATGACAACATATCCTTTGTGTACAATGCAAACCTTTTTAGGATCAAGCCTGCGTTGCATGTGCTCACGCATGCGTATCGCAGCAAGACGCTTTAGGTATTAGAAAAGGGCTCGGAGCCCTGTCGACGTCACGTCAGTGTTTTTCATTGGTTCGTGGGCTTGCCTATTAAAATCTGCTTGCTTTCATTAGTCAAAGGCATGCATACGTCATGCCTTTTCCGGTGGCTAGCCCTTCTCGAGCGCATCGACCAAGTACAGAAAACATGCAAGGCTTGCTGTTTTCTGTCCGGCTCGTGGACTACTTTTTCTCTATTTACCTAGCGCGATTTCGCTTGGCAGAAGTCAAGCGCTTTACACAGGTAAGTGCACTTTTTCATGTTACGTACATAAATGCACTTTTTCCGATAGGTGAAAAGTCGGGTTAGGAGTTTACAATGCTATCAGCACTAACATGAGCAAACGCGAGACCCGTTGCATTGCAAATGCTTGTTGTTACCTTGTTGTTACTTGTTTCTGATTGCAATTTTTTCATAAGGTGATTCTATGATGTGAGTCAACCCTTGCCCAATTCTTACTATACAATTCCTTCATTATAGTCGATAAACCACTTAGGATTTCCTGCTGTTTTACTATATCCCATACTTTCTTCCTATTAACCAAGTTAAAGGCTGCTATACAATCAAGCAAATAGCAAACCAAATGGCTTTGACCTCTATCAATTTCTGTGTGATTGACCATAAATTACAACAATGGTCAATTGTTGAAGGACCCAGTTTAAAGCCCATTGTTCTATTGCAATTAAGCTCATTAATTCTATCTATTCCTTTTAATGTATCTAAAATATTTGTTTTATTTACTTTCCCCCTACATCTGTGAGGCTTATAAATCTGTAGTTTTATGGTTTGGAATCATTACTCTTTTATATAGCAGCTTTATTGAAGCCTTCTCACCAGCTTTCTAGTACAGATCCAGTCTGTGTTATTGTTTTCAATATTGCATATAAGAAACGAGCCCACTAGTAAATGTTTGTTTTAATTGTTATGGGTGGAAAATTGTCTGGTCCAGCAGCTTGTGAAAGATTAGGCGGCAAAATAACTTCTTTTAATTTTTTTTCTACAGTGATCCAACCCACTATTTCATTATCATACACATATGCATCCTTCATTAATTCATCATATTCTATGTTGTATTGTTTTCAAGATGATACTTTTTAGCCTCTTCTGAAACCTTATTATACACTGTGTTTTGTCTTTATCCCATACCAGACTACACTAAGTTCCACTATTTGACAGAGTCTCTAGAGGATATTATGGAATTCATTAGTTCCCAGTTACTTTTGAGAAAAATCCCCACAAGGACATAACTGGCCCTGCCTCTTTAACAGGTTCCATGAAACCGCCCTCGTCATCTTTGTCTTGTTTACCACAGTAACTTCACGTTTGTTTTACAAAGTTAAACTGCCATTTGTGCTATTACTGGTTAGCACAAGGTCTGTGGCTGAAGTTTGCTTTAGCTTTGTAAAATATTTCCTTCAGGTGTTGAGTCAGGTGAGGTGCTTGCCAATTATCCTGTTTTTATTTGGAGCAGCTCATATGCAAATGTTCGCTCCACGCTCCCTTTGCTTGTGCCCCTCACCCCCTATCTGCATACACACACAATAGGAGGAATGTTTATACTGGCTGTCTAATATGTAATATTGGAGCCCAACCCCCACTACATTTTGATCTTCTGTTGTATGTAAACAATCGTTAACTAAACACAGATGTTGTGAGCATTTTTATATGCTTTGAGTCAGAACAAATTTTACACACAGGACCCATGTGCTTTCACCACTGTTTTTCCTCTTTCACTTGCTTCTGATTTCAACAGGCGGCTATCATTCTAGCAGTTTCAATGCTAAAATTAAGGTGAGGTGGAAAGTAGCCTCTGAAAAGGAAGGGTGGGTTTTGGTAGGTAATTTCTGTTAACCAACCAGCCGTTTACCATTGAATTGCCATCACCAGTGAACTTTTGTTCATTTCCCCGCTATGGTTAATGCTTAATACTTTATGAATGTGGTAAACATGTAACTTTGGTGCCTCATTGTTTACCTACTCTGGAGGCTCTTTTCTAAAAGTGACATTAGGTTTGAGTTCGGCGATGCCTCTTACGAGGAAGGAATGTGTATTGCACGCTACAAAAAAGCTTTTGGAATGCAACGGGTCTCGCATTTGCTCGAGTTAGAGCTATTAGCGTTGTAAACCCCTAACCAGACTTTTCTTGCCACATAAATTGAAAGGAAAAAACAAACATGATTGCGCTATGTAAAACCCATCACGATCGCACTGCATGGAAAATAAAAAGATAAAGTAGTGCAGAAAACATGGAGCCTCGTATGTTTTCAGTACTTTACCGGTGCTGTGGAGGTGGGCTAAACACCGGAAAAGGCATGACGTATGCATGCCTTTCACTAATGAAATCAGCCGAATTTAAAAAGGCAAGCCCACAAACCAATGAAAGGGACAGGCGTAACATGGGCGTGGTTAAAAGCCCAAAGAGAGATTACAACAGGGACCGAGTGCGTGTGCCCTTGACCCTGAAATAAACCTGGTAACAATGACAAGAGCTTGTTTCTATTTTAGTGAGCATCAAAAAAAGGCCAAAAGTCATGCTTTGACGCAGTTATAATGTTGTAGTAAGCACACAGTGCTGATTTTTAACATCCTAAACTCCTCGTTCACACAGAAATACTCTTACCTGCACTTTTATAGTGCACAATGCAATCTATATTTAGGCACCACATTAGATATCACTTATGTCCAAAGCAATCGCCCTCGTGTTATTAATTTCTAAAAAATAAACTGTTGTGGACTTGGTTTAGTTCTCTGGCATCATTTACCTAATGATGTCAGAGATTAGAAGGGAGATGTCGGGAGGATTCTGATAGGGGTGGTTAGAGTGGGAAGGAAGAAGAGAAGAAGCAGTTTGTGCACTCATGGTGGATGCCGTCTAATAAAGATATAACAAACAACTTTATTTGTGTGGACCCACCTTATCAGAAACCATTGAGTTGGTGCTATTTTGAACAGAACTGTTATCTCACCGACAACGTTGCCACAGACTCCTGTTTGGAACTGCGAATGTCCTCATTTTTAGCTTCATATTTATTTGGTTTGACAACACGTACAAAATATTGTGGCACATATCAAAACCCCTCCTGAAATTAATATCACATACAAATAAGTATAAAATTCCCATTTTATTTTGCGGCACTTGACATATTGAAATACAAAAAAAGATTTTCTGAGACTGTAAAGCGAGTGCAAGAGTGGAGAGAAAGATGGGATGGGCTATTTCTAGTGTTTCAAACAAGCCTGCCAGGACACAGAAAGCAAAACTCGGAATAAAAGATTTTAAAGCCACTTTACAGTTGCGTTCTGATGCACCTGTTACCCTCAAGCATTGTTTAACTTGCGGAAGCATGAAATATCGTAAACACTCAAAAATAATAAACAAACCAACTATTCTAAATCATGCATACATAATGTTGGTGTAGGGTAAATGGTCAGATGACAGTTGCAGTGTTAAACCAGACCGAAAAATCTATGCAGGTAAATGACTGCCCTGCTTCCATCTGTTTCTTCTGCTAGAGAAAAACTGCAACATTTTTCTAGTTATCTAAGACATTTTAATAGCATTACAGTACAATGTCAGTGCACATGAAAATCCAAAATTAGATAGCTTGTTAAACAAAATGAGCACAGCGTTGGGAGGACAAGCACCTTTTTGTGAATAAAATACACAAGTCTAAAAGTACAGTATCACTAATAGAGTGTAACACACTCTTTGAACACATTTGCTTCTTGGCACGTGGGCCCTGGTAGCCACAAACTATGATTGTTTTTGTGGTCTGGAGGCTAAAAGATATTGACATTGTGGGATCCTATCACTGAACATAAGCTCCCAGCTCGTGACATGGTCTGTCTGCGTGCTCATAGCTCCTCTCACATGCATAGCCTCTCCAAGTGCTCCATTCTCCTTGCAGTCTCTCTCCAGGCCTCCCCACACTGCACATGCCCCATGGTCTCTTACTCTGACTCCACACACCCCAACTCCACCCACTGTCTCACTACAAGAACCCCTCACAGCTTCCCAAAGCTTCCACCTCTCCTACCTCTATTTATTCATGATGTCACATAATTCCTCTACAAAAATACACTACACACCGCAAATTTCCACCCCACACAATTCCACAACCAACTATTCCAATTCAACCCAAATCATTTCACTCCAAACCACATACGTACACCTCACTTCAAACCAAGGCACTTAGATAAAAGACATTGGCATTTACAGTGCCAATAGCTCTAACTCTCGCAAATGTGAGACCTATTGGCATTGCCAATGCTTGTTCTTTTTTATTAAGGATTTATACTCTATTCTTAACCTTACAATTTTCTGTTCAGCTATTTTTAGCACATCCTTTTTATTCTTATTCATCAAATTCCTCAGCCGTGTTTACATTTATAATCAAACTAGCCCATTTCAATTTTATGAACATTTAAATTTCACTTCATTGCTCGATTAGCATTCTTAAGTTCGACCTTCGAATATTTCACCACTTCCCTCATCAATTTTTACATGTTTCAATTTGAAATGTTGTCAAATTTGTTAGCTTTTATTTGTGTATACAAAGTGTTAATCTTATAGGACAAGCCACAGGACAGGAACAATGTTTTCCTCTTTTTATATTGATTTGTAATAGCAGGCATAAAGGTTAAGTGGACACTCCCATCCTGAAATTCTGAGATTATTCTAAAATGCCAAATGGGAACAAAAATATAATCACCAAGGCAAAACTGTTCTGAAATAAAGGTCTGTAGGGCATGTCAGTCAGATTTAAAACATCTCATTTAAACATAACAATCCAAATCTCCTTAGTCTCCTGCATCATTTGACTCAATTTAGAAATAGTCTAATCAGGAAAAAATTGGATATTTGAAATGCAATTAATTCCTCATTTGGACATTAATAATCCAAAATCAGGCTCAATCTTAAATTAAAGTCCTGCATGAGAATTATAGGCTATTCAGAAACTTATACATTACATCACTCAAAGTTTCTTTAAACAGATTAAGTTGGCCTATGTTAATCATATTTCCTGTCACATCTACAAGCACTGTAATTAAAACTTAGACCTGACTAGTATTCCGATACAACTTAACTTGGCTAATATGCAACCAATGACAATTCAACTTCAGATTAACTACTCCTTTCGCAATCTTTGAAAAAAAAAAAGTCACTTTAGGATATTTATGTGTTTGAATAAAACCATTAAACATTGGCACTTCCCCACACAACCAAGATTCACCAAAACATAATCAAACTATCTGCCATTTTCCCCAAGTCATATCAGTGTTTTTTTCAGATAATTAGTATTCCAATTTATGAATCTTAGGTTGTGGTGAAATGTATACCCTTAGTCTACACCGCTAAAAATGGAGATCACTTTCTAATCTTTATCTTCTATATTCAAACCTTCTATATTCAAACATGCAAAGTAATTTGTTATTGATACATCTTTCTCTTTTTCTTGTTCCCAAACATTTGACACATTCATTTTTACATCTCCTTTATCCCCCCCACCTGTCAACCATAGTTATTCTATTTCCCATCTTCTTCCTATAATGTTCTAATCTGATCAAATGATAATACCATATCATTTTAAAAAAATGCAACCATCACATTTGTATACTTCCCAGTACTGGAAAACAATGTAATTCCTTTACTATTTACTTTGCATTACATATCAATTCTTCAATCACAAATTAATAAAAGAGGATCTTAAGCGCCAGATGTAGGAAATTCCTGAATTGCGACTCGTAAATTACGAGTCAGAGTGACTCGCAATTTGTGAGTCGCAATTCAGGATGCAGGATCTGCAAGTCGCAAGGAGGTCGCAAAGGCCCACCTCATTAATATTAATGAGGTGGGTCGCAATTTGCGACCCCGTTGCGACTCGCAGCACTCACATGAATGGTAGCCTGATGAAGACAGCAGACCACCATGTCTGTGACTGCTTTTAAATAAAGCAGTTTTTTGTTTTTTTTTGTAATGCAGCCCGTTTTCCTTAAAGGAAAACGAGATGCATTACAAAATGAAAAAAATGAAACGTTTTTGTTTCATTTTTTCAGAGCAGACAGTGGTCCTGCTCTGAAAAAATGTTTTCCATGCCATTCACAAAGGGGAAGGGGTCCCATAGGGACCCCTTCCCTTTTGCGAATGGGTTACCACCAGGGTGACGCTGTTTGCGTCGTGCAAAACCTTTCCTACATCTGGCCCTTAGTCACTTCTGTACATACCTGTTTCATATTATCCAACTAAACTGATTTTAATAAAGTACATTTACTAAAGATTTACAATAGATGTCCTCTACTTCTGGATCTTGTTTGCTTATTTTTTTGCCCACTTTTAAAATATGCTCATAAAACCACATACCTTTTTGCTTCCTGGTACCTGCCTAACCCTTGCCATCAAGTTCGGCTTAAATCTTTTATTCTTATCAAAAATCTTCACATCTTTAACCATATAATGTTACTAACAGGGCCCCATGAAGCTTTTCACTGTCTGCTTAGCACCCGTCGCACGCCCGCAACACTGCCGGCTCCATTCGGAGCCGGCTTCTGTGTTGCAGGCCTCCTTCCCGCTGGGCCGGCGGGCGCTAACCATGTTTCAACCAGCGGGAAGGTTGAAATGCCGGCAGTGGTCTTTTGACCGCGTAGCGGCCAAATGGCGGTTCCCGCCTGGCGGGCAGCAACCGCCGCCCGCCAATGTTGGAATGACCGCCTATGTTTCTAGTCCCGAAGCCAGGGTAGTCCCTGGACTGGTGTGATTCCCATAGGCTGATTTTGCTGATATTAAAGTCCTGGCATAAGTGTTGGCGAATAGGCTACACACTGTGGTGACCGAATTGGTCCACCCGGATCAAATGGAATTTATGCTGGATCGGTCGGCAAAATCTGAAAAGACTTTCAAATACCCTGGCCACTGCCAGGCAGATGTTGTAGCCATGGGACATCAAATCGCTAGATGCTAATAAGCCTTTGATTCAGTTGAATGGTCCTTCTTAATCGCGATGCCGGGGAGGATGGAAGTTGGGCCTAGATATATTCGATGGGTACACAAGGCCAACAGCCAGAGTGAAGCTTAACGGATGCATGTCCCTTGAATTCCACATAGAGAGGGGAATGAAGCAGGGGTGTTTCCTGTCAGAGATGCTTTAAAACTTGGTGGTGGAGGCCTTGGCCAAATGGGTGAGAATAGATGCACAAATATAGGGCTGGAAAGGTGGTAGGAGCTGGGAAGAGCGAATATTTCTTCTTCATTATTCCATTCTGAACCATCGGTGTTATTTGCTCCTGTCTTGAACCTATGCAGAACAAATTCTCAGTATACTCACTAATGCTCAGCTGTTTAAATAATAATTGGAGGGAAGAAGATAAATGTGGTTCTGGAACATCCATTTACGTATTTGGAAGGAGATTAAATTGAGGCATTCCTGTCAAAAAATAAATGTATGCTTCCATATTAATACTTAAATACTTATTTTCTCAAGCTGTCAAGTTTCTGTTCACATTGCTAGGCTAAAATTGCTTCCCAACAATTTTTTTATTGTAAAAGCTAGTGAACTTGAGACTGAAAGATTTGTAGCTTCATTCTCTGATTTTTGGAGCCCATCCTCCTTCTAAGGTGGATCCTGGTCACTTTTATTAGTCTTTCCTTCTAAAGAAGAGCTTTCACTAGTTTTAATTTTTTTCTTTCTAAAGGACTGGCTGTGGCAGTGAGTGTAGCGATAAGAAGGACGAAGGTACTCAGTCGGAAGGGTGAATAATCTAAAGTGGCAGCAGCTGGTGTGAAGGACCTGAGAGAGGCCCTGAAAGAGCACAAACAGAGGGGAGGGCCCCACCCTCTTTTCTTCCCCTGCCTCACAGAATTTTCACAGAATTGTCTGCTTCTGGCCTTGGGCCTCAAAGAGAGGATGACAAACAGAGGAAAGCCGACCCAGGATCCCCTTGCCCAAGTAGGCGGTCACCTTGGGTAATCGGGGGGAGCATAAACACTTACACAGTGGGGCCCATATAAATGATTTCCGGACCTGAAGAATTGGCTGCTTGTGACTTTTTAAACACAAGAAGCCCTTATGCATGAGAACCAGGTCCTGAACTGTTGAAAATGGAGTAGTGAGAGACTCTGGAGGAAGCTATACGTAATAGCCGGGACTAATGGCTGGACGCTACCCCCCTCTCTGGCATAAGCTCCTCATGCCGCTCTGCCCACCTTCTCTTCAGGGGTGAAGGCTCCAAGAGAAAGCATCATGGCTGAAGGATGGATGCCTGAGTCATCGGAGATAAGTTTGCCAAGTACAAGGGAAGGAGGATGGGGAAGCCCTGGGCTGCTAGGCCAAAACGGCAATGAGAACACCTCATTGTTGGCCCACACAGAGGCAGTACTGGTGGCAATTAAGGACATGAAGATGTCACTGGAGCCCCAAATTGCAACAATAGCAATCAGGTGGGGATCCTGAGAGATGACAAGAGGAAATTGTCTTTACAGGTGAAAGAGACAGAAATGCAGCTGCAGATAGCCCACCCGACAGTTAGGGACCTTGCACAGCAATACAGCAGCATGTCAAGGGAAATCGGGGCACCAGCAGACAGCCTGGAAGATGGTGAGAGAAGATTGGGACTGGTGGGGGTCCCCTAAAAAGGCAGAAGGCCGTAATATTTAACTGTTTGGCAAAGACTGGCAAGATGGAACTGTGCTGCAGGGATGCCCGTCACGTTTCTTCTCAGTGGTAAGAGTGCATAGAGTCCTGGACAGGCCCTGGCACCAAAGGCAATGTCCAGACTGATCATAGTACACCTGATGAACTTTAGAGACCGGGACAATATTCTGCAACTGTCGTGCACACATGTGCCATGGTATATTGAAGGAAGCAATGCAAATATCTATCCAGATGACACCAACCTGGTGCAGAAACAAAGGGGGTCCCCTGTGTCAGTGAAAAGAGTACTGAGACAGTGAAAGCCATCTACTTTCCTTCAAAAGTGTGCATCACCTACAAAGGTAAAATGCACATCTTTGGGTCGGCGAAGGAGGCCTGGACCTGGCTCGAAGCAGGGATTTAGACAGATGGCAAATGCCCAATATAAACTGGACACTAGGTGAAAAAAGTACCCCATCCAAGAGACAAAACAGGATGAAAAACAAGACCTCCCTGACTAAGGTGCAAATCTGTGCTAATAAGGCAAAAGAGTGCTGGAAGTCAGGCAGTGTACTAATGTCCTTGATAACAATAAATAGCGTGCATTGTCTTCAGAGGATTGGAGAAGCAGATCCATTGGTGAAGGAAAGGAGTTGGACACTGAGAAGGAGGGGATTACCAATAGTCACCCCAATGACTGCGGAGGACATTGCTTCACTTTCCAGAAACTAATTCTGCAGTGATAACAGTAATGCATCCACATATTGTTAAGTTTGCCCCCCCTCCACTGGGGGTTGTGGGTGCAGAGATAAAGCTTTGGGGGTACCAGATTGGGAGTGCAACATGGGATAACAGGCTGTGTAGAGAGGCTAAGATACTGTGTACTTGGGCATGCACCTAATTGCATGATTTGGGCCAGACAGAAACACCCCCTTGCAAGCTTTGCACTGCCGATCTAGTTGACGTTGTGTTTGGTTTGGGATCAAATTTACTGTGAATGAGAGGGTGGTCAGTTTTAGGAACACAGGGTGGTAAGGTAGGGTAGGGGGAAGTTACAAAAGGAGTTTATGACACACACACGACTGGGAGCTCAGTCGCAACAAACAGCCATGGGTTTACACACAGGGGAGTGAGGGGCTTGTTTTGAGAGTAAACCAGGACTGAAGCCACAGAGACAAATCTTGACGTTCTGACATGGTACACCAATGGTCTGGGGAATAGAATCAAGAGCGGCCTGGTCACTAATGTGTTTTCCAGATATAAGGCAGATATAATCTTCCTCCAGGAGACACACATGATGGATGGCCAACACGGCTGCTTGTGGAGGGGCATCTTTAGAGTGTTCTATCATGTGCAGTGCACATTTGGATTGAGGGGTGTGGATATCTTGCTAAAAAAAAGTATTGCATTCCATATTACGCGCCCATGTTCAGATTCATTGGGTTGTTACACTGCACTACAGGGGAAACAGGAGGGAGAGACAATCACCTTAGTGAACGTCAGAGCTACAGTCGGTTGTAGTCAGGACTCTAGTATGCCTGCACACCGAAGAACATGCTCTGTCATGACTGGGACTGAGCATAGTTCCACCCTGATGTCTCATCTGTGGAGACCCATTGCACTTATATGTGAAAAATACAGGCCGGTAGCGCAAGATGAGGTGAAAAACTCCTATCTTGCTAAATAGAAGAGAATAAATGAGGCTGGGATTAGCAGGTAAACTACTGGAATGCCGGGGAGTCTAGAGCAAAAAAGGGATGCATATAAGAGATTTCGGTGAAGAATGGGGTCAGAGTAAGTGGCAGCAGTGAGAGAGCCAAGGTCTTTATGGACTATATCATGGATTTTACAAATCTAGATTAACCGTATCCACCGCAGAATAAGTGGAGTTTGTGCAAGATTGTCCCGTAAAGCAAATTAGTCTAATTCCGATACAGGAACTGGATGCAGACTTGAACAAGGAAGAGGCCACACTGGCACACACAGATGCAGGCAAGGAAGGCATCGGGCCCAAATGTGCTCCAGGTCAAATTTTTCCAGAATTGGCTAGAGGATGATCGTTCCACTGCATGCAATGTATGTAGAGTTATACCTGACCAGAGAACCACCCATAGATCTTTGCATGGGCACTATGTTTCTAGTCCCGAAGCCAGGGTAGTCCCTGGAATGGTGTGATTCCCATAGGCTGATTTTGCTGATATTAAAGTCCTGGCAAAAGTGTTGGCGAATAGGCTACACACTGTGGTGACCGAATTGGTCCACCCGGATCAAATGGGATGTATGCTGGATCGGTCGGCAAAATCTGAAAAGACTTTCAAATACCCTGGCCACTGCCAGGCAGATGTTGTAGCCATGGGACATCAAATCGCTAGATGCTAATAAGCCTTTGATTCAGTTGAATGGTCCTTCTTAATCGCGATGCCGGGGAGGATGGAATTTGGGCCTAGATATATTCGATGGGTACACAAGGCCAACAGCCAGAGTAAGCTTAACGGATGCATGTCCCTTGAATTCCACATAGAGAGGGGAATGAAGCAGGGGTGTTTCCTGTCAGAGATGCTTTAAAACTTGGTGGTGGAGGCCTTGGCCAAATGGGTGAGAATAGATGCACAAATATAGTGCTGGAAAGGTGGTAGGAGCTGGGAAGACCGAATATTTCTTCTTCATTATTCCATTCTGGAGCATCGGTGTTATTTGCTCCTGTCTTGAACCTATGCAGAGAAAATTCTCAGTATACTCACTAATGCTCAGCTGTTTAAATAATAATTGGAGGGAAGAAGATAAATGTGGTTCTGGAACATCCATTTACGTATTTGGAAGGAGATTAAATTGAGGCATTTCTGTCAAAAAATAAATGTATGCTTCCATATTAATACTTAAATACTTATTTTCTCAAGCTGCCAAGGTTCTGTTCACATTGCTAGGCTAAAATTGCTTCCCAACAATTTTTTTATTGTCAAAGCTAGTGAACTTGAGACTGAAAGATTTGTAGCTTCATTCTCTGATTTTTGGAGCCCATCCTCCTTCTAAGGTGGATCCTGGTCACTTTTATTAGTCTTTCCTTCTAAAGAAGAGTTTTCACTAGTATTAAGTTTTTTTCTTTCTAAAGGACTGGCTGTGGCAGTGGGTGTAGCGATAAGAAGGACGAAGGTACTCAGTCGGAAGGGTGAATAATCGTGGTTTTATTGTATAAAGTTTTACGTTTTGCAATGTCCAATGTTTTAAGGTCTGTTGGTTAGTAATCTCCACTGTCCTCTTCTCCCTCAGGGTTCCGGATGACTGGAGGTGGTTTTCCCCGACGGTGTTTCCAGGAAGACCGGAAAAACAAGAGGAACGGAAAAACCGGTACGTCTAGGGTTATGGGTTTTGAGGTGTGCTTTCGTGAATAGCGAGAGAGGGAGAGAGAGAGAGAGAGAGAGAGAGAAAGAGAGAGAGAGAGAAAGTGGTATAAAAGGGTCCTCTCCCCACAGACAGAATATCGTGGTGATAATAGGTTCAGGCATCCAGTGAAGTCACCTCTGTGGGTTGTAGTTTGTTTAATAATTTCTCTTTGTCTCTGTGCCCATTAATGGTGTTCAGATGCCCTTCTCAACCCCTTCCCTCTCCCTTCCTTATCTCCTTATCTCCTTCCTCCACCCCCCTTCTCCTCCTCTTGTCTCCACCAACCCCCTCCCTTCCCACCATATAGCCAAGGCTGTTCTTTAAGCAGGACTGTACCTGACTTAGACACGTCCCTCCGGGAACGTGGCGGCGTTCAAGCTCCTCGGGACCGTCCTGTCCCGCAGCAGTATCTTCCTGACCGATGTTCATCTGCTCCTCTGTCGGCGTTTGTTCTAGGACCGTCTCCTTTCTTTCGCCTCCCTCTGCGTCCCCTTCTTCGGCGTCCCTTGTTGTCAACGCACGCCGTGCGTGTAGTCCATTGTCTCTTTTTACATTGTCGGGAACCCGGATATCCGGGTTCCCAGTTTCGGCGATCGTTTCCCCGTCACTGAGTCTCGCAGGTATGTGTTCGGGAATCCGGCCATCCGGATTCCCGATATCATTATTTTTGTGTCCGAAGGGGTCGGTAGAGCTGCATTCCGCTCCCGGTTTTACATTCGATGTAGTCAGGTAGTCCAACTCCCGGCTACACTGGCCAACTGCTCTGACACTGTAGCACATAAATGTTTTGGTAGATATATATACATGATCAGAAAATGCTACCATCCACAGGACAAGAGAGCAATGAATGATGTGGAATAAACCATTATCCCTTGCAGTTCACTATCAAAGATGGAACAGAGTGTAAATGACACTCAGACAGACCAACAGCAGAACAGAGCTAACCCAAAGGCCCTCTATGTATCTATATGTACATATTTATATGTATAAGGATGTATTAATTATTTAATGTTTTTTTTCATTACAAGATCACGCCAGACAGCTCAGAAGAGATACTTGCAAAAATGTGTACAGTTTAAATCTTCTCTCCAAACGTTTTTTCAGACTAACACCAAACTCATTCCATACAAAGGTAATCTGTGACCTTTCAAAAACATTTTAGGCTAAGACAATATGGAACCTGGTAATTGGAAAAGGAAAAGAATATGAAGTCTCCAGTAGTGAACTTTAAAGGAATACCTAGCAAACTGTAACAGAGAGGTACTTTTGTCCAAACTGCCATCCAGTACAACCCACCTAAGACAATATGCACCTGCAATGAAAGGAATGTTGTATTGTTCATGAAGCACAGTATAGTGAAAATGAATTACCTATAAACAGTGTGGAGTATTTACTAACATCTCAGCAGTACAGCAACCAAAGTTGCTGCATTGAATGTAAAAGAGAGAGCAGAACAGCACCACATCTACTAAGATATGGCTCTGTTTTCCTCTCACCTGCACTGGTGCACTTTGGGTTGCCATGTACCAGAGCATGCACCCATGCACCATAGTGAAAGTGTATGTGCGTTATGTCAAGCATAGGTTTTGAATTGGCACATGCTGACTTACATATTAGTCCCTAGTATATGGTACTTAGGGCATGTAAGACAGTGTCCCCCAGAGCTGCAGCACTGATTGTGCCACCCTGTGTGTGACATAGGTCATAATGGCTCCCAGTCTGCCACAACAGCCTGGTAGAGCAGTTTTAAACTGCTAGTTCGACTTCCCTTAACAATAATGTATTTCTTCCCTAAAGAAGGCCTCTGGAACCCTTAGGGAGCTGTATATTATTAAGTATGAAGTATACTTTCAATATGTCTTATGGCAAATCTTCTAAACTGTTGTTTTTGAACCCCACGGACATTCTCCTTGACTGGAGAGCACCCAGACCATCTCAGCATCTTGCATTCCTA
Source organism: Pleurodeles waltl (assembly GCF_031143425.1). NCBI lineage: Eukaryota > Metazoa > Chordata > Amphibia > Caudata > Salamandridae > Pleurodeles > Pleurodeles waltl. The sequence continues at coordinate 1,038,464,130 of NC_090437.1, forward strand.
GAGTCAGGACCATTCCATTGAAGTCTTTAGCGGTCTTGATGTAAAGTGCGGAACTGGACTTGGTACTGCTTTGGTGACTACGTGACTGTCCAAATGCCACTTACTGCCCCCACCTGATCTTCTCTCTATTGGAACTGGTGACCCAACTCAGGCAGCAGTAGTCGAAAACAACTTTATCAAAATTTCAACGTTTTTAAACTTTACAATTACCAATGCTTCTTTGCACTTTTGCCTAAAAAGCTGAGATTTACATTTCACTTAAAAATCTATATATCTAGACCTTTTTGTTGGATTTTGCTAATATTGGTGTCTAAAAATTCATACTAATATATTTTATTCTTATAAATTGTTGCTGGATTTCTTTAGTGTTGTGTGACTTTCTAATTTTATTGTTTGGTGTTTCTAAATGTTTTACACTAGTTCCTTTGTTTAAGCCTTGGTGCTTTAAGCCACAGCTACCCGGGGTTGAGTAAAAGGTTTTGCAAACAAGTCTGGCTGGAACTGAGACAGTTTTGAGCGTGTATAACATGGTAAGGTTGCACTACCATACTATAAAATTCACCACAATCCTCACACACTTCAATTTGTAAAAATAGAGTACATTTTGATGATCAAACAGATGCAAAAATGACACAAATATGATGACGGAACTAGAGATGGAATTTTTCAAAATGATAAGTGATTCTAGCATCAAAAAGCAGAAAGTGCCAACCTCGGGCATCTAGTCAATTCAAAAGTTAAGGCTGACTGTGATGGAGTGCAGGATGGACACAGGGACTAGTTTCATTCCAGTGGAAAGATCACCTTTTTAGACATGTCCGCCTCAGGTTGGTCTTTTCCCAATCATTTTGCTGATCTTATTTTTGTTGTCCTTCGGACTCTGTGCACTTTGCCACTGCTAACCAGTTCTAAAGGGCATGTGCTCTCTCCTTTAAACATGTTGGAACTGAGTCACACACTGTAGGAAGTTGGCTCTGTATATACTATTTCAAAGTAAGAAATAGTGTGCACAGAGTCCCAGGGTTCCCCTTAGAGGTAAGATAGTGGCAAAAATAGATTATTCGAATGCTCTATTTTGTGGTAGTGTGGTCGAGCAGTAGGCTTATTAGAGGGCAGTGTTAAGCATTTGTACCCACACAGGCAATAAATGAGGGACACACACTCAAAGACTTACTCCAGTCCAATAGGTTTTTATATAGAAAAATATATTTTCTTAGTTTATTTTAAAAACCACAGGATCAAGATTTACAAGTAATACTTAAAACAAAAGGTATTTCACTCAGGTATTGTAGGAACTTTGAATAATCACAATAGTATGTACAGTTTAGACAAAAATGGCAATAAGCTATTTTAAAAGTGGACACTGCAAAAATCAACAATTCCTGGGGTAGGTAAGTGTTTGTTGAGTTCACAGGTAAGTAAAACACTTACAGGGTTCAAAGTTGGGTCCAAGGTAGCCCACCGTTGGGGGTTCAAGGCAACCCCAAAGTTACCACACCAGCAGCTCAGGGCCAGTCAGGTGCACAGGTCAAAGTGGTGCCCAAAACACATAGGCTTCAATTGAAATAGGGGTGCCCTGGTTCCAGTCTGCCAGCAGGTAAGTACCCGCGTCCTCGAAGAGCAGACCAGGGGGGTTTTGTAGGGCACTGGGGGGGACACAAGCAGGCACAGAAAGTACACCCTCAGCGGCACAGGGGCGGCCGGGTGCAAAGTGCAAACAGGCGTCGGGTTTCAGATAGGAATCAATGGGGGGACCCGGGGGTCTCTTCAATGATGCAGACAGGCACGGGGGGGCTCCTCAGGGTAGCCACCACCTGGGCTAGGCAGAGGGTCATCTGGGGGTCGCTCCTGCACTGGAGTTCGGTTCCTTCAGGTCCTGGGGGCTGCAGGTGCAGTGCTGGTTCCAGGCATCGGGTTCCTTGTTACAGGCAGTCGCGGTCAGGGGGAGCCTCTGGATTTCCTCTGCAGGCGTCGCTGTGGGGACGCAGGGGGCCAACTCTGGCTACTGATGGGCTCGCAGTCACCGGGGAGTCCTCCCTGTAGTGTTGGTTTTCCGCAGGTCGAGCCGGGGGCATCGGGTGCAGAGTGGAAAGTCTCAGGCTTCCGGCGGGAAACGTGTGGTCTTTAAAAGTTGCTTCTTTGTTGCAGAAAGTTGCAGTTTCTTGAACGGGGCCGCAGTTCTCAGGAGCTTCTTGGTCCTTTAGATGCAGGGTAGTCCTCTGAGGCTTCAGAGGTCGCTGGACCCTGTGGGATGCGTCGCTGTTGCAGTTTTCTTAGAAGTAGGGAGACAGAGCGGTGGGGCTGGGGCCAAATCAGTTGTCGTCTCCGTCTTCACTGCAGGGCTTCAGGTCAGCAGTCCTTCTTCTTGTTAAGGTTGCAGGAATCTATCTTCCTAGGTTCTGGGAGCCCCTACATACTGAATTTAGGGGTGTGTTTAGGTCTGGGAGGGCAGTAGCCAATTGCTACTGTCCTTGAGGGTGGCTACACCCTCTTTGTGCCTCCTCTCTGTGGGGAGGTGGGCACATCCCTAATCCTATTGGCGGAATCCTCCTTCTACAAAATTGAGGATTTCTAACAGTAAGAGTCACCTCAGCTCAGGACACCTTAGGGGCTGTTCTGACTGGGGGGTGATTCCTCCTTGTTTTCCTCATTATCTCCTCCAGTCTTGCTGCCAAAAGTGGGGGCAGTGGCCGGAGGGGCGGCATCTCCACTAGCTGGGATGCCGTGTGGAGCTGTAACAGAGGGGGTGAGCATTTGAGGCTCACCACCAGGTGTTACAGTTCCTGCAGGGGGAGGTGAGAAGCACCTCCACCCAGTACAGGCTTTGTTCCTGGCCACAGAGTAACAAAGGCACTCTCCCCACGTGGCCAGCAACATGTCTGGTGTGTGCCCAGCACACTCACAAAGGGTTTTGACACTAGTATTTTGTGACCTAGACAAAATGGGGCAAGGCCAGGGAGGCCTGGCCAGGGAGTCATGAAACTTCAAGCATCCCTGTGGATGGAAATCTCTAGGACCCTCTCCTACTTTAAAGTGGCACCAGGTGTAAATAATTGACCAACAGACCCAACTCTTCAGTACACCTCTGCACCTGTGTAAGACTCAAAAGGACTGCTGTGCTCCTCTATAAGAAGGACTGCTACTCTGTTGCACTGCAAAGACTGGAACTGCATCTGGATCCCAGGAACACCAGAGTGAATCCAAGGGCTAGATGTCTGGCTTCCTGAGCCTCAGGGACAGAAAAGGTCTCCAACCACATTGAACCCAGCAGCTGTACTCTACCTGCTGTGAGTCTCGCCCTCTCCCTAAACTGTGCCACCCCGTGCTGGACACTTGAGAGTGGGACTGACAGTACTCTGCTTGCCCAGCTGTGGTCATCTAAGCATAACTGATGCAGTGCGCTGCATCTCTTTGCAGCCTCCTTGAAACCTCTGCAGCGCAATGCACCCCTAATGCTGGACCTCGCATCACACAGCTCGCAGTCACCTAGGAACCACTGCTGCACGACTCACCCGCATTGCAAGCCCCTTGGTGACGCCATCCTCTGTGACACAGGACACCGCATCACATCCTCACAGCTTCTTCAGAACTGCCAGTGTGCAACGCAAATTCAACATGGGATTTTGCAACACTCCACAAACCAGAGATGTCAGGGATGTCATCTCATGGCAAATTTAGGCGGTTTCATCTTAGGGTACAATATATTATGGTACTTTGTCCTAGGGTCCCTGTATCCAGCCCTTGCTCCACTGTGGTGAGCCTGAACTTTGACTTTGTCTTGGTCTGGCTTGACCAGATAATCACAGTTGACGCTTTGTGCTGCTAGGCACTATTTTCTGTCAAATCTTTAAAATTGCAAATATCTGGTTCTAAAGATTGGATTTTTGTCATTTTGCCCTAAAATATTTTATTACATTGTACTCTATTTTTCTATAGGGGGGTGTGGGATTTTTATTGTCTTGTATTTTCGCTTTATTAGTAAAATAATGTATTACATTGTACTCTATTTTTCTATAGGGGGTGTTGGATTTGTATTGTCTTGTGTTTTCGCTTTATTAGTGTTTGACGTGTTTCATAAATACTTTATACATTGCCTCCAAGTTAAGCCTGAATGCTCTGTGGTAAACTACAAGAGGTTTAAGCACAAGTTAATGTCGGGTTTGATTGTGACTTAACCTTGACCGAAATTGTGGCTGCTGCTTGAGTAGGGTTTCACCCACCTCAACCAGTATCCCAATTTCCAACAGTTACCTTCTGTCTTAGGACACGATTTAGAGTTTGGCAGAGGGTTACAACATCATAATGGTGATGGATATCCTGTTTGCCAAAATTTACATACCAGAGGATATAAAGGGATTTATATTTCTGTGGACGGGATATCCGTCACCCTTGTGACAGAGTAACCCCTCCACCAAACTCTAAATCAGGCCCTACGTCATTTATCTGGAGAAAAGTCATCATTGATGGGGTTATCAGTGGAGCAGGGTGCCATCTGGATCCAACTAGGAACTTGTCAATGGCAGCCAGGTGAAGCACAGAACCTGGGTGGGAGCCTCAGCTCTGTTGGGAAGTTCAAAGCTATTGACATTAAAGGTAGTAAAACTCTAAGCGGGCAAAGTACAAAATTACAGCCTGGGAAGATGTTGTCTTTGCTAGGTTGCTGCTTGGAGTTTGTCTTGGTGAAGTCCTCTGCATTCACACTTTTCTGGAAGTCAGGATCCATTCAGATGGCCAAACCTGCAAGTTGAGTCTGACTGGCAGTTCAACGTCTGTGGCTTCAGCTGGAGCGCAGTCCAATGATAGCCCTGGTTCTTTATGCAGACAGTTCAGAAACATTTTTCTAAGTGTCCAGTCTTGCACTTTTGAAATTAACACCAGCCAGCCAGGACCTATTGAGTACCACTTGGGGGATAGGATTCAACCTCCCAGAAGCCACCAGCATAGTCCAGGGCAAATCCAGTTGAAGCTGCTCAGCTGCGCGTATCAGAGGAATCAGCGTTTTGCAGCATTTATGTTCCTGAAGCTGAACAGGAAGGTAGCCAATTAGCCTTTAAAGTCTAGTCTTCTGTCCTGGGTACAAAAGAGAGGCAGATATAGCCCGTAGGGGCTCTCTCCAAAGGCTCAACAGCAGATGCAGTTTTTCTTCTGTCATCCACAGGTCCAGATGTATTCTGAATAGGGTACTAAGGGTGCCACTTTTATGCCCAGTGCCAACCTCTCAGCGGGAAGACTCCTGGCCGCTCCCTAACCAGTGCGGTAATTGTTGCTAGAGGTGCCACTACCCACAGAAGAAGCACAATCAAAAATAAATAAAAAGGGATGTCATCTCATGGCAAATTTAGGTGGTTTCACCTTAGGGTAAAATATATTATGCGCAATACAGAGCTGAGGTCAGTGGATTAAATAAGACAACAATAGATTTGCGAGTGTACACTGGATGTCACGATCAGAGATGATATTGAACAGGAGGAGGATGTAAGGAAGGAACTGCCCTACTGGAAAAGTTGCCGCTACCCACTTTTGAAACCTTTCTTGTGTGTCCTTCTACAAACTATCTCACAGAATCCCTGTCTACCTATAACTAGCATGGTAGAACCTTTTTTTTCTTCATGCAGAGCTCTGGGCATACCCCTGTGGTGTGTTCCAAGAAAATTAGAAAGTCCTGCTGAAAACCATTTCTAGAACAGGTTTTCTCCACACTGGGATTTTTGCCACTCTGGTTAGTTGGACAATGGCAGAGGCAGGTGTGAGCTACATCCACCTGTGAAACAGGATGACTATTTGAAGCTTGTGCTTTTGAAAGTCACATCATCCAGGCCATCCTGTCAGGAGGAGGTCACAACTCCTCCCAGCTAAGGCCCTTTTGTTAACTTTCCTCAGAGCCATTCACACCTCCCATCAGGGGGCTAGCAGGCAGCCATGTAAGAGTTGGAGAATAACTCTGGAAAGGCTACTAGAGGATTTAGGCACGAAAATGGCAACTTTCTAAAAATAGCATTTTCAAAATAGCAATTTAAAAACAGACTTTACTATTATATTGGATTTTAAATTGCAATTAATTTGAATCCTTGAAACATGGTTCTTGCTATTTCCAAAGTGAAGCTATGCAGTATAAGGTGCTATAAAGTAACCTAGGGCCAGATGTAGAAAAGGGTTTTTCCCATTCTGTGTCAATGGGAAAATGTGTTCGTACATATGGCCCCTAGTGATTTTCCATGGGAGAGCCAGCCTTGCCACAGTGAAAAATGGCTTTGGAGATTTTTCACTGCAAAGACATGTAAAGCTTAAGTACACATGTCTTACATTTCACACCCTATACAGCCTTCAGTATGGACTTTTAAGGCCTATCTTTGGGGTCACTTACAATTGTTAAACAGGAAGGCTTAGGCCTGACCAAATGTTAATTTTGCCACATCTAAGTTCTAAAATTGCACACCCAGGATGCAGGGGCAGGTCTGAAGAAATGCTTTTTATTGTCACTTTAGTGGTGGCACAATGGGTGCTGCAGTCAACTAGTGACATCCAATGTAGATGCCCTTGGCACACTGGGTACCATATACAAGGGACTTATAGGCAAGCTAAATATGCCAACTCAGCACATTTTAGTGGTCAGAACACATGTACTGGGGCCTAGTTAGCAGAGCGCCAGTGTACAGAGTCCAAAAATCAACAGCATTGGTTATAAAGAATAAGGGTGCTTATTCAAAAAAAGGCATTTTCTTACAAGCTCCCATAAAACATTGTGAATATAGTTAAGTAGACTTAGGGGGTCATTCTAACTCTGGCGGTCGGTGATAAAGCGGCGGGCAACCCGCCAACAGGCAGGCGGTCCAAAAAATGCAATTCTGACCCTGGCGGGAACCGCCAACACAGCCCGCCACTTTAACACTCCGACCGCCACGGCGGGACCGACAAACAGCGTGGCGGTCACCGCCAACAGGCAGGCGGCAGACAATGTACCGCCCAACCTATCACAACTCACCAATCCGCCGATAAAAACACGGCGGAAACAGACTACGAACGGGAAAACGCTCACCTATACAGTACACACTCCACGAGGAAGGAGGACAGCATGGAGCCCGGATTACACATCCTACCGGCTATTGTCTACCTGCTCATCTACCAGGAGTACGAACGCCGGCGCAGACGACAACGGTGAGTACTGCACCTACGACACAGGGGAGGGGGGAGGAGGAAAGGTTACGGGCACACACATACGCGATACACCCACCCCCCCAACCCACCCCCCAATACCTACACACCAATGCAGAGCAACAAGTCAGAGTGACACCCCCCAAACCCCCTGGAAGAATGCAAAGACATAATTAAAATGAAGTTTAAAATTTAGGTATAAAATAGGTTCATTGAAGTCATGGTAAATATGCCATATGAAATATACAAAAGAAATAATGAACATAGTGCAAAGTATAAACATAGTCAATAAGTTCTGCACAGTCCGTTAAATATCCATAGTCCGTGGGCCAATGTGTACAAACACATGGGCAAAGCCCACACAGGAGACCGGATACCATTGGAGAGAACACTGCAGGGGCATCAGATGATAAAACAACAGGCACCTCAGGGGGAAGGGAAAGGGGGGCACCTCAGCCACATGAGTCCACGACGCCAGATCCACGAGGGGCCTCCATGCCCACTGTACCATCCTGGGGCGTGCAAAGCCACAGTCCATCAGATGGATAACCGACTCCACTGGTATTGGAGGAGGCATGGTGCCCAGAGTGCTTCGTGAACACCTGCCCGACACAGAACCGGCACTGTCAATGGACCAGCGGTGCTTGAGACGGCGGTGCCCAGCGGAGCGGTGCTTGACAGGAAGGGCCCAGCGGAGCGTTGCTTGAGACGGCGGTGCCCAGCGGAGCGGTGCTTGAGATGAAGGGCTCAGCGGAGCGGTGCTTGACAGGAAGGGCCCAGCGAAGCGGTGCTTGAGACGGCGGTGCCCAGCGGAGCGGTGCTTGACAGGAAGGGCCCAGCGGAGCGGTGCTTGACAGGAAGGGCCCAGTGGAGCCGTGCTTGACAGGAAGGGACCAGCGGAGCGGTGCTTGAGATGAAGGGCCCAGCGGAGCAGTGCTTGACAGGAAGGGCCCAGCGGAGCGGTGCTTGAGACGGCGGTGCCCAGCGGAGCAGTGCTTGAGACGGCGGTGCCCAGCGGAGCGGTGCTTGAGATGAAGGGCCCAGCGGAGCGGTGCTTGACAGGAAGGGCCCAGCGGAGCGGTGCTCTTCACGGCGGGGCCCTGTTCAGCGGTGCCTGTCTTGGCGGGGCCCTGTTCAGCGTTGCTCTTCATGGCGGGGCCCTGTTCAGCGGTGCCTGTCTTGACGGGTCCCTGTTCAGCAGTGCTCTTCACGGCGGGGCCCTGTTCAGCGGTGCCTGTCTTGGCGGGGCCTGTTCAGTGGTGCCTGTCTTGGCGGGGCCCTGTTCAGCGGTGCCTGTCTTGGCGGGGCCCTGTTCAGCGGTGCTCTTCACGGCGGGGCCCTGTTCAGCGGTGCCTGTCTTGGCGGGGCCCTGTTCAGCGGTGCTCTTCACGGCGGGGCCCTTTCAGCGGTGCCTGTCTTGGCGGGACCCTGTTCAGCGGTGCCTGCCTTGGCGGGGCCCTGTTCAGCGGTGCTCTTCACGGCGGGGCCCTGTTCAGCGGTGCCTGTCTTGGCGGGGCCCTGTTCAGCGGTGCTCTTCACGGAGGGGCCCTGTTCAGCGGTGCCTGTCTTGGCGGGGCCCTGTTCAGCGGTGCTTGTCCTGTCTTTCAAGGGAGCCAGACCTGGCCAAGACTCCCCGCTTAGTCGCCCTCCGACCTTGCGGTAGCGGGGCCCTCCTGTGATGGAGTCTTGGGCCCGTGGGTGTCGTCCGTCACACCCGGTATGGGGCTGGTGGGGCCCTCCTGGTGCGCTCGGCTGCTGCATGTCTTCTCCGCCCTGCTGCCCTTGCCCTCCTTCACTGCAGCTCTCTGGCCCTTGCCTCCCTTAGATGATGTGGCAGGTGACGTGGCAAGGCCACTCTCCTTAGTGGCAGCCGTCTCAGGCTTTTCGCGCCGGCCCTTAATTTTTCTTGTCCTCTTCCCAGGGGGTGGGCTGGCTGTCCCCTTGCTGCTGGCCGATGTTCCTTCCCTAGGAGCTGGTGGACTCCAATAGCCCTGCACTATGGTGATACTAGATGCAGGGCTGGTGGTGGCTGAGGTGCTCTTTGGACTCTTACCAGATGGAGGGGGTGGGTCAGGTGATGCAAAGAGGTTAATTTTGGATAGGAAAAGTTTTTTAGGAGCAATGGGAAGGGTAGGTGCAGTGGGTATGGGAGTGGAGGAAGAGGATGTGGTTGTAGGAGAGTCAAGTGTGCTGTCTTTGGGTGCAGGTGCTTGGGCTGGAGGCTGTCGTGAGGTGGATGGCTGTTGGGTGGGTGGCTGCCTGCATTTGTGTGGTTTGGAAGAGGGGGTGACAGACACAGTGGGAGAGGACACAGGAGACGTGTAAATGGCAGTGGGGGTGGTGACTGCACGTGTGCTGACTGTAATGGAGGGTGTGCTGGTGATGGAAGTACTGGCTGATGGTGGTGTGCATGCAGGTGTGAGTGGAGACGTCACAGGGAGGGAGGAGGGAGGAGGGAGACGAGGAGGAGGGGGACACAGAGGTGGTAGTGACTGTTGGCATGTCTGCATCTGGATGTTGTTTGTGTGAATGCTTGTGGGATCTGTGGTGCTTATGTCTGGATGAGCTGCCCTTGGGTGTTGAGGTGTGTGCAGGCTGGTCTGATGGTGTGGATGGGATAGGCTGAGGAACAGGAGACTGGGACTGGGTGGAGGGAGTTAGAAGAGGGAGGCTGGAGACAGGGACAATGGCTGCCGTCAGTGCTGAGGCCAGAGCGTTGAACGATCGCTGATGGGCAGCCTGACCCGAATGAATGCCCTCCAGGTATGCATTGCTCCGATGCACCTCCCTTTCTACACCCTGGATGGCATTCAAAAGGGTAGACTGCCCAACAATGAGTGTCCTGAGGAGGTCAATGACCTCCTCACTGAGGGCAGCATGGGTAACTGGGGCAGGGCCTGAGGTGCCTGGGGCGAAGGAGATGCCCACCTTCCTGGGTGAGCGGGCACGGAGCGAAGGCTGAGGGGCTGCTGGGAGGGCGGGGCTGGTGCGCTGGGTGGCGGCTGTACCTGTTGTGGCGGTGGGCACGGATGTTGCCGCCACCGCAAGGGAGCTCCCTTCCGAGGACGTGTCGGTGTCGCTGACGTCTCCACGGGTCCCCATTGTGGAGCTCCCCTCGCCCTCCGTCTCACTGGTGAACTCGGAGTCGGGCCATGTGAGATGCAGCTCCCTCGTACGCCGATGCCACTTCTCCTCCGCCTGATGATGCTAATGCACACATGCACAGGAAGAAAAAGAAAATGGGTGGGGGGGAGAATTGAAGACAGGTTGAGTGCATGCATTGGCAACACCGTTGGCGGAGAGGGCAGACACAGAAGCCCCCTGCACTACGCTGCGCAATCGGGGTACACTACTCAGTTCTTGTGACTAGGCCTACAGGTCTATGGACGACAAATGCACACATGGGTGATGCAGGACCATGGATAGCTGTACTTGGCACCCTACAGAGGTGGGGGGCGGGGGCACAGGGCCATGCCTAACGGAGGGGACTAGCCTACAGAAAGCGCCCTGGCCTTGAGTTACCCACAGCCCTCCTCCCCAACCCAGACACCTGCACTGCGCGCAAAGATAGCAGAATGTGCTGATACTCACCCCCTTGTGTCTGCTGTGATGTCCTCACGCGCCCATCCAAATCGGGGTAGGCCACCGCCAGGATCCGGGACATCAGGGGGGTCAATTGGTGGCTGGCACCCCTCCTACTTTGGGAGGCCATCCCCAGCAGAGACTCGGCGGTCTTTCTGGTCCTGCGGCGGATGTCCTCCCACCTCTTTCGGCAGTGGGTGCCCCGTCTGTTGTGGACCCCCAGGGCCCAGACGTCCTTGGCGATGGCACGCCAAATGTCGATCTTCTGATGGGCGCTGACCTATTTGACATGTACAGGGTGGGAAAGGAAATATCATCACTTTTCTGCATGGTAGATGTGAGTGGCCCCCCCTCCCCAACCTTGCCATGTGGCACATGTTCCCATCTGTCGTGCGTTGCACTCCTCATTCGCTCCCCTCCCCACCATCTTACATACACCCCACTCAACACAGGCATAGCCCATTCAGCGTGCACCCTGTGTACTAACCTGTTGGTCTGGAGGACCGTAGAGTAGCGCATACTGGGGGAGGACCCCATCAACAAGTTTCTCCAATTCTTCGGAAGTGAAGGCAGGGGCCCTTTCCCCAGTCGCAGCAGCCATTGTATCTCCCAGACCAAGGTCACAGCAGCACTTGCAGTATAGGTCCTCTCCTGTGGATGATCAGGTCTCGAGTGATTAATCAGATAGAATATGGCGGTCACGCCCGCGGTGGTGCGTACCGCGACCGCCGGCGCACATCGTCATTGGCTCCTGAGACCCATAGGGTTCAATGTTAACCAATGCTGCTTTGCGCCGCGGTCTTCGACCGCCTACCGCCACGGTGTGCCACGCCAGCGCAGTGACCTCACATCCCACTGTCACACTTCACAGGTCAGGCAGTCGCCATTTCAAGGGCCCACATGGCATGATTTCTACTGCGTCACACAGGCCTAGGCCTTGCATTGCCACTCATACAAGCCGTTCCATGCATAGCGATTCGTGTACTGTGCAAGCTGTGTGAACGAACCTGTGGGTTGCTTGACTCTGTGCTCCATGTTGTCCTTCCTAGGCACCGTCCGCTGGGACTTGCGAGGAGAAGGATGAATCCTCCCGTGTACCGACCGCTGGTGGACCGTTCGACAATGGAAGAACGATATATCATACTTACATACCGGCTTGACAGAGCAACTATACATGAACTATGTGCCCAGCTGGAGCCAGACCTGATGTCCCCCATCCGCCAACCCACAGGGATTCCCCCTCTGGTGCAGGTTCTGTCAGTACTCCATTTTTTGGCAAGTGGGTCGTTTCAGACAACAGTGGCCATATCATCTGAGATGTCTCAGCCTATGTTTTCTAAGGTTTTATCCAGAGTGTTGTCTGCCCTGATTAAATACATGCAGAGCTACATTATTTTCCCTGAGGTGGGCGAATTGGCTACAGTGAAGGGTGATTTCTATGCCCTTGGACATATCCCCAACATCATTGGGGCCATTGATGGGACCCATGTGGCTTTGGTTCCCCCCAAAGACAGTGAGCAGGTGTACCGAAACAGAAAAAGTTATCATTCGATGAATGTCCAGGTGGTCTGTTTGGCTGACCAGTACATCTCCCATGTAAATGCCAAGTTCCCTGGGTCAGTGCATGACGCGTATGTCATGCGAAATAGCAGCATCCCTTATGTGATGGAACAGCTACAGAGACACCGTGTGTGGCTAATTGGTGACTCTGGTTACCCCAACCTGTCGTGGCTACTGACCCCAGTGAGGAATCCCCGGACCAGGGCAGAGGAACGGTACAATGAGGCCCATGGGCGATCTAGGAGGATCATAGAAAGGACCTTCGGGGTCCTGAAGGCCAGGTTTAGGTGCCTGCATATGACAGGGGGATCCCTCATGTACTCACCAAAGAAGGTGTGCCAGATCATCGTGGCCTGCTGTATGCTTCACAATCTTGCATTGCGACGCCAGGTGCCTTTTCTGCAGGAGGATGGTCCAGATGGTGGTGTTGTTGCAGCTGTGGAGCCTGTGGAGAGTGAAGAGGAGGAAGACGACGGGGACGACACGGACAACAGGGATACAGTCATACAACAATACTTTCAGTAGCACACAGGTAAGAAACAGCCACCCCTATTTACATTTACTTAAGGCCTCATGCGTCTCCACTGTCTGTGTTTCCCCCCAGTTACTGTTAACTGATTTGTGACTTTCCCTTCCCTTTTCAGAGCTGTATGACCCACTGCCTGACTTCAGCTTTGTTTGCCTATGGACTAAAGCTTATTGAAATTGGTATGTTGTCATCACAAAGTAACTGGACATTCTTGAACCGTTATGTGTAATACATTTGTTAAGAATACAAGCAGACTCCTGTTTATTTAAGTAGAATAAGTGATTTATTTTAAGTGCTAGATATAGGTAAAATGATTGGGATGCAGGGATGGGTGGGGGTGGAGTAATGTCCATGGCAGAGTCCAGTTCTCAGTCGCACAGGTGCATTGTCCATATGCCTGTGGAAGGATGGAGCAGGGGCAGTTCAAGGTTGGACAGGGTGACGATGTGGGACAGTGGGATGACATCAGGGGGTATCTTAGGCTGGCGGGGGTCTTGCAATCCTACTCTGTCTTCTTGTGAGATCTCAGGTTCCACTTGCGGGGTGGTTCTTCTTCTGCAGGAGGTGGGGTTCTGGTGGCCTGTCGTTGTGTGGGGGCCTCTTGTCCACTAGCGCCGGCGGAGGTGGTAGGCTGTTCCTGGCCTGGGCTAGTGACAGGGGCCCTTTGGGGTGCCACATGGTCCCGCAATGTGGTGACGATCTGGGTAAGGGCCAGGACGATGGTCCCCATTGCGGAACCGATGTTCCTCAGTTCCTCCCTGAACCCCATGTACCGTTCCTCCTGCAGTTCCTGGATCTCCTGGAACCGGGCCAGTACCGTGGCCATCGTCTCCTGGGGGCGGTGGTATGCTCCCATGATGGAGGAGAGGGCCTCTTGGAGAGTCGGTTCCCCGGGCCTGTCCCCCCCCTGTCGCACAGCAGCCCTCCCAGTTCCCCTGTGTTCATGGGCCTCTGTCCCCTGGCCGGTGTGCCCACTACCACTGCCCCCAGGTCCCTGTTGTTGTTGGGGTGGTGGGTCAACCTGGGTGCCCTGTAGTGGTGGACACACCGCTGATTTACGTGCCCTGGAGACAGAGGCATGGGCCCGCTGGGTGGGAGCTGTGCTGGTGTTCCCAGAGGGGGTTGGGTCTGGTGTAGCCTGTGGCTGTCTGTGGGGAACCGACTGTCCAGAGGTCCCCGATGGGCCGGGCTGGTCGTCTGGGTCCAGGGAGACACAGCTGCTGTCATCGCTGGGGGCCTCTTCTGAGGGTGGGATGGACATCTCTGGACCCTCCGTGGCGGTGTGGTGGCGTTCGGGTCCTGCAGGGGTATAAAGGTATGGTTATTGCTTCTGTGTGTGGGATTTCGTGTGATGGGTGGGTGTCTGTGTACCCATGTGCAGGCATTTCCTTGTGGGGGCTTTTGTGAGGGTGGCTTGTGGGGGTGATGTGTGTGTGCAGTGGGCATGCTTTGGTGATGGGTGTCCATGCTTTGGGGTCGCATGCAGGGCTTGGTGTTGGGATGGGTGGGTTGTGATGGTGAGGCTTTTGCTAGGGGTTGGTGTGATGGGGGAGGGGGTGAGGGTGGGGGTATGAGTTGGCATGCAGGTGGGGTGGGGGTGGGAAGCAGTAGTGAAGATTTGCCTTACCAGAGTCCATTCCTCCGCCTACTCCAGCGAGGCCCTCAGGATGCAGGATGTGCAAGACTTCCTCCTCCCACGCGGTAAATTCTGGGGGTGTAGGTGGGGGTCCGCCGCCAGTCTTCTGCACCGCTATGTTGTGCCTTGATACCATGGAACACACCTTCCCCCGTAGGTCGTTCCATCTCTTCCTGATGTCGTCCCGATTGCGTGGATGCTGTCCCACCGCGTTAACCCTGTCCACTATCCTTTGCCATAGCTCCATCTTCCTGGCAATTGTGGTGTGCTGCACCTGTGCCCCGAAGAGCTGGGGCTCTACACAGACTATTTCCTCCACCATGACCCTGAGTTCGGCGTCACTGAACCTGGGGTGTCTTTGGGGTGCCATGGGGTGGTGTGGTTGAGGTGTGGGGTGGCGTTTGTGGTGATGAGTGTGGTGCGTGTGGTGGTGTGTGGTGTTTGGTGCGTGGATTCTGTGTGGGTGATGGTGTTGTGTGCCTCTGTGTTGTGGGATTCTCGATTCTGTGCTCTGTCTCTAGCCTTCGTCAATGATTTTGGGTCGTAGGGGCTTGTGGGTGATGTGGGTGTGTGTTTTATATTGTGTTGGGTGTGTGGGAGTGGTGTTAGTATGTGTATCAGGTGTGTGTATTTCGAACTGAACAATGTGGCTGAGTTTTCTATGGGTGTGTGTATTTTGACCGCGGCGGTGTGTACCGCCAATGGAATACCGCGTTGGAAAGACCGCCGCGTGGATTTGTGGGTCGGAATGGTATGGGCGTATTTCTGTTGGCGTGACGGTGGAGGTTTGGTCAGCGCCATTTTTTCGCTGACCTTTGGTGTGGCGGATTATTGAGGATGTCGGGTTTTCGGCGGTTTGGCAGTTGCGGGTCAGAATGACCGTGGCGGTTTACCGCGGCCGCGGCGGTGTTATGGCGGCCTTCTGGCCGGTGGTAAGCGCCATTTACCGCCGAGGTCAGAATGACCCCCTTAATGTCTGTGTTATAATGAAAATGACATGGATAAATGTGCATTGTGTATTTCAACATTTATATCTAAATACCCAACATATATATTCAAGAAGGATGATACATAAGGGGAAAACAACATAGCAATTATCACAGATTGTGTGCTGAGGAATTAGCATAACAGCTGCCAGGCACTATCTGTGGCACAAAGTGAGATAAGATAATAGCCTCAGATCTATGGAGCAGGCCTTGCTCATCGGCATGTCTGGGGTGGTGCCATGCTTGATACAACCATGGGTTGGTACCTCTGGATTTAGTCTTTACTTCCCTCAGGACTGCATGGCATAAACTAGCAGTGCCACTGATACACCATCCACATGGCACAAAGTGGATCCCACAGGCTGATACATATCTTCACTTCAGTCAGGCAACCAATGGGCAGACAAGTTCCAGTGGCATGGTGGTGACAATGGGGATACCACATAGAGACCATTTGGCACACTTGAACTGTTCTTCCCTTCTACCAACGAAGCTGCTCAGATCAGTCTGTGATCTCAACTGCATAAATTATTCAGGTTGTAAGACTCTGTTGGATGAATGCTGCACCAGGGACAATTGCTACAGCCTCTTCCAATGGTTCACTCCTCCTGCAGTGTTGGTGTTTTCTTTCCTCTCAAGCAGAATTTCCCACTTCTGAGGAACTGACTGCCTGGCAGACACCATCCCTCGGTTGCACAGTGGTCCTCTGTGTACTCTAAAGTATAACCCCTCCTTGGCTCAAGCGAACTTGGATATGGAACTGTCACGTAGGTTCTCATTATCCTAATGGGACTACTGGATTCGGGGGGCAGAATCACTTGTACTGCAGGGGACTGAGTCTGATCCCATACCATGTGACACCTGTCAGCCTAATCCGGGTTTCATTCCAGCTAACTAGGAGTGCCTCATCACCACCCAAGAGCGGGGATGATTTGGCAGCCGGGCATAAGACATAAATGACTCCTCAGGGTAATCGTGGTCACTCAGATCTCATTTGTTTCCCTCAGTTGCATTAGTCTCACATATGCAAGGACAGTAAAGTAACTGCATCTTAGATAATAAGACATGTATTGCAATAACTAGGACGATGACAAAGTTGTAGAGATAGTTCTTACCTAAGCTACATTAGAGCACAGCAAGTTAAGCTCTAATTCTGCTCTTCAGGTTTCTCTCATTCCCTGAGCAAGAGGCCTGTAGTCTCCATAAGCAGCTGCAGCGAAGCAATCATCAACTAGAATACAGTTGTGTCATCTGGCTGGAATCTTCCTCTAATGTACATAGGTCAAAGTAGTGTGTTTATAATAAAACAGCTGATGTTCCAAGAAAGGAACCCAACGTAAGAGTGTGTATGTTTCTGTGAACATTGGAGACAAAGCGTACAATGTCTGCCAGCAACCTATCTTACTGCAGCCTTGAGAAGAGCACAGAGTGAAGGAAATGTCTTGTTTAAGAACACAGTGCTGACCTAGGCGAAGAACAGCTAGACAGAGAAAATAAAACAAGACCGCAAATGTGACTAGTGTTAAAATAATATAGAAAATCTGAAATAAAACATATCAAGGGTAAAGTGCACAGTGGCAAGCCTAATTTGCTAAAATAATGTTTATAAAACTGTAGCTAAAATGGCTACACAACAGAACAACAACTGGGTCAGATACTTCCACTTATACAGAGTTGGCAGGTGGGTGTGTGGTTTCCAAGTCTACTTTTTTCAAAAGCAGTTTACGTCAGTTCCCTTTGAATGTGTCTTCAAGAGGCTGTCTTCTAGACTCAGCAGTTGTGTATTCATGCTTCTCTGTTGTGGGTTGCCTCCAGACTGGAACACCCACAACAGAGGCACAGACAGTTGTCGTCAGTCAGCACCTTGGCTATTGACAGGTATAGCTGACAGTGATCAGGAAGATAGACAAAGTGCCCCTTCTCCTTATAAGGTACTTTCACATCCTGGTTACAGATACTGTAGTCCCACACTTCACAACAGCCATTTGCCAAGTGTCAGCTCCAGGAAGACTAGTCAGCAGACCTCTGCATCACAAACAACCTAGCTGTATTTCTAGGTAGAATCCGGTCTCCTCTTTTCCCACTTGTGCATGGGTTCTCTCTCTTCAGTCTCATGAATGTCAACAATACACTTCCATTGTTTAGGAAGCCTCCATAACTTCAATCTTGTGCACACGGCCAGGCCAAGTCCTTCTAAAATGGAACACACAGGCCTTTGTCACTTTGGTTCATGTATACACCAATGTACTATAGACCATTCTACTAGAACATATGCACAAGCTCCATTGCATGGATCTTGGTGCTGGGATTCCGGGTTCACTATAAACAAATTAATTTTTGAGTGTGTGGGCCAGTAGGATCCCCGTCACATGAAACAAGTAAAAAAATAAATGGTCAAACTATATTCACTACTGTGAAAATATTATCAAATATTATGTACTTCAGTGTTGTTTCTTATATATATATAAAAACGCATATAACTGTGTGTACCAATATAGATTTATAATCAAATATTGATACTGTTTCTTAGTGAGCAGTGTCTTTTAGCCTCAGTTAGGCTCGCTATGTTTTATGACTCTAGCAGGGGCCAAAAGCCATTTTCTTCAGGATAGGACCCTTCATGTGGAGGCTGGTAAAAAGGGGATTCCCAAAACACATTTTCCCTATTCATTTTTTTAATCGGACCTTTAGGCAGGCCTACAGCTTGAACCGCTGAACGGAATTACACCAAATGTGGCAGGAAGCTAGATGTTAATCTGCAGATTGAGCTTTTTTTGATTTCGTGTCAATCTGTTCAGTAGTTTCTGAAAAATTACAGTCTAAAAAATATAGATATCTAGCACAGCAGATCTGGATTCGGATTCACGGATTCAGATTTGGGGATTTGGGGAAAAAGCAAGGCCATGATTGGCTTGCCATAACCTGACAAAAAAGTTGTGGCCGCCATTTTGTTCATCGCATCGGCTCGAGGATTGGAGAACATGAGTTAAAAAATGTAGTGGATCCTATTTGGTTTTATTAGAAATCAGGATATAGCTTAGCCTTCTGGCTTGCAGGCCTGTGCCCCGTAACCTAGTGACTTGTAACTGACTTAGCCTGCTCTGTTTTAGCACATTTATTTAATTATTTCTTCCATGATGGCTGCTATGTTTATAGTTAGGAAGATGTTTTGATTTCACGGTATCAGTGCCAATCTGTGAAGACATCACTATC
The DNA here is from genome assembly GCF_031143425.1 of Pleurodeles waltl. NCBI lineage: Eukaryota > Metazoa > Chordata > Amphibia > Caudata > Salamandridae > Pleurodeles > Pleurodeles waltl. The sequence goes on from NC_090437.1 coordinate 1,038,482,788, forward strand.
AGCGTCAAAGACAAGTGATATACGTAGGTATTCAAATCATGTTCTTTCCCACTTATGTGTGAAAGGAACATAATGTACTTTTGGAGGGAATTGTTTATGTATTTGCCGCACCAAACATGCCTTCTTATCTATTGTTTGGGAACATACCTGCGTCAGGGGTCCTACAAGATCTGTATACATACATCTCACTCAGACAAGGTTGTCAGAGGGATTCCTAACAAATGCAATCAATGCTATCTATGCTAAGGTCCGCCTTGATGCAGACCCAACCTTCATGTCCCCACGGAGCCTGATCTAGAGACCTCATTCCAAGGTAACAAGGGTGGGGGGGCTCTTTTCATGCACATGGCACTGGCTGATTGGGTTTAACACACCTAGCTCTCTTTAGGTTAGAGATTAGACTCATCATGCTAGGGTATTAGGGCCTAATTCACATCTGATGGTGTTGGGAGATGGTGGGGGTCTTTAAATTCATGTCTCTCATTTTCACAATTCTGTTTATTGCATTGTTCATTATCCTAATCATTGCAGCCCATGCATTTGACAATAGACTGCATTTTACAATAGACCACTGTGTCTCCTTCCACACCCCTGCCAGATCCCTCCACTCCATCCAGATGGCCCTGGTCACCATCCCTCGCATCCGCAAAACCCCGCTGGAGGAAGATCTTTTACCTACACTGCAGACAAGAGATGGAACAACCTCCCCCTGCACCTCGGACAAAGCCCGCCGCTCACTATTTTCAGGAAGAACCTCAAGTCATGGTTCTTTGGATGAGGCCCCTCCCTTATCCCCCAGTGCCTTGAGACCCTCACGGGTGAGTAGTCATGCTTTACAAATACTGATTGATTGATTGATTGATAGGTTGTTCGAGCTTGAACTCTTAAAAGGACTTTATCCCCATTTGGTGTTCATTCTCTTTACCCATTCCCTAACACTCCACCTAATAGCTCATGGCTTGTCCGATGATAGTGAGGATGTTACATTCATTGTAGAAGCTAACAATGCTTACTAAACAGAAACATTCTATTCCTGGGGAAGATAACACTACATTCACATTCCACACATATAGAATTGCAAATGTACCACAGCGGTACCAAGCATACCAGTATCTTGAAATACCGATTACTTATCAAGAACATCAGAACTTGTTTAATGCCACCCTACCACATGTAATACAACCCGTGAGATTACGTCCCTTAGGTAATGACGGACCAACGTGGCCTATGTTTGCCACATATACACCGCATCCCAGTGTACAAAACATGGAGGCAGCTGATCTGCGCAGTGTTTACAATGAGCTAGTAACAATACATAGACGACTTGTTCAGCTCATAATGCAAACTTTAAACACAACACCAACGCTTCCAACCCCACCAGTACCTGTTGGATATCAACTGGCCACTACTGGGATTAACCCACAAATCTATCATTCTATCGTGCCCACTGAATGAGAAATATTCCAGTTCTGGATAGCCCAAAAAACTAATCAACTGTAAGCTGTGTTTCCCCATACGGGGCCATAGCAAAAACATACAATTCTCAGAATGTACTTCCCCTTCTGAATGGTTCCCTCAGTGGATGACTGTGCCACAGAGGGTACAGTCTTCAGTGCAATTTATACTACCACACATGGTACCCCGACACTTGCCAATTTACGGGAAGTATTAAAACAAATGCAGAATGGACACTGGGCTGCTCCAGCCCTAGATTTGGGGATGAAACTGATGCATAACTTCAATGCAGTCTCCTCAATAATACTTAGTAACATTAAAGGGGAAGAGGTAGGGTTGGCCATATGCCAGCAGCTCCGAGAGATTCCACACTTGGAAAAGGAGAAACAGCTGCCGAAAAATAATTTCTGATACCTATACCAGTATAGGATGGGATAGTTTGGGAGCCAAGCCAAAAAAGCCTGAAATACAGAGTACCACCAGTAAGGAAAGTACCAAAGAAGCACAGAAGGGTTCTAAAAAGCACTGGGACAAACAAAAGCAAATTAAAAACAGATGAAGTCACAGAGCAGACCTTCCACACCTGAATAACTCAGAAATAAGATACAATATCAGAAATAGAGAAAACAAAAATGCTCCTGACAGATATAATGATTTATATCTCTCTTGTTCATTTCAGGATGCACCAGATAGATGTAGGAAGAAAGTGGGCCAGTCAGAGAAACGTCCTCACTACGTGAAACAGAAGAAAGACTCACTACGGTCTTCAGACAAAAAAGAAGACAAGTCCCCACAACAAAAGCCACAGCTTAAAAAGAGAAAGGTGGCAACACTTTCAATTAAAAATGCCAGTAAACTTCAGAACATTGCTGAAGAACAAGATGTGGGTGGTGACACTGCTGGACAGCGTGGCAGAAGTCAGGCTATGTCACTAGAGTTTGAAAGATCATCTGGATGCGACAGCAACTAGTGACTTTATTGCAGTTGAAACTGCAGACGGGCATGTTCTCCCACCCAACAGGGTTTACGATTTAAATATCCAAAATGAGGGAGACCTGAGGAGCACCATTAATGTAATATCTGGGATTAACTTAGTTATTGGCCGAAAGAGACTGGCCACCTGATCACATCCGTAAGCTCCCTCATGAGGAAGATGTCATTTTGCCTACTTTCTCTGATCTTGTTCCAGAGGTAGTAAAAAAGCCTAAGCTGCCAACTGGGCTTGAGCACAGGCACCTGCGCTATACCACAACCATGTAGGTTGGGCTAAGGATTCTCTTTACCTTTTTTTACTGATTAGGTCTACACCCCAGCTACAGCCCCAATATCCAGTTAAACATGAAGCTAAAGCTCCAGTCAGGGACAGCCTCACTTAGCTTGAGTACCAGGGTGTAATTGAGACTTGTGTCTCTGCAATAAATAACCCATTATCCCTGTTGCAAAACCAGACCATTCATATAGAATAGTCTTAGATTACAGACACTCAAACAGGCACACACACACATACGCAATACAAAATTCACACAGCACAGAACGAATTAATAGCATAGTGCATCAAAAATACAAAACAACATTGGCTATCTCCATCGGGTTTTTCTGCCAAAACCTAGCACACAAAAGTTGAGACCTGAGTACATTCTCATTTGGCTCACAAAAACACTTTTGTAATTTGCCCTAGGGTTGATCCCAGCCCCTGTAACATCAATATTGCATGATACTGATGCTGAGGCATTGTCCTATGTGGATGACATCTATCTCACAGCTGACAACCTCAACATTTATCATGACAGGATCGATCTGATCATTGTGGGATTCGCAGCCCTTGGTTATAAACTTAATTTTAGGAAAACTAAAATAGCTTTTCCCAGTGTATTGTTCCTGAGATATAAGCTATCAAACGAGGGCAAGAGCCTGCCCCTGCACTTTTTAGAGAAGTGTGCTCAACTCCCGCCACCAAATACTATCAAGAAACTAGTCTTTACTTGGTTTCTTCAACTTTGGCAGAACATACATTCCTCATTATGCACAATGCATCAAACCACTCTATGACTTAATACGCCCTGATTTTTCTAGCAGACACTGGACATTGGACTGGAACACACACGCATCCTTAGAGGAATCAACGGGTAAAATGGAGCCTGTAATCAAAATGGAGCTGGTGGTCACCAATGTGACAGTGTTCAGCTAGGCTAAGTGCAAAGTGGAGTCAGTGGTCAAATACAGATATAATAACACTCCACCCTTTGACCAATGACTCGCATAACATACAGGTCTAAGATCAACCTTTTTCGGATTAAACATTGCAAGAAAATTGGGTATGCATTGTACACAGCAACATAATGAAATGACAAGCAATCACTACAAACGTTCCACCCAAGACTTTGCGTAGTTGCCCAAACTCAGGCAACCACTGAAATAACCAGTCCCACCACCCTTGATCCACATCCTGTTTTACTCCATGCACTAATATATGTAGGACGTCAGTATGGGACTGGATAGATTTAGAGTGGTCTGAGAGATTGAAGCAGCACATGCCTTCAAACTCTGAACACCTGTGACCATATTCTAATAGCAAGTAATCTATTACAGCTCTGTTTTGTAATGCAGCTTTTCTAGTACTGTGTATATCCAGTAAAAATTCAGATAAAGCAATAGAAGGATGATTAATATTTTTAGCCATTAGACATGTTAACTTATTGACCATTCGGGTATTATAAACAACTAAGGCAGGCACGCCTACAATAGAGAGACTTAAACTTGTATATTCTGAATGGGATAATAATTCAATGTCCGAATCACAGTCGTCACTTAATTGAACTGCGTCCCTAGGATAATGAGTATGTACAGAGTTAGATGGAAACATCATGAGTCCTACTTATGTAAAGGTACATGGTCTACCTGTTATAGTAGCAGAAATGTAGGTCTATGTAGTGGTTCCACACTAGAACAACCAACCAACTGGTAATTTAACATATTTCATGTGACTTGAAGCAGTCACCAGGTGATGACAAGCCAGGTGGTTGGTCCCTTTTTTGCAGTGTTTATCCAATCAGTAAGAACACAGTTTTTCTGTGTTCCCAAGGTATCTCTTGAGAAGACAATCTTTTTCCTTCTAAACACAGTTAAATGCATTTTCCCATATCACAAGGTTTACACGACATCCAGTACCAAACGACGCCTGAAGTGATATTGTACATTATTATCTGAGTGAGATTGTCCCACTTCTAATCAATTGCTTCTTGACAGTCCCTACAATAATCATAGGGGGTGAAATGAGTTTTCACGTCATGTTCTTGCACATCTATATCCTGGTTAGTGGCATCGAACATTTCTAACAAGATACTTGCTGGTGGAGGTATTGCAATTAAACAGGTTGATTGAACATCAGTGGTACTCTGCATAGTTCCCATGCAGTAATCTCAGTTTTCTATTAAATGCAGCAGTGGTGTCGCTCGATGTAGTCGATCAATCAGGTTGAAGTTGGGTGTGTTGGGTCCCTCCCGACCCCACACGCCCAAAAGGAGACCACACAACACACTCATGGCAGAGGCAGGCTGTAGTATGATCTGTAAAACAAACAAGTATGATCATTCTCACAAATAACATTTGTAGCTGGGATGTATTCCCATAGTTCCTATCCTGGTTCCATAATCAACACCACATTATCGAGGCCCTTGGCGATAATTTCCGTAGGTTCGAGAGGGTGATTTTAGGATTCTACCCAAACTTAAGAACCAGGGTTTTTGTTAGTTGAACCAAACCCTTCCTCCCCACGTACTGGAAGAAGGGCTGGGGCAGTCCCCTTTCTCACTAATCCTCCATACACTGGGATTATGATAAAATGGGCAATTCTGTCTCCAATTTGTATAAGCAAATCAGTATCTCCACTATTCAAAAGAATAGTCTTCACTTCTCCTTGGTAATCTCTATCAATCACTCCCCCCAAGACCTGAATACCTTCAAGTGCCAATCCAGATCTGGGAACAATCAATCCGAAATGCTCCGGGGGAATCTGTATTCCAACACCTTTCTCACCTAAATAGTCATCCCAAAATTCAGAAAGTCTGGATAAATATGAAAACTCATTTGCTAAATGTTAGAAATGGGGTCTTTGGTTGGCAGTCAGGTTACCCCCTGTCCAAGCAAGAACCCTCACTTTAGTCAGGGTAAAAGAGAATCAACCTCAGCTAATCCCCGCTCACCCCCTTGGTTGCTTGGGAAGAGCAGCAGGCTTAACTTCAGAGTGCTAGGTGTAAAGTATTTGTACCAACACACACAGTAACATAATGAAAACACTACAAAATGACACAACACAGGTTTAGAAAAATAGAGAATATTTATCTAAACAAAACAAGACCAAAATGACAAACATCCACAACACACAAGTCAAGTTATAAATTAAAAACCGAAAAGAGTTTTCTTGTAATTTTAAACACAACGCTAGCGTGAAATTGTACCTGGGTGCATCAACAATTACCCTACACATGTGAGTGTGCATCAAAAAGGTATTACGATGCGTTAATTTCACGAGCGAGGCCTTGCGTCGTTTCTCCTTCAGTCGAGTCTGTGTGCATAATTTCTCCTCTCTGCAGGAGAGCAATGCGTTGATTCGAATTGCACTCTCAGGTCCGGGCTGGCCTTATTTCGTTTTTTGCACACCCAGTGATGTTTGCGTCAGAAATCCTGCTGCAAGATGATCCGAAAACCACGCAGTGTGGGTTGCGATCTCACCAGCCCCTGTCAGCGATGCTGTGCATCATTTATCCAGCCGCAGGCATCGATCTTCTGGTTGTGTTGCAGGCCAGCATCGATTTTCAGCTGTGAAGCGGGCGGTGCGTAAATTTTTCAGCCGCAGATCAGAGTTGCATCGATCTTTCTCCCACACTGGGGTTGGTGCGTGATTTTTACTCTTGGCCTGCCAGCTTCTCTTTTCAGGGTCCCAGGAACTGGATGGGCACCACCTGGCAGAGTAGGAGTCTCAGCAGAAGGTCCAGGTGCTGGCAGAGAGAAGTCTTTGCTGTCGCTGAAACAACAGGAGGCAAACTCTAAATCAAGCCGTTGGAGAGTTCTTCACAAAAAGGAAGGCAACACAAAGTCCAGTCTTTGTCCTCTAGCACAGGCAAAACCAGCAACTGCAGGGGGGCTCCATAAAGCACAGTCACCGGCAAGGCAGCTCTTCTTCCTCAGCTCTTCAACTCTTCTCCAGACAGAGGTTCCTCTTGGTTTCCAGAATTGTTCTTATGTCTATGGTTTTGGGTGCCCTTCTTATACCCATTTTGCCCTTTGAAGTAGGCTTACTTAAAAAAAAAAGTCTCTCTTGTTTGTGTAATCCTGCCTTGCCCAGGCCAGGCCCCAGACACACACCAGGGGGTTGGACATTGCATTGTGTGAGGGCAGGCACAGACTTCCTAGCACAGATGGCTAATCAGGAAATGCAGACTACACCCCAGCTCTCTATGTGTCACTGTCTTGTGAGAGGTGCAACCAGCCCATCTGTCAAATTGACCCAGACAGGGAATCCACAAACAGGCAGAGTCACAGAAATGTTTTAAGCAAGAAAATGCTCACTTTCTAAAAATGGCATTTTCAAACACACAATCTTAAAATCAACTTTATTAAAAGATGCATTTTTGAATTGTGAGCTCAGTGACCCCAAACTCCACATGAGTATCCGCTTCCAAGGGGAATCTACACTTTAATCATTTTTAAAGGTAGCCCCCATGTTAACCTATGAGAGGGACACGCCTTGCAACAGTGAAAAACAAATTTAGCAGTCTTTTACTGTCAGGACATATAAAACACATTACTATATACCCTACCTTAACCATACACTGCACCCTGCCCTTGGGGCTACTTAGAGCCTACCTTAGGGGTGCCTAACATGTAAGAAAAGGGAAGGTTTAGGCTTGGCAAGTGGACACACTTGCCAAGTCGAATTTACAGTTTACAACTGCACACATAGACACTGCAGTGGAAGGTCTGAGCCATGTTTACAGCGGTACTAAGGTGGGTGGCACAACCGGTGCTTCAGGCCCACTAGTAGCATTTTATTTACAGGGCCTGGGCACCTCTAGTGCACTTTACTAGGGACTTACTAGTAAATCAAATATGCCAATCATGGAGAAACCAATCAACAATACAATTTACACAGAGAGAATATGCACTTTAGCACTGGTCGGCAGTGGTAAAGTGCTCAGAGTTCAAAAGCCAACAGCAACAGGTCAGAAAAATAGGAGGCAGGAGGCAAAAAGATTGGGGATGACCCTGCATAAGGAATAAAGTCCAACATGAATACATTATAAGGTTCCTGGACCCATCCAGGGGTGTGGACGTCATGGACACTTTCTTCACACACGTTTTTAAAAGCAGATGCTGCTTTTGACTTTTTGCCAAACATATTTCACCTTTAAAGGTACACTTTCAACTTTCAATCCCTTTCTCATCCTGCCGACTACGCCAAAGTGTTTTGCTTCACTATGCACTGAGATGAAACACACACACACACTGAAAGGAATGTTTGGTATGCAACTCTTAGTTGGAGAAGTACATTTATTAAATCACTCTGCAAGGGTCGCAAAGAAAAGGTCAAAAGTGTACAATTGAAAGTGCACGTTCAAAAATAATCACATAAATGAAATCACAATAATCATGAAAACCTACACTAAGGGGAATCTACTTCAATCTATAAACAGAAATAATATAGATATATATGTATATATTCATGCACAATGCAAAGCCGAAAATAAAGATAAAAATTCAACACCAGGGGAATTTCCTTCATCTCTTCGGACAACAGTTGCTACGTGTTGCAGGAGAGACATGGGGCCAGATGTAGAAACGAAACATTTTGCGACTTGCAAATAGCGAGTCATAGCGACTCGCTATTTGCAACTCGCAAAATGTTATGCAGTACGGTGTCTCAGACACCGACTGCGACTCGCTATGGGGTCGCAATGACCCACCTCATGAATATTCATGAGGTGGGTCGCAAATTGCGGCCCCATAGCGAGTCAAGGAACTCGCAAACATGGAGGCCTGCTGTAGTCAGCAGACCTCCGTGTTCGTGACTGCTTTAAATAAAGCAGTTTGTTTTTTTTAAGTGTAGCCCGTTTTCCTTAAAGGAAAACGAGCTGCACTTAAAAAAAAAAAAGAAACCTTTAGTTTCGTTTTTTTTTCAGGGCAGGCAGTGGTCCCTTGGACCACTACCTGCCCTGAAAAAAATGTTTGGGGTCCATTCACAAACTGGAAGGGGTCCCATGGGGACACCTTCCAATTTGCGAGTGGGTTACCATCCACTTCAAGTGGATGGTAACTGCGATACGATTTGCGACCGCGTACGCGGTCGCAAATGGTATTGCATCCCAATCAGACTAGCAAATAGGAAGGGAACACCCCTTCCTATTTGCAAGTCGGAAATGCATTTTGCGAGTCGGTCCCGACTCGCAAAATGCATTTCTGCATAGGAAACTCACATTTGCGACTCGCAAACGGCAATTTTTGCCGTTTGCGAGTCGCAAATCGTTTCCTACATCTGGCCCTTAGTTGTCTAAAACAAAAGTGCTGTCATCCCTAAACCAGCAGTCTTGACTAGAGCAAGCGTTCAACTATGAGAAAAACACATATGGGTTCAGAATATAGATATCCTGACCCCATACGACACATAGAGTGGTCCCTCAAGGACCCCTTATGGGCAAAAAATTGCCCAATTATTTGTTCTTCATCTGATCCGTGGAGCCGCAGATCCTCGGGTGGATCCACTGATCTCAGATCTGTGACTCCGGAGGTAGATCTGTGAATCCAGAGAAAAACTGTAAAAAAAATCGACCACTACATCCAACCTCATGCTGCGCACGGCCAAAGGTTGTACACAGCTTGGGTCCATGCAGGAAGGTTGGCCACAGGGTCTGGCCAACCCCCTGTCACTGACAGCCAAAGGTCATGCACGGCACTGCTTATATTTTCATCTGTGCCTGCTAAAAAAAGCATAGTAATTCACCGAAAAAAACAAAGGTTACAAGGACATTAAATGACATACCGCAATGTGAGTGCGTCACTGATTCTGAGCAATTTGGATTATAATAATGATCCGGCGGCCCTGCCGGGGGGACTACACCACCACAGTGAGAAATGTGGGTCTGACTTGGCTTACCAATGATGTGTTGGGTATGGAACGCTCTGGTAGGAATTAATATGAAACAAATCTACAAAATGCGGCACATCAACCTCTACTAAGCGTAGAAATGTGGAGGCATAAACTGCTCGTACCAGCATGCACTTTGATTGTGACTCACTTAGAGGCCCACTCAGGTCAGTACGATATAAAACAGGGACATCGAGCTATTGTGTTGAGGTGCCTGACCCAATGAGGAAGGCCGTGTAGTCCAAAACGCGTTGTGGTATTATGATGAAGGAATATCATTGATTTTGTTTTTTGTTTTTTCAAGTAACAGAATGTGCGTGCATTTCTGCTTTGGGGGCATTTGACTTAAAATATGTTATATATATATATATATAAAATAATGTACCAACTGTGATGTATTTTAGCATTAGTCTCCAACAGACTTCTTTTCAGCAAGAACTCTTGTTAATTGAAAAGCCAATTGTTATTTATTTGCTGTACTGCTTGCTACCTTTCATTTAAGTGCATGTTAGAATTCCTGTTGTGTTGTGTTTTGTGTTTAACACTGCAAAACTTGGTATGCTGCCTCATCAGCACTACACACATGAAACCTCTGATAAGGACAGTACTATAGCTGTTTCCATGACTGGTTCCATTAGTGCCCCCCTCCAGATCCAGGACAAGTCCTGAACCTCAGGTTAGTCAAGGACAAACCTAGGCCTGTGCACACACACTGGATTAGTGTGATGCTGGGGCCATAAACCATAAACCAGGATAACAGATACTCACAGATCAGGCATGCAGGGCAGGAGGCATGACTGTGCAATATGCGGGGGGAATTTTCTCTCCTAACACACATTTTTTCTAGCTCGTCTGCATCTGGGACTGAAACCCAGTAGATTGTATGCATAGGACCAATCCTACTAGTATTGTTGATTCTGTAGTAAATATGACCTTAAACTTAAAATCCACATGTCTTTTAGTAGCCTTTCTAACTATGTAAACATTCCCCAACTTGCTTATCTTATAATTCCTTTGCCATTTTCAAATTAATTGGATGAATCAGCTCTTTGAATTCAGGTACTGGAAAATGAAGACGGAAGCACAATAAATCCCTGGGTCTTTCTAAAAACAATAATGACACAAACCTGTTTATTGCCATCTCTGTCTGCACAATAATATTTAAAGGAGGTGGCTGTGGCTTCAACTAAGGATGTAAAAGACCTGGCTTTAAAAAGATTTAGGAATTATTGTGTTACAAAGAGAATATAAAGCTTATATTTTTTATATTAAGTCATAAATCTGTGAAGCATGACTGATATGGGAGTGTGGGTTAATTAAAGTGAATTCTGACTTGAGGCGTGAGTAGGTGGATGAGAGGATGTTTGCTGAGTGAAGAGTTCTAGGGATAGGAAAGTGAAGACTAACTCATCTGGTAAAGGCACAAATCTAAACCACAGGGAGACAAGATAGTTACGAGAGTACCTATGAGTACCTATGGGGTGAATGGTAGACCTGATAGCCTTAGGGCTCCCGAACTTTTTGCATACCTCCTCCACATTTCTGATCTCATTTTTGCTGGCTTTATGACTCTGTGTACTTTATCACTGCTAACCAGTGCTCAAGTGCTCATTCTCTCTTTCCTAAACATGGTAACATTGATTTATCCCCATTTGGTATATTTAATGTACGTATGAATCATAACAGAATGCATTACTAGTGACCTGGGTGCATAAACTAAAAACTACTTGTGGGCCTGCAGCACCGATTGTGCCACCCATTTGAGTAGCCCTTTAACTATATCTCAGGCCTGCCAGTGCAGAACATGTATGTGCCGTTTTACACTGCCATGTCTACCTGGAAAAGCAACACTTTTGCCAGGCCAAACCTTCCCTTTTTATACATAAAATAGGATCTTGATAACCCAGAGGGCAGGGTGCCATAAACTTAAAAAGCAAGACATGTACTTTTAAGTTTTACATGTCCTGGTAGTGAAAAACTCCTAAAAGTTGTTTTTTCACTACAGCAAGGCCTATATCTCTTATAGGACAACATTAGGATTACCTTATTACATCTTAGAAGTGTAATTCAGAATCTGGAAGAGATAACATTTTCAAATGTGTTGTCTCTGGAATCACAATTTAAAATCACAGCTTATGGATGAATTCAGATTTTAAATTGCAATTCTGAATAAGCCACTTTTAGAAAGTTGGCAATTTCCAACTTTAGAGATTTGGTGCCTGCTGCTGTTCTATGATCACTTGTCTGGGGTGGGTAACAGTTGGGCTTCGTGCATTGCCCCTGGACAGCCACACACAATGAGAGGTTAGGAGTGACTTGATGGACCTTCATGGGCCATCCTGCAGGTTGGGAAGGAGAAGCTGGCTATAGCCTCACTTACACCTGAATAGGCTGTGTCCTGTCTCCACATGAATGGCTGCAGAAACCCCTCTAGTGAGTCTGGCGATAGGGCAGGAAGAGCAGGCCTCTGTTTACTTCAAAGGCCTGTCTTTGAAGTCTCGCCCACTTCAAAGGCCCAACTGGTATTGGACCTCTGACACCACCAACTCAGTACACTTCTGGAACTATGAATGCTCTGCCAAGAAGAAAGACTGCAGTGCTGTTGAAGGACTGCCACTCTGCTGGACTGATGCTTTGGTGACCTCCTGCCTTGCTGTGCTGTCCTGCTGTCTGCTATTCCCCTGCCTAGGTATGAAGGACTGGACCTGCAACAGTTGAACCCAGATTGACTCCAGGGGCTAGCTGGCTGGCCTCCTGATCTGAAGTCTTAGGGATATAAAATACTTTCAGCCACCCTGCTTCTGCACCTTGACTCTGCCATCTGTGAGTCTACCATGCCAAGTGGTGCCACCCCAGTTCTTGTTTCATGGAAGTGGGCGTAAGGTGTTTGATTCAGCAGAACCAATGTATTTTCTGCTGCGGGAGCAGAATCAATGCATCACCTCTGTTGCGTGGAACAGAACCAGTGCATTGCCTTTTGAACCCCCACAGTGACGCTTTTCCCGTTGTAAGGTCCTTGCATTCTCATTGATGGCAGCCTCAACAACAATGCCAAATCTTCACATAACAGCCTCTGTCCTCATCGGAACTGAGGCATTGCTGTGACTGCACAACGCATCCTCGACACAGGTCTTTGCATTTATGCCCTGGAATCTGGATTCTCAACGTCAACGCAGCAGGAACTAGCACCTTAACCCTGCTACATCTCAGAGGCAACAGATCACCGCTGTTGGGGTGAGAAATGTAATGCATCCCCTCTACTGCGTGGTTCAGAACTGATGCTCCGTAATCAGGATTTACATAGTCTCTGTAGCCGGCCCACGCTCCATCGTAGTCAGCCTGAACTATTGACTTTGTCGCATGTACAAACATTCCACCGAATCATGGGACCTTAGTGCCACCCTCGTACTCTATATTGTCTTCCTCACCGAGACCTGGCTCATCCCCACATCTGCAGCAGATATTGCCGCAGCAATCCCGGACAGATATAAAATCACTCACCAGGAGGAATAGCCATCATCCACAAAGAGACCATTCAGTGAACCACCACCACTGACAACATCACCACCCCCATGGAACATCTCAACTTCAAGCTCCACATGAATGAAAAAACAACCATCAGAGGCACTCTCCCATACTGCCCCCCAGGCCCACGCTCCAGCTTCTGCAAAACCATTGCAGACTTCTTTGCACCCCGAACCTTAGACTCCAAGGACTACGTCTTCCTCAGTGACCTATATTTCCACATTGATGATTCCAGCGACAACAACACTGCACACCTAGACTGTATAACCAGCCTCAAATTGACCCAGATTGTCTAAGACACTATACACCTCATAGGACACACACTAGACCCCATTTTCACCTCAAGCAACTGTGTCAAATACAGCCATGTCAGAGACCTCACATAGACTAATCACTCCATCATCCCTTTCTTCATCTCCAGCTCATGTACCTTTCTCCCCAAGATGACCAGAGCCCCTCCACCAGAGGTGGAACAAAATCTCAGAGGCAGCTGGGCAGATGTCCTCAACACCTCCAACCCCCGTTGCCACCACTAACCTTGAACAGGGAGTGAAAACCGTCAATGCCTGGATCAACAATAGCACCAACAACATTAATCCCATCAACAGCAACATCAAGAGAAAATCCTCCAAAAAGGCCAGCTGATGCACCCAACAACTCAGAACAGTGAAACAAGACATCAAACGACTGGAGAGGAGATGACGTGCCAGCAAGGACACCTCTGACAGGGCAGCCTTCAAGACCTACCACTACCTACAAAGAAGACAGCCCTTGCCACAAGCATTGAAGCCAGTGCGAACAACACCAAGGAGCTTTTGAACATCGTTAAGGAATTCTCCAACCCTAATGCCAGCGAAAACAACCTCACACCCTCACAGAAGCTGTGCAACAACCTCACCCACTTCTTCCACAGCAAAATTGCATGCAACCATATACAGAAACTTCAAACCCCAACACACACCAACGGTCTTCCTCGACAGATAGGCCACCACCATAACTGACACGAACCACACCCTTACCACGGGAACATCCTCTCACCCAGGACATTAGCTCCATCATGAAATTCATTCACTTGAAAGCTCCCACAGACCCATGCCCGCACCACATCTTCAACATTGGATTCTACACAACCAAGGACCAGCATACATTAACCACTGCCTGAACTCCCACTAACCTTCGAGAAAACTACGCTCTGCCTCTCTTTACCTTGCCCATACTCCCTGCATCTACTGAACCATAAGTGGAGGACGCACCTTCTCTCACATTGCAGCAAAAACCTGCAACAGCCTCCCCATGCATCTCCGGACCATCACCTCACTTGTGGAATTCTGAATGGCCCTCAAGACATGGCTGTTCAAATAAGCTTCTGGGACCTGCAAGCAATGGGATACCTTAACAAGTGATTAGCTGGTCTTTATAAATCCTGATTGATTGATTGCGACCTGCTCACCACGATATCCCCAGTTGTGGCTTATTGCTTCTAAGCGCTATTTTACAGTTTCATAGCTCAAGTTCAACTTTTTTGCCATTTTGGTCTTGTTTTTTTTAATCAAATTGATTTCTATTTTTCTAACCTGGTGTTGAATCTTTTTGTTTAGTCTTTTTACTGTTTTACTCTTTGAAGTGTTGCACAAATACTTTACACATTGACTTTAAGTTAAGCCAAACTACTCTCTGCAAGCTACCGGCGGGTGAGCACAGGTAAATTTAGGGTTTGCCTGATCCCTACCCTGACTAGGACTGTGGTTGCTGCTTGTCAACGGGTTTATGCCCCAGTCAATCAACAACCCAATTTCTAACAGTGAGGAGACTAGGAATATGTTTGAAATGACTGGTTGTAGAGAGTTCAGTGCAATAAATAAACCAGCAGCATGGCTGGCTTCTAGGCAATGATAAGTGGCAATAGTGCTTGTAGGCTCACATGACAACTTGGGTGGAACATATGTGCCAGTATGGGGATCATTTCTTGAATGCCATTACCATTTCTCTCACCTTCCTACACTGTAACTGGTGTATGTTGAAAGAGGGTATGACAGTGGGGTGTTGGAGGGAGAGGCACTGGAGCAGAAGAGGATACGCACCCTTGCGGAGCTTCAATGTTTTTGGCGAAGACGTCCGGGAGATCATTAGAAGGTACCACATTTTCAATTTTGGCTGGTGGCCACTAGCTCACTGACATGAAGAATAAGACTTAGTATGAAATATAAGCATCTGCAATTCGGACATGAAGTATTCCTTTTTAGTTGTAGTGCCAGCTCGGTTATAGCCCGTGGGTAATGCTCTACAACCAGTCTGATGAGAAGGTCATTTTCACTTTGATTTCCACAATTGTCTTTCTGTTACTTTTTCCTAACCTTCCACAAGGCACTGGTTACCTCCACTTACTGGCGAAAGAACACTTTTGAACAAAAAAGCATGGCAAGAAAGAAATCATTATTGGAAATGATCTCTCTTGGGACCACCGTTGGGGCGCCAAATACAACTTACTCTTCCTTGATTTAATTAAAAAAATAAACACTGTGACTTCTGTGATGGAGATGCAAATTATGTATTTTGTAAATAATGTCGGGGAGTGGCTCGATGTCAAACACACCTTTATAGATTCCAGTGACAAACCCTGACAACCATATAGAGTACACAGCTTACACGAATTAGCATACCACGATCAGGCGCCCGGCTTCACATATAAAACAGGAAGAAAATTGTGATGTTCTTTCGGAGCTTGTTGCTTCGTTTGGCCAATGCGCCAAAAAAAGTTATTGTGGTATTTTGTTGGCGGCCGGTCCTGCACCTTTAAGTGTCATGCCTAAGGGCCACGTGACCCGCTCTGCATTTCCTTTAGTCGTGCCCTTCTACTTTCACGCAGTTGTTCATCCTGCCCTCGGCTGCGGGCGCAGCACCTGCAAATGAAACCGTAAGGCAGAGTTAACCCTGCAGTGCCTGCAGCTTCGGATGCAGTGATCCGTGGAGGGGTCTGAGTTTGGCTTAAGCTTTAACCCCCCCATGATGGGAACACTTGATTATGGAAGTTGAACCTCTGCGACTCGGCTTTGGAAAGTGACTGTAAGTAATAAGGCACGTAGCGCCTTGCATTTTAGCTGCTTCAGGCCTTTGTTGGCGCTTATGAAGGAAAGCATTTTGCCTTCAGATCATTTGATATGTTATAGAATTATGGCTACTGCATGGTCGTTGTTCTGTCTGTCTGTGCCCGTTTCCGTGCTATGAATCGCACCTGGGGAGCTCCTGGAAGGTAATGGCCAGGTGAGCGAGTGACTGATCGGCAGAGGAATTCAGACATGTTTGTGCAAAGGGAAACTAAGTGGGCGGAAGTCTTAAGCACTTTTGGGAGCGGTGGTTTTCTTTCACATTTACAACCAGCACTTATACGAACTTTTTAGCAGAGTCCAAGGGTTCTTTGCATTGTGGTTAAACATTAAGTTTACTGCATTAAGATCTTTGTTCAGTGGGATACATTGTTTCCCACATTTTACACGTCTCTGATAATTGTATTTTTTTTAACATAAACATGTACACATCTGAAAATACAGTATATGAGATGCAGCACACATGCCAATCTTTAAGTGAATGATTATCAACGAAAGTTTTTTATTCTGTTACAAAGGAATAAGTGCACAGCCATTAAATTATAATTGCTGTTTGATATGGTATGAAACTAATTGTATCTGCACTGGGGTAAACCCGGGAGCGAACAGATCATAATTTTTGTTGTGTTTTACATAATAAGAAGTTGATTGAATACACTGCTTTTACCTTTTAATCATGTGTGTGACACACATCATTTACCCTCTTTACATATTGTTTGGGGTGACGAAATACAATTGTTCAGTATATTTTATTCTACGGACAAGCATGTCCAACCCTCCGCAACTCGGACACTTTATCTGCCTGTTTACAATGCCACAGCATGGGTTGAGGAGACTAGCCTGCTAATAAGGCAAAGCTTTTGTCCATAAGTGTGTTACTTACATTTCTTGATGTGATTCATTAATGCAGAGCCTTTACAATTGAACTGCACTCTCTAAGGAAATTCACTGAGCTCAGCTTGCAACACTTACAGTGGTCCCAGCATTAAACTGTGTACACACTTTTGCAAAATATAACAATTTGAGGCTGCTGTTATTTCTCACAGAATACTCCCTATTTATATGCAAATACATTCAAGATTGGGGATTTTTTGCTTTTAAAATGAAATGTACACAAAAAGTGTTAATTGGAAACAAAAAGTTTAGCTAAACTATTGTGCAACTTTAAATGGCGTTTCTCTGAGGCACCATTCAGTAAAACCTGTTTAATGTCATGCTAATGATAGAAATAGATCAAATTTGGTGAATGATTGTAGAACAATTATAGTCAACATTGTAGACATCCCTAGAAAAAGTTTTAGCTAGAGGAATGTTCCAACCTTTTTCATTGTGACAAAGGATTGGTGGGGAGTTGGTGAATACTCTAAACATGTCAGTTTGCACAGACATACAGCGCATTCCAATCCATATGCTGCCACTTTCAGCCTACTTTTGGCTCCTGCATGTAGATTTGTAGAAAAGGAATCCAAACCCTGATATAATTTGATCCCTAACTTAATCGAAGAGGGCTATTATTAGAGCTCTGGTATATAGAGAACATGGCTATAATCTTACACTTCACTGCATGGTGCCAAAAGGGAAAAGTAGATGTTTTACACAGGACAAGTAGACTTTTGAAGTATTCCGTTCCTTTAACAATTAGATCTTTTATACCACCACTGTTTATGTATGTATGTCTGTTTTTATATGCTATTTTTACTGGACGAACCTAGCCAAAAGACAGTGGAGTACTGTACATGGTCAAAGACAAGCATATAGTCCGTGATTTAAGAGAAGTGCAGCTAGGTTGAGGATGGTTAATGCATCATGATGTAGTGTTCTTCTAAGAGGTAAGTCTTCAACTCTATCCTAAATTGGAGCAGAATTGGGGCGACCTTGATGGATACAGGGATGATGAAGGGATTCTGGGTGCACAGAACGAAAGGAAAAGGCCTGTTTTTTTGCATTTCATAGTCTGCGGTTGCAGACTGATGGTGTCCTGACTGAGGATCCACCAAGATCCACCAGAGATATTGAGTTTGTCTGCAAGACATGTGGTGGTACTGGTAGTCATTGTAGCTGCTTTTGCCCGTGGTGCATGCTGGCAAGTGGAGCAAATGGTGTACCATCAGATTGGGGTGATGGCATTGTGTTTTTTCAGATGAGATGTGCTGCAGCATGTAAAGTTCCAATGTGACATCAGGGAGGCCATGGAGTAGGGCCACCATCAAGATGCAAGAGTTAGCAGACTTGAACAGCAGTTCTGAAGTTATTTCTTTGAAAGAGAGAGCTCCGCCTTTTTACCTTGAGAGTGAGGTTGGTTGCCAAGCTGAATCAAAGTGACTTGGCATTCAATGAATTTTGGGGATTGAAGCCGTAAAGGTTAATGTGACTGGCCAGTTTTATGCTGTATGTTGTTTACTGTACTTGGCAAATAACAATAATTATATCTTAGAGGGATTGAGCTTCAAGTAGGAGCTGGACATCCTGGTCTCGGTGATGTGGCGGCAGTGTTGAAAGTTGGATGTCTGCAGCAGAGGAGACTAACAGTTGTTTATTGTGCATATTGGTTAATCTTCATGCTGTTACCTGTAAGTAGAGGATCAAGCGGCTCCATGGATAGATTGATGATGACAGGAGAACTTATGGAGATACAGAAGACTCCACAAGTGACAGGGATATTTCTTGATCTGGAGGAGCTCATCTGAACAAAGTGGTATCAGTGAGTAACTGGGTTGTTGGTTATGAGGGGTGAGAGCCCTTCTCAAGCAACAGCCACAAGCCATGTCTGGGTAAACTATAAACAGTCATTAACATGATCTGTACTTAACCCTCTGGTAGCTTGGCACAAGTACAGTCAGACCTAACTTAGAGGTGTTGTGTAAAGTATTTATGCAGCATTCAAACAGCAATAAAGTGAAAACACAAGAGAAATCCCACAGCTATTTTGAAAACTAGAGTATACTTTGATACATTATTTGAATCCAAAAGAACAAAAATCCAATCAGTAGAACCGGAGATATGTAATTTCAAAGTTTTAGGATAAGCATAGCGCCGAAAAGCACCAACTGTGGTTATCTGGTTGTGCCGAACTGGGACAGAGTCACAAGTTCAAGCTGACAATGATGGGGTGTGGGTCATCTAGAGGGACCCGGTTAGTCCCACTGAGAATTGTACCGTATATCCGTGATGTGGAGGAAGCGTTGCATTGGACTGCATCGGTTCGGATGAGAAGCTGTTACACAAGGCCCTATATCAAGTTACATCACACTGCGTTGGTTCTGAAGAGGCTACCAATCACATTGTGGATTTTTCTCCCAGAGTATCTACGAGAAATTAACCATGGTCTGATATTCCACAAACATCTCAGAACGTGGCTGATTTGAACTCTTTTAATATTACTATTTGAACTCCTCTGCACAGTGACACTGTCTTGGTTAGTTTTGAGTTTCCCATATGTAAAAAAAAAAAAAAATACCTTTTGGTGCAGCTGTAAGATCTTCTTCGTCATGGCTATGTTTGCAAGGTGGAGCCATTGGACAATAATGCAGTGTGGGTGTGACTGTGGATGTTGTATGTTGTAACTCCTGATTTCACCTTCAATATTGTTCTATTGGGTAAAGTGTCTTTCAGATTGAATTACAAATTCCACACTTGGCTCAGTGGGTGTTGAATAAGTACTGTTGCAAGAAATTTCCCTTGATGTTAAACCCTTTGTGGTATTCGGCACTAAGGCCTGGAACCATCTTCCCATCTCATTAAGATTTACTGATTACAAAGCTACCTTTAGAAAACAGTTAAAGACATATATATTTTTTTTCAACCCCGATACATTATGTTACTCTCTTATACTATGAAGGAGATGCCTATCTGACTTCTGATCTTGTACATGTGTGAGTGGTGTGGGCTTCCGTATAGCACAAAGATGCTCCTTTGGGAGTGGTAATGCGCTCTATAAGTAATAGTTCAATTCAATTTAATGTTATCACCCTTGGCTATTTTGTCTTAACGTGCAAAGTGTCACTATTTCTCATATCTATTTGTAAAATACAGCTATGACTTTATTTGTGAATACTCAAGTGGTGATGGCCAATCATGTGTTTTTATTTTGTGCCTCTTTAACGTATCTGGGGGCATCAGTGGATGGTAATGTTAGGTAGCAGATGACATTAAGGGCCACATGTAGGTAGGTTCCAATTTGCGACTTGCAAATTGCGAGTCGCAAATTGGAATGTAGGTTGGTGTCCTTGGCACCATCTGCGATTCGTAAGGGGCTTGCAAATGCCCACCTGATGAATAATCATGAGGTGGGTCACAATTTGCGACCCCCTTGCGAATGGCGCCCTCACAGGTATGGTGGCCTGCTGTGGACAGCAGACCACCATGTCTGTGACTGCTTTTTAATAAAGCATTTTTTTGTTTTTTTAGTAATGCAGCCCGTTTTCCTTAAAGGAAAACGAGATGCATTACAAAAACAAAAAATGAAACGTTTTCGTTTAATTTTGTCAGAGCAGGCAGTGGTCCTATGGACCACTGCCTGCTCTGAAAAAATGTTTATATTGACATTCACAACATTGCGAATGAAATGGGTGCTAACTGCGATTGGTTTGCGACCGCGTTCACGGTCACAAACCAATCCTACATTGCACTGCGAGTCGCAATTAGGAAGGGAACATCCCTTCCTAATTGCGAGTCGCATACCTGTTTTGCAATTCGGTAAACTGGGTTTGTGCATCGTGATGTGCAAAATTCTCTGTTTGCGACATGCAAAGAGCTTCCTACATCTGGCCCTAAGTGTTGCTGCTTTATTTGCTTAGGTGGTGCATCTGCACAACGGAGGAGGGTGTTTTCTTGTTTATTTAGTGGCCAGGGTTAGATTAGGTTTCATGCAGAGCCATTGTTTTGGTCAATGTTGATCTTAACTGTGTAGTTACTGATTGTATGGTTGCATGGTAGTTGCTGAGACGTGGACCTGTTGATGGTTGCCATGACTTTCCTGTTAGTTTATGTCATGTGTTACCTATCCCATTATTGCCAGGTTCTGTGTACTGCCAGGGTATCAGTGTTCATCTGTGCATGTGTTAGTATTCCACCACTATCTGTTGGAGATCTTCGATGGGATAGGACTGATCTACCATCGGCATAGCTTATGGTTGGATGCATTATTGAGAGCATAACTTATAATTGAACCTGATTCTAATGCCATAAATATCCCCGCAGCTGCTCTTGCATAGCATTCACTTAGTGACAAAAGATTTGTCGTAGGTGATTCATAACTCATTTAGTTTGTTGAAAGCAGTATGAAGCGATTTTTTTCCCTGTTGCTTACTTATATAGCAGAGGTTGACCCGGACTGATACCAATGGGGACAATTTAATACTTTGAGGTAATTCCAATAGTTTTGTTGTCTTTTATGCATATTGTATCTGTGCAAGTCAATCACCCATCAGAGGTCGAAAAACTGTTGCGCTTATTTAACGCAAAGCAAGTACAGGTTATAAAAAAAAAGTCTGCTCGGGCATAATAGTGGGAGGGATGCACAGCAACATAGTCGTGTATGGTGAGCGCTTAATCGTACCATAAAATTATAAATACATATCAGGTGCAAGGAATTGGAGCAGGCGTTCTGAAAGGGGTTTTGCTAGTCTCAGTTGCCTGTTAAACGTGTGGTTGTATTTTGATAACTTTTGACTGATTAAGCTTTTCCAGATGTATACAGACATTTCAGTCTTAAGGGCTCGCTTTTCACAGTTTCATGTAAGCAATCAATGATCGTAAACAATAAAGAAAACAAATTATTACCAATTGCATTCCACATACTTTAGAGTGACCTTCTTCATTGAATATTGTAAGTTTTATAGTGAATGTCATTCCCTTTCTCCAGATCATGTATATTACTTGGATAATTTGGCAGTTTTAATGGTGATTGATGCCTGTCAGTGCAGCAGAACAGTGAGTGCCCACTATACAAACCTCTGTTAACATAACATTTTCCTCTTACTGATTACGACTGTGTTTTTTCGGACTGCTGTAGACAGGAATGTGAAGGGTGTTTAACTCTTACTGGCAGCTATAAAATGTAGAGAATAGATTCCAAAAGTTAGTTTCGCGTCGATTTGCGTAATATACTTAAAATACCAAATTACCCTTTACAAAGTGGACTTAAGGCCTTCTTTACAGTTAGTGATACGATTCGAACGAAAATTTGGTACAAAATCTGAGGGTTAGTCCTTCCATGTAAAGGCTTCCTATAGTCTGAGTGGGTATTCATGATTATAATATTCTTAAGAGACCAGAGATGATAAGGGCCCTAAACCGTCTCGCAGGCCAAAATTAGTCTAGATTATAGTCACTGTCTCCTCATGCAGGTGCTTACATAGAAAGCGGTGGGTCTCTAGTTAGACTTTGGACCAGGTCTAGCCACCTGTTTGCTATTACTCTAGAGAAAGTAAAGACATGCCAAAACGCTGAGTTGCATCTTCACCCCTTTTCTCATACTATAGATGGTTTCTCATTCCATATAATCGGAGCATATTTTGATAAATAGCTCGCAGATTGCTTTTTTGGCAATCTTTCTTCTCACAAAAATAGAGCCATCAAGAGCAATAGTTATAGCTACTAAATACAGACAGTTGGCATTGTGTTGTAGCAGTCATTAAAATAGATCTGGTGTTTCTTTATTTAAGACTATATCAGAGCAGCCATATTAAAGAATCACATTTGATTCATAGCTAGGAAGTGGTTGCTGAGAAACACTAGCTCACTACCAAACTATTGCACTGGTTTCCTGTGACCAAGGAAAGTTCAGCTGAAAAGTAAAAGGCAAACAGTCTCAAAATTGTGCAACCATAGAGTGTCATGAGGAACTGGCTGCACCCACCTCCATGGCTCATTCTGATAAAAATAATTGTCTACACCCCCTTCCACCATTTCTTAGCTGTGAATATCCCTACTCCCATGCCCCACCCTCTGCTTGACTCTTCTGGTAATCTTCAATTCTGTTGTTCATTGCCACATTCCTCATTGTTTGTGAGTGATCCACCCTCCAAGGCCAGAAACCTACTACCAGTATTACCTTGTAATTTGATATAGGTCGAACTCCCTATAAGAATCTGATCTGGTTGATTACGCTGCTCTGCCCAGGATCGTGGTCCCCCTGCTAACACAGCAATTTCAAAGTGTTGAAACGTGGAACTGGAATCAAGTATTCAACTGTCATTGTGTTCAACAGCAATGACAAACAATATACCTGACCTGAGAACTCGATTGTAGTTTGACCCAAATTACCAAAACAAGCTTGTGTTCATTCCCACCTTTACTTTAAGACAATCTTATGAAAATGCTGTATATTTGGATAGAAATATCACCTCCATGATAAACTGGTTTATACCAGTGCTCTGAGTGCCTGACTGAATGTGAACCCAGTATCCTGCCTTTTTATTTGGCCTGGACATCCTGCTAATGTAGTGTGTGTAAGGGCCTAGGCCTGTCTTTGCTAATGCGAGGTTCAAACCTCTTGCATGACCTGGAGGGGCACACAAATTGTTACTTATAGTCAGCATATGGCTACTTCCATGCCCTGGGTTTGTCAAATAAATTAATGGTGGCAGTTTGTCATGTTTTTGTAAATTTTTAGGATGACCATACCTTTTTCGCTGTGTCAGATGAGATCACATAGTCATTACTTAATTCAGGTAAAGTTTTGCTTTAATGTGAAACATCGGACTTTGTATTGGCATTATGTGTGTGTGTGTGTGTGGTGAGTGGTGGTATGTGCACTTAATGTGCTGTGCATGTATGTGAGCAAGACGCTGTGTGTGTGTGAGGTGAGCACCAGTGGATCTGTTGTCAATGGTCTCTGGTTTACCATAGCTCAAAAAGAAGAAAGGATGAAGCTTCCCCTGGCAGTGGACGTGCATTGAATGCATTTCTGTGATTGAGAGACTGAAGTGAAAGGGGTACAGGGTTAGGGCTACCTTTTAGTCAGTGAGGATCCTATTAGCAAATGGCTGCCATTTGTTGTTCCTGAGCACTGCCATCTAGTTTTTGATAGAGGTGAGAACTGGGACTGCAATTTCTGTTATTCTAAGTGATTTTGCTCATCAGCCTTCCTATTGCTCCAGGAAGGCTATGACAGCCAGATGCAGGGATCTCATACTTCAGTGTGCTCTTGTTTTTTGATAGAAGTCAGCCTCATTGCTACCTGCTGTGAGGTCTATCAACTTTCTCAAAGGCTTTGTATGAGAAGCAACAAGAAATTAGTTTAAAAATAGGATCCAAACCACCCCACTTTGTTCAGTTCGAACTTCTTTTTGACCAAGTAAGGGAGTGCTGTGCAGAGTACTTGAACAACTGGTACACAATCAGGGCAGCTGTCTGTATTGCAGTCACTCTCCCAAAAGTGAGTTGAGATGGCCTGAAGTCTTCAACTTGCTGGAGAAGTTGTGGGTCTGCTTAGAGTTCTGAGTCTCCTTGTGTCTGATTAGAGAAGGAAGAAGAGAGCCATGCTCTGCAGGAGGAGAGGCTGTCCAGGCGCAGAAGCCCAACATGATCCCGGCATGTGAAACACCCAGAAGTAGCTACATGCATTCAGGGACCAAAACCACTGTTAATCCTGATTATGAAGGTTCACTGGACTCCTTGTGTAGCTCTAGTCATGAGCTGCAAGACGTTATCGGGTACAATGTTATTGTGCTGTTTGCCAACCTTGCCCCAGAAGAACTGTTGCTGCAATTACCTCCAGAAGTGTTTCCTTGTTTGTAGCTACTGTATCACGTCAGAGGGCTGCAACTTCCAAACCGAGTGCCCAATGAACAAGCCTAATGCGCTGTCCCCTGACCTCTGTCACTAATGATGAAACCTAAAGGTAGAGATTTGCTGACCACACCACCCAGTTAACTGATCCACAGTGTTGCTGAGAAGATAAAACAGTGCTGAGATCCTGTGAACTGGGAGACTATGTATGGTTTATGCAAAAGTGAATCCTGCTGCTATAGCTCTAACATTTGCCATTATGAACTATATGGTCATAAAAACTATTGAACTGTCCTCAAAACTATCCTTTGTGTTATTGATATCAATTTGCACCAGTGCCTATTCACAGCTTACACTCATATCTTTGTCTAAATACAGATAGATTTCAGGAGCATCCCTGAGATCAAGAGAAAGGGGAGGGAAGGGCACTGTATAGAGTAAATGTACTTTAATAGAGCTCCCAGGTGAGATTGCAACCACGCAACTAAACTGCCTTTGTAGTGTGCAATATTTTGTTTTGCTATAAGATGAAAGTACTTTCTTTTTACAAAAGGAAGCAGTGGGCTGGATTTTACATTATTGTATCTTTTGTTTATCTTCTGATTTCTAAGCTTTTGCTATTTCCCCCACCCCACACTGTCCCTCAGAAGCCTTTCCCAACTTGCCTCTTTCTACATTTGATTCTCTGGGTAGCAAAGACGTACTTGATACAGTTTGCTGAGCCTTAGTATAGTGGAACCCAGGACATCAAAGGCAAACAACATAAACCACCACGGTTGGAGCCCAGTAGCCACTTGTTGTATTGTGGCATGGAAAGGAAGAGCCATCATGCAAAGGTAGATTTGATTGCTACCTTTATTTTCCTATAAGTATCAGTCTACATGTCCCTCAGCTATCCGCTTCCCGACCACCAACCTCCAACCACTCCACATCGAATGCCGCCTCCTACACAAACCCAAACATTCTACCCTGACTTCTCGTACAGCACCTTGGCTTGTGGGCTTGGCTCGTGGGTGCTCACGAGAACTCAGAATTATAACGTAACACATATTCCCCCTTAACAATGACAACAAATTTGACCCCAAAACATAGCATTTAGTCTAAAACATAATCCTCCAGATATTTTGACTTGTTGATCACCCGTTTGGATTTTGATCTTTGAAAATCACTCTGAACCCTTTCCCCCGTACCCACACACCCATTCGTAGAATTTCCACTAACCACAATATTGTTTGCATCTTCCGTCATCTCCTCACCATCACACTCCTGATCCAAACCTGAGCTCTCCACACGCTCCTCAGCAACTGACATACTCACCAACCATGTCTCTCCTAGACTTACACCACTCATTCCAACATTCTGTCCTTCCTTCCCATCTGTTTCACCACCAACACTAACCTCACTCCTCAATCCTGCTGAAATTTCACCCGAGAACCTGTCCTCTGACCGGAATCTTTGAGCATCAACCTTGGCAACTTTCCTCTTACTCCACCACTTGCCCCCTCAACCTGAACGGAGTATTTAGAAACTTGAACCACTTTAGTAGCTGGGAAGTAGTTAGAACCTTTAACCTTATAAGGTCTTCTTACTCTCACACGATCCCCAATCTCAAAATCAAATTCCCTCACTTTCTTAAGTTCATCATATCTGCCTTTAGCCTTATTCTGTGACTCCACCACCTTGTCCTTGATGGACTCCACATTAGGAATACTTTTGTCTGGGTCAGATTTCTCAATCACCCACTTAGGAGACAACTCATTAAACAAGTGTCTGCCTCTGAACAACGTGAAAGGAGTCACAACAGTCGTAGAGTGAAGAGTGTTGTGATAGCACCAAATTATCTCCCTAATAACTTCCTGAATGGATCCTCACGCCTCCATGGCTATCTGTATAGTCTCTTTGAACATACGATTAACCCTTTCCACCATGCCATTAACTTGAGGACTATATAACGCTGTTGTTAAATGCTTAATTCCCAACCTATCCAGAAATTCCCTCATGGCATGTGAAACTAATTGCACACCTTTATCTGTAACTACCAACGCCAGAACCCCTTCTGATTGAAAACGTTTCTTCTTGAATTTTACTACCTCTGACATGTTGGGTTCTCTCAAAAACGTATACAACACCCATTTAGAGTGATAATCCACCACAACCAAAACCAATCTCCTCCCTTCATTCACTCCACCAATAGGACTAATGAAATCCATACCAATTTTCTCCAACAGCCACTCATGAAATCTTACCAGGTGCAAGGGAGTGTTCCGTACACATATGGATTTCTCAGCTTGAGAACACACACTACAACTGTCGACTAAAACCTCCACATCAGCATCCATCCCAGGTCCGCAATAATACAATCATAGTTTCTTCCTTGTACCAGTAATGCCCACATGACCCTTGTGAGCCTGCTTGACCAAAATACTTCTAAGCTGAACAGGAGGGATCAATTTGGTGCCTCTCATAACCAAATTACCCTCCAAACTTAACTCCTCCTTGACTTTGAAGAACGGCTTCACTTTATCTATTACCTGACCTTCCCTAGGCCAACCATTTTATTTTATAGTTCTTGAGAATTTTCAACGTATGATCACTTCCCACCTTAATCTCCCAACTCTCCCTCAGGATCACACTCTCTGAAATCACCATCCCATCCACCATACCAATCACAACCTCTTTATCTTCTTCCCCCACGTTTGTCTAAACAACATCATCAATCATCGGGCACCTCAACAAGAAGTCAGCCCTGCAATGCTGCCCTCCTTGAATGTGTTTCATCCTGAAATTAAAGACATGCATTTTAGACAATAACTGAATCAATCGAGGACTCCCATTATCCATTCATTTCACATTTTTCCGCAACAATATCGGTAGAGGTTCACATTGCAAAGCAAAATTCTGCACAAACCTAGAAAAATATTCGCACAAACACAAAAGGGACCTTTAATTGGTCCCTGTCCTTAGGTGGAGCATATTTTTCAATTGCCATCAAAAGATCATTTTTGGGTTTGATGCCATGCTCACTTATCTTGTGACCTAAATACTCAACTTCTTTCAACATAAATTTACATTTTTGTTTGGCAACTGTCATTCAGTGGTCTTCTAGAATACTCAGAATTCTGTCTAGTTTACGCAGATGAGACTGAATAGATTATGAACTTATCAATATATCATCTAGGTACATCAACACTCCTTTCTCCTCCCCAAATAGTTGATACATCAATTTTTGAAATACTGAAGCCACCAATGCCAGTCCAAACGGCATCCTCAGGAAACGGAAAGCTCCAAATGGTATATTAAATGTCATAAGATCTCCAGATTCTGGACTAAGTTCTACCTGATGATGTGCAGCCCTCTGATCCAATATCGAAAAAATCTTCAAACCACCAACTTGAGCTAACATGTCCTGTATCTTGGGTAAGGTGAAACAATCGAATTGGATGATTTTATTTAATGATCTGAGGTCAACACAAAGTCTCAAATCCTCTGATTTCTTAACTGCCACCACTATGGGGGAAATCCATTGTGAGGATTCAATGGGCTCAATCACTCCATCCTCACACAACTGTGACAAATGATCCTTTAGTCTCTGCCTAATGCAGAGTGGGACATTACGAAGTCGATGTATGACTGGACCAGCACTCGCTTAAGGATGAATTTGTGCTCAAACCCTTTACCATCCCAACTTGTCCTCAAATACCCCCTCAACCCTGGTGTTTAGGCAAAAAACCTCTTCAAATGACCCACAAACTTCTTCAAAATCATTAATCAAAGAGATCGGATGTAGAGTTCCAGGTTTAGGAACCATACCAAATTTACCCTGGTCCTTCCACCCCTAAATGTTATATCCACCTTTCGTTACATTACCCTTGGTGTGAATAGACCTGTCCTTATAACGTAACTGCTCCATAAAATACCCACACAACTCAATCTCTTGAGTCCCAAAAGCTATTGCGTGGATATCAGGTGGGTACAAATTCAAATTTTCCCATCTCTCAACAAATAGTTTGTCTGAAATAATGGTAATAGGTGACCCAGAGTCAACAGTGACCTTAATACAATTATCTCCCTTAGTTATCTCACAAACTGTGTCCCCTCTCTTCCCACCTGTATCTACTTTGGTCTCAACCATTTTAATTGACAACAATACTTTTTTGCTGACCCCTTCTTCACTCACAACACGGGAAAATTCCTGCACATCATTGTTGTCCACAAGCATTATCCTAGAGGAATTCTTGCACACACGCGCATAATGTCCTACCTTTTTGCATTTGGAACAGGACTTACCTATCGCAGGGCAATTAGCATCATTAGCCAAATGATTCTTAGACCCACACCTAAAACAACCACCACTTTTCACACCTTTATTCCCCATCCACCTTCATCGGCAAAGTGGGTTTTGCTTTGCAAGCAATGGAATTGACAGTCTCACAAGAGCTCTTATTTTTGTTTAAAACCTTTGAAGCTAACTGAGATCCTTCAATCCCCCTAGCAATCTCTAGCGTTTCAGCTAAAGTGGGCTTCCTACTACATAATAGTCTTTCCTGAACCTTGTGATCAAAACAGTTCACCACCAATTGATCCCTTAAATACTGTTCAGTGGGCCCACAAACTCACATGAGGAAGCTAAAATTCTCAGTTCAGCTATAAAATCATCAATAGTTTCATGTTGATACTGCTTATGTGTGAACAATGTTTCTCAACAATCGTACTGGGTTCTTTCTCAAAATGCCTCTCCAGCCTCATAATGGGTTCTGTGTATTCATCTAAATTTGTTCAAAGTGGTGCGCCTACCTCAGGGAGGTGATGAAAGATTTGCTGACCTTCCATACCCCAAAAATTGTATAACATGGCTTTTTTACCTGCCACTGGAAACCCTTCCCCAGCAATCAAATAGCTGTTGAAAGATCTAACCCATTGACTCCATCTAACTTTTGGCACCCCTGGCTCACTCAAAAATGCAATGGGTAAATTTGCCATTTGTAAATTTGCCTTAGCTATAGTGAGTGTTAAGTATATCTACAGAAAACTGAGTTCTTCATTAATAACACATCAACTGGGAAAACGCAACTAATGGTTGATTGCAGGAAAATGAAAGAAAAACAAGCAAATAATTAAATAAATCTTAACATCACAACATAACAGTAAATAACCCAATAAATAATGGTTAAATGCTGCAAAACGTTCCAAGTTGTGTAACCACACACATATAATCAGGTGTGCATGTCACCGTGCAACGCTAAATGCTTCAAAGTGTTCCCAGCGGTGTATCCACATGCATGTACTCAGGTCTGCGTCTACCGTGCAACTGTCTTCCATTTTAACAATTAGGCAATCAACCTGCTTCAATTATCAATCTGCTCCCAAAAATGGAAATGTGCCACAAAGATGTGCTTGTCACTGTGTGCCTTGTTCAACCAGCGATGTATTTCTATTGAAATTGCCAAACCTGCATTCACTCCAACCAAGGTCCACGAAGTGTTAAGGTAATGGTGGCAAAATGGATCCAGAAATATATGCAACAAGTCAGGGAGCTAGCACCTTTAAGACTCCTCCTGGACGATGTCTATCCTTAAAGGCAATCTTAGTTTAAACGATGATCCAAGTTGAAATTAATTGAAGCCTGCCCCTTCAAATGCACACTGAATGAACTTGATGAGCCTGCCCCTTTTAAGGCTCCTCACAGTACCAAGTGTAAGTCTTTGACAACAGTCTCTTGAGACTACAGGCAGCTAAACCGGACTGGAAGCCACGATCCGAAGCCAAGAGTAATCGCGAAGTTGAGGGATACCAGACAAACACAGGTTCTATCTTCCACTTGTCGCCAAATTATGTTGTATTGTGGCATGGAAAGGAACAGCCATCACACAAAGGTAGATTTGATTGCTACCTTTATTTTCCTATAGGTTTCAGTCTACATGTCCCTCAGTGATCCGTTTCCTGACCACCAACCTCCAACCACTCCACATCGAATACCGCCTCCTGCACAAACCCAAACATTCTACCCTGAGTTCTTGTGCAGCACATTGGCTCGTCGGCTTGGCTCATGGGTGCTCACGAGAACTCAGAATTGTAAAATGACACCGCTGTCTGCCAATGCCACTGAAACCCTGACCCAAGCAGGGCTTACGCTTAGATAAAACTGGAGCTATGGAGTCCATTAAGGATAACGATAAATACATTTGTTAGCAGTTACAGAATCAGCTGGGTTTCCTCCGGATTTAAATCCAGCTATGAATCTGAAAGATATAATAGCATGTAACAAACTGTTTTCTAAAGATGTACTTCAAGAGCTAGTTAGTTGTTTAGGTATACATGATAAAGAATCCTCATTGAGTATAGGACACCAACCAAATGAGTGTGAACCCTAGGGAAAACACAGTGATCCAGACGTTAGTCTAAAGGGAAGTATTCTGAACTAGTCCTATGGTTCTAGGACAAAAGACATTGCCTTCACCATCTTAGGGGAGTGAGGAATGGGTGACTCCTGTGAACGCGCCCAGGCTTATCTGTTTAGTTACAGTAACTAATAACCAGACGCATCCTTAAGGCCAATTCATCTTTTGACCCATTTAAGATGATCATACCCTACGCAGCACATAAAAGACATTAATTAAACCATGCAAATCATTAGAGAGTCAGTAAAGAACGCACCATGACACATTTGGCTATGAATAACCACACCTTTTATTATCAATTTAAATGTTTATTTTCCTCTGTTAACAATGCTAAGATCACATAAATTAGTCTGAAAACCACCTGATAAAAGTATAAAAACAAGACAGGATGTCAAATATTGGCTTTATTAGAGCTACAACAATTATGGCTTCAATAGCAATGGTACAAATCAATAGCAATAAAAATAGACCAAGCGTAATAACATACATTTTATCAGCAGGTTAATGTTGTCAAAACATAAGAATTAAAGAAAACACTAACCCCAAATTAGCATTAGCATTTTGGGCTTCATGCAAAAGTTTTAGTAATATGAATTTAGAAACATCTAGCTATGGCTCTATCAAAACAGAAGTTGGTTCCTGGTAAACAAAAGAAATTCAACAATAAACATTCCAATTTTATAATAATACCTATCCTTAAGGATCAGCATAACAGCACACCTTCATCAGGAGATCATCAGGACAGAGGGCAGGGAAAAGGGGGGATGGTTTAGAATTTGGACTGTAAGATCACTAAACCATCAGATCATTAGTTCAGCATAGAACAGGCAAAGTAAACTCAGAAAATAATAAAATACCAGAACGTCTGTAGACTGACTGGTAAAGCACAAAGTGCCAAAGTGACAGATTACCTTGAGAAGGAATATGAATGAATGTCCTCAAGACTCACAGCACCAAGCTGTTAAATCAAAACTATCACACATTTTCTATTGGTCAGAAACATCAGGCGAAGGAAGAACATCCAATTATAAAAACATTACATATTGGCAATGCATTAGAATAGCTACAACAGAACATTAGCAGGACAGCGATTGGTTTCTTCTCCTTTTACGTAATTTCAAACTATACTAAATGTATCATACTGCTCTTCCCTCCATCCATGATCAATAGACCCTTTTGTTCGACACATCCCAAATACCCTGCTAGACAATGGTTACAAAGACTGCAGCATCAAATGTCACATCTTTGGAAGAAAACATGAGTTAGAAAAACAACCTTAGACAGATATGCAATTCAAACAATGGAACCTGTTATACAGAGGACGTGAGATCACACTAAAGTTACATTTGCTAGAACATTGTCCGTTAGATAACTTCCCGCTGTGGCCTTGCTCTGCTTGAGGACGAGCAGTTAGTAAACAATAAATGTCATAATATTTAGCTGTAAGTATGACAGAGTAATACATTTTCAAGCATATATAAACTCTTTATACATATTAGTTCTTTATTAGTTAATACCCCCAAACACTATGGTGGCTGATCACATAGGCACATTATGCGTCACACGTTATTTTCTATGCTAGTACATCATATATGTTAATTCAAATACAGGAATACATGAAACAATTATTAACGTTAATTTCAACGCTCACACTCTCATGTGGGTAACAATCAGATGCCTGGTCTGTTCCAGCTAGGACTAGTTTGTCTCTTACTTCATTGCTTTAAATACCCACCCTTCCCTCCCCATTGACACAAAGAGCAAAGCCAAAGCCCTCCATATTATGTGTATTTTGTAGCCCCCTTAGCACACCAGACACACATTTGTAAACTTTCTGATGCATTGGTAGTAAACTCTCCAGAACCACTACATTAAACATTCCAAATATAAACACTTTGCCTAATCAGCATCGCCTAGTTATGCACTTTATCTAAAGCTAACTGCTTCACCAAATTCCCCTGCACCTCATTTCATCTTCTCAACAGACACGTACAAAAATCATCTACTCTCAAAATGTTCTCAAGTCAACATATTTATATTTTTAAGTGTCTTTTATGTGAGGTTTCCTTTCTGTTTAGATGAGATGTTATATACGGAGTGTTGCTGTAGCGAGGTTCCAGTTCCCTGTGTGGAATGTGGAACCTCGGGTACAAGGAAAAGAAAAAGTGGCAGTTACAAGTGGACAGGAGTGAGACGGGAATAAAGTTTGAAGTTACCCACTCGATGTTGTTTTCCTTTCAATGGCGATGAGCGGGTTAAACAAACTAATAAACAGGAAGAAAATGGAACTCACTTGTGGGGGTACGGAGATGTGAAATTGGGGCTTGTACAGCGATCGTGGTGAGGCGCCTGACTTGAGGGACAGGGGTGGTGGACTTTGAGCCACTTCAAGCACTGGCTATTGGAGGTTGAAGATTACAGTTTCCATCGCACAATAAACGGAGTCGCAGAGGATTGTGTACACGCGAATCTTACACTCCGCATGTCTGCCGGCAATATTGGATGTGGGGGAAACATGGAATGAAGATAGAAAAGGGACTACCTAGTTTGGGAGAGCACTGTACTGCGCATGTCTGGCGGCCACACTGGCAGGTGGAGATTTCAACCATGTGCCCAACCAACTTTAGGAAAAAAAAAAAAGGCAAAAGAAAGTAAATTAACTAGTAAGACGTGAAATCTACAATAAAACAAACATAATTACAACAATACTTGACTATATTTGCAATAACAGGCACAATTTAAAAGTAGCATTAGTGAGTCTGTAAATTATGTAACTTACCTGAGTACCTCTGTATTGGAAAGAAAAGACGCAAGACTCAAGATGGAAAGGATACTTGCACCTGCACCATTTTTACAAGTGTCAGGAACACCTCCTGAAGATTGGCAAATATGGAAAGAAACTTTTGAAGCATTTTTAGAGGCCATAGACGGCGACACTTCTACTTTCTAAAAAGCATAAACTCTTTTCAAATACAATTTAGGTGCAGGAGGAATGAGTAGATTAAAAATATTGCCCATGAATGCAGTGGGTATTTTGATAGTAGGGGAGGATGAAATTCAATCAATGGCTACGATAGATGAATAATAATCTATAATAATTAGCACATTGGACAAAAGATTCAACGCTAGAAGCAACATAAGTATTGAAAGGCATACATTTCTTCTGCGCAGCCAGATTCCGGGAGAGTCAGTAGACGGTTTTGTGGCTGCAATCCGTACATTAGCAGCTATTTGCAATTACAGAGAGTTCAGAGATGAGATTATACATGAGCAACTAATTGAAAGAACGATTAACAAAAAGGTACAAGAAAAACTGTTAGCCACAGAAGACCCAGATTTGGAAACTGCCTTTAAGATAGCAATAAGCATTCACAAAGTTGTATGGGTTAGATAAATGAAAGTGTCAAGTCTGCAGAGATAAGACAAATAAGAGTGAAACAAAGTGCGAAAACATCTGTGAAAGGGTATAAAGCTAATGGATATGATGATCCAGAGGTTTCACTGTCCAGGAACAAATGCAAGAAGAATGAGATGTCATGCTACCATTGTGGAAGTCCATTCTACATGGGTAATTCAAAGAACTGTGCAGCCGTGAATCAATCTTGTTTCAAGTGCGGGAAGAGAAGTCAATTTGCATGGGTATGCAGGGCAAGCACTAGCACAAAGAATACGGCACAAACAGTCAGGATGATTAAAAAGAGTTATGTGGCTTCGGATGAAGAAGAGGATGTTATACTCATGCTCTCATCTGGTAGTCAGGAAGACAACTGAACTGTAGAGATATTATCTATGATGGTGACACAGAAGAGAAAACCACCATCTTGCGTTTCAGTGAACAATACGAATGTGAAGTTTCTAGCAAATTCAGGTTCTCCATTCACATTAATTAATGTGACAGCTTTTAAGGGTGTGAAGAATATGGTGATATATGAATCCCGCATAAAAATGTTCACTTACGGGGCACAAATACATTTTTTTCGCTTACGGTGGAAAGTGCGTAGAGGTGGTTGACAAATTTGAGGCTAATTTACAGTTCAATGGGAAATGTGCAGCAGGAACTGTGTATCTTGTTGAGGAAGGAGCAAATTTGTTGAGTTGGGATGAACAAGGGGAATTGGGAATTATCCTGGACCCAAATCATCCTGATATGGTTCTATCAAAAAGAGTCAGTATATGCCAGATTGATACGGGGGAAACATAAAATTGGATAACTGATTACCCAGAAATATTTGCAGAAGAATTGGGCAAGCTCAAAGGGTTTCAACATTGCATAATATTAAAACAAGGTTCCAGGGCTGTTGCTCATAAGGTGTGCAAAGTACCATTAGGATTACTTACGGAATTAAAGCAGGAATTAGAAAAAATGTGTTATTTGGACATAATCGAGCCTATTGAGGGTCAGAATGGTTGGCTCCCATAGTTTTGGCTTGTAAGGCAGACAAATCCTTAAGACTTTGCATGGAGTTGAGAGACTTAAATGCCAATGATTCATCGTCAACCACTACCAAATATTAATGAAATGTTGGCAACTTTGAAAGGAGCTAAATACTTTACTTCACTTGACATATCCTCTGCATGCCATCAGGTAGAATTGAGTAGGGATTCTAGACACTACATATAATTTATGACTCCAGAAGGAGTATATAGGTATGTCCGTATGCTGTTTGGACTGGCATCTGCGGTATTTCAGCGATTGATTAATAAGTTGTTTAAAAAAACAATAGGGGTCATGTATTTTTAAGGCGATATTTTGATATTTGGAGAGACTGTAGAAATGCATGATAGAAGAGTGAGGAATGTGTTGAAAGTCATCAGATCGAGTGGGATGACATTAAGGGAAAACAAATGCAAGTTTAAACAGAAAGGTGTAGATTATTTGGAACATCATGTATCAGATAAGGGTGTTGAACCAAAACTGAAAATTTTAGATGCTATTCGCTATGCACCAACACCTACCGACAAAGACCAACTTTGGTCTTTTCTTGGCTTAGTAGAATACTATGTAAAATTTGTGCACAGTTTCTCGGACATGACAGCATGCTTACATAAGCTTTTGAAGAGGGGCGTCAAGTTTATTTGGGACAAGGAATGTGACAAAAGATTAAAGTTAATTGAAAAGAGTATTGCAGATGTGCACCCACTTAAGGCTTTAGATATTAATGACACATGCATAATTAAAACAGATGCAAGTAAAATAGGTCTAGGTGATGTTCTTATGCAAAAGACGATTGATGCTAAAGAGGAAACTATTTTATTTGCATCAGGAACCTTGAGGTGGGCTGAATGTACATACTCTACTATTAAAAAAGGAGCCTTAGCTTTGTGGTGGGTTGTAGAACATTTTAAACATTTTCTGTGGGGGAAAGAATTCATTTTAAGAACAGACCATAAGCCGTTGGTGGACCTATTCACCACAAAGGGAGGGGGCAGAGCTACTCCCCGTATTGCTAAGTGGCAATATAGACTACAGGAGTTCAATTGCAAACTAGAGTATATGCCGGATGTGAAGAATCAGGTGGCTTTTTGTGTGTCCAGTTTACCTTTGAAAGCGAGTGATGACAAATTAGGCATTGTAGACAAATTAGATATTGTGTGTTTGTAGTGAGTTATGTTGGTGAAGGGAGCATTGACGGAGCTGGAGTGGGTAAATCCATTATTGAAGCGTGAAGGACACCCCAGATGCATTAATTCACTACAAAATAGTTGAAGAGGAGAGGTCCAATATTGGGAATATAATGCACAGAGGTTGTCAGCTGATAGTTCCTGGCAGTTTGCTGAAAAGAGTGTTCGATTTGGCACACAAGGGGCATCTTGGGATCCATGCTATTAAATGCAGAGTAAGAGAGGATTTCTGGTGTCCTGGAGTAGATAGAGCAATTGAACATTATGTGCGTCATGGTTGCATGTGTGTGAGTGATTAAATCTCAGGTAACGTGTCCTTCCCCTATGAACCCGATTAGGTTTAAGAATGTACCATTGTCTAAGGTGGCGTTTCATATCTCAGGACCGTTTGGTGTAATTGGAAGTTCACCAATGTATGCCCTAGTAATGGTGGACTATACGAACAAATGGCCTGAAGTAAAATTTGTGGGTCATATTAACACTGATTCAGTCATCAAATTTCTTTAAAGAAGTGTTTCTGAGGGAAGGTTTCCCAGAAGAGATCATAACTGATAATGAGACACAACTAGTCTCAAGAGAGATGGTGGATTTCTTAGCTAGCTTGGGCATAAAGCACATACTGACGTCCCTTTACCATCCTCGTAGCAATGGATTGGTGAGAGGTTGAACCGTGTCATAAAAGACAATTTGCAATTGGCTCTAGTAAATGGGTTAAAGTGGAAAGAAGCAGTTGAAGACTTATTGTGGGGAATATGGACCACTCCCCATATAAGCACAGAAATATCCCCTTTCATGTTACTAAGAGGTAGGGTAGCAGGTTGAATAAGGAGTGGATGGCTAGAAAGAATGTTGAAATGTTTAAAATGTGAAGTGTGGTGGATGTGATATCTACAGTGCAGTAGAAATATAGAGCCAAGGAAAAACAACATAAAAAATCTGCTGTTCAGGAAGGTGATTGTGTGATAATTAAAAAAACAGGTTTTGTGCGGAAGGGCTTACCTATATTTTCTTCTCCATCAAAGGGAAGCAAGGTTAAAGATCACGTTTGTTGAAAAATGGGTTATTGGTAAGGGCAGGTAAGTACCTACACTTAGCAATAGGCCACTAGCCTCCACTTAGGTCCAGTTAGGTCTCAGTAAATTAAACCCAGCTCAACCCTTGGTAGCTTGGCAACGAGCGACAAGGCTTAACTTAGGAGACAGAGCGTAAAGCATTCAAATATCACAAAAAAGTAATTAAATAAAACACAGGAAACAGTTTAAAAATCCAAAACCAATTCATAAAAATAGATTCTATTTTTATCTTTAAAATGACACAAAACGAATAAAATCGGATAAGAGGAACCAGAGATATGAATTTTTAAAGAATTATTGTTTTCTAGCGCCTAGAAACAAAAAGCGCCAATCTGGTTGCACCTCGACCGGGGCAAAGTAAAAATTTAAGGCTGACCGCGATGGAGCCCGGCTCGGCTACAGCTCGCGGGAGGCCTCGGTCAAAAGTTTACCTTTGCAATTAGTTGTTTTTCTGAAGATTTTCTTCAGCAGGACGACCTCTTCTCCGGATACGCGTGGCGGGAGCCCTCGGTGGAGACTTTTACCTTTGGACTTAGTCGGTTTTTTGAGGTAAAAATCCTTTGACCGTGGCAAACCTGGATCTTGAACCGACGTCCTTGGAGCCCTCCTCGGATACGCTGGCTGTGAGGTCACAGTCAACTTTCTACGTTCGGACTTAGGTGGTCATTCCAACCCTGGCGGTCCATGACCGCCGGGTTGGAGGACCGCGGGAGCACCGCCGACAGGCCGGCGGTGCTCCAATGGGCATTCCGACCGCGGCGGTAAAGCCGCGGTCGGACCGGCAACACTGGTGGTCACCCGCCAGTGTACCGCCGCCCATTGGAATCCTCCAAGGCGGCGCAGCTAGCTGCGCCGCCGAGGGGATTCCGACCCCCCCTACCGCCATCCAGTTCCCGGCGGTCCGCCCGCCGGGAACCGGATGGCGGTAGGGGGGGTCGCGGGGCCCCTGGGGGCCCCTGCAGTGCCCATGCCACTGGCATGGGCACTGCAGGGGCCCCCGTAAGAGGGCCCCTAAATGTATTTCACTGTCTGCTGCGCAGACAGTGAAATACGCGACGGGTGCAACTGCACCCGTCGCACAGCTTTCACTCCGCCGGCTCGATTCCGAGCCGGCTTCATCGTGGAAGCCTCTTTCCCGCTGGGCTGGCGGGCGGCCTGAAGGCGGCCGCCCGCCAGCCCAGCGGGAATGTCAGAATTACCGCCGCGGTCTTTCGACCGCGGAACGGTAACCTGACGGCGGGACTTTGGCGGGCGGCCTCCGCCGCCCGCCAAGGTCAGAATGAGGGCCTTAGTCTCTTTTTAGGAGATTTTCTTCACTGGGACGAACCTGCAAATCAGGCCGGGTCGCGGTTAAGGCAAGCCAACTAGAGTTGCTGCGGGTCGGTCCCTCTATGGAGCTTTTTTCAAAAGTTCTCCAAACTTCTGGATCTTCTTCCAGATGTTCCTTTAAGGTTCCTTTGGAGTCCACTGCTCACCCCAAGGTTCCAGAAGCTCTGAGATGATCCTTGGGGGTGTGGACTACAACTCCCAGAATGCACCTGGTGCAAACTCCTTTTTGGCCACTGGACAGTGGTCAGCTGGTTGATTTCTTCAGGAGTTGGTGCAGGGGACTCTGGTTAGCAATTTTACACCTGTAGCAAACATGGAGTCCCTCCTTAAACCAGTTGAAGCCAGGCAAAGTCCTTCTTGTGGTGAAGCCCAAGTGTGCAGCTGGTGCAGTCCTTCAGAGTGCAGGTTCCAGGTGTAGGCCAGGGGTCCAGCAGGGCAGTCCTTCTTCTTCTATGGTTCTTCCTTGTTGGAATCTGATAGGGATCTGAGGTGTGGGTGCAGGTCTGTCAGTTTTATCCTTGCTCCTGGGTAAACAACAGGGGGGTCCTGGTTCTCCAATCAGGTGCAGGGTCCTTACCTCTGTGATGACCACTTCCTGGGAAGTGTGGCAAAAATCAATCCCAGGAGGCAACATTCCTCAAAAATCCATCATGGCTGAAAGTGATTTTTGGAGGTTACATCTGGCTGAGACCACCCACTGGTGTGGCTAAAAATCCTAAACACACCCCCTCCTGCCCTCTCCTAATCTAATCAAGGGGGCACCTAACTGTCCGGGTTTGCAGGATGTGGGGGTGTTGCTGGGTTGCTCCAAATGTCCTTCTCTGCCTTTGAAGACCAGTTTGGCAGCCCTCCCCCTTCCTGCCTCACCATCTGCTGAGGGGAGATCTCCTCCCACAGGCACATCTCTTTGTGTGAAGCCAGGCCACTTCACACCTAATCAAGGCTGCCTGGCCAGTCAATCAGAGCACAGCAGCAAAAACACTGCAGGGCTGAAGTTGGCAACTTTTCAGGTAAAGTTTAAAACTCTTTACCTGAATAAGTTATATTAAATTCCACAACTGGAAGTTGTGGGATTTATTATAACCATTAATTTGATACCAAACTCTTGTATCTGTTACTTAAGGGGACTTTTAAAATTAAATTAAAGTCTCCTGATTCTAGCCTATGAAGGCAATTCACTACAATGAGGGAAAACAAATTTGACTGTTTTTACCTCACCAGGGTTTATAAAACTATTTTTATCCCTGCTTATAGTTACATGGCACCCAGCCCTAGGGGCACATAGGGCACACCTTAGGGGTGACTTATATGTAAAAATAAGGTAGTTTAAGACTTTGGAACTACTTTTAATTCCAAAGTCGGATTTGCATATAACTTTAATTTAAAAGCAGCCAGCAAGGCAGGCCTGCCTTTAAAATGACACTGGGCACCTCAGCAGTGCACCTATGGGTGCACTGCCTATGCTGGGGTTCCTAAACCTACATGCCCTACCATATACTAGGGACTTATAGGTAGGTTGACTTAGCCGATTATAATTGGCCTAATTTGCATATCCACTTTACACAGAGCACTGGCCCTGGAACTGCTAAGCAGTACCCAGGGCACAGCCAAGAATCCGTAACCACCAGTACCTGTCCAAAACGTGTGGGGGTGACCAGGGCAAAAAGGAGGACTTTCCTACAACGTTGTAGTGTTAAACAATGGGAAAACGTAGAACAATCTTTCCTTTCCGTTGTACCGGAATCTAAAACAGACTATGTGGGCAGAAGGATGGGTGTGCAAACAAGGGAATATTATGAGGATTGTGTTCAGGATAGGAGAGTGTCGGGGTGGGTGAAGTTATACCCTATAAAATACAAAGACTACAGTATGAATTAAGTGAGTATGGGCACTTGCTTGTATAGCAATCAAGATGTACTATTCAGCTTGGGCAGTGTGTGCATTTATGTATATATCTTGATCTATGTTATCGTGGGTGTTAATTTTTTTTCTCTGTTATTGTGAAGGAAGGGGGTGTGATGGGATGTTTTGTACAGAGTATTGGGGTAGCGAAGTTCCAGTTCCCTGTGTGGAATGTGGAACCTCTGGGACGAGGAAACAGGAATAAAGGTTTGAGTTAACCACTTGATATCGTCTTCCTTTTATGTTTGTTCCAATTTTCAATGTAATTTCAGTTCCAAGCTAGTTTGGTAAAGTGGGAGGGAACTGGATTTTCAATAGTAAGATGTCATGAAGGTGGCAAAAAGCAAACGTAAAGTTAGGAATAGTTGAAGATTTTAGTCAGTAGAGCATTTGTTGAGCTTGTATTTTCATAACTAGTCATTTGTACTGTTGAAATGGTTAATGTTAGAACAGAGGTCTTTCTCTCTTTTTTATGGCAAGACCACTGATCAAATGATTTTAGTCATACACCCTGATTTTGGGGAGTGGGTATAGGTCATTATATGTTCAGCAGGAAGGAATCTTATTAAATATTAAAACAGTGGCAATCGTGCTCTTGGTGAAGTGGCAAGATTTGTTTTCAGTGGCCCTTCCTCATTCTCATGCTGTCCATGAATTTCTCTTTTCTCATTGCCACATCTCTTACTTTTCAATATCCACAGCCCCTTTTATTATACAGTCTCTTCTTGCATCATTGCACAACACTCAGTGCTGCTGAAATCTTCCATTCTGCTCACCTCTTGTCATTTTCCATCTTTTCTGCCACGCCCCACGCCCCACCCCACCTACCACATCTACTAATACTACTCTCTGTGCCTATCACTGATCACCTCTTGCATTATTTTTCACTTCTCTCATTTCAAAGCGCACCATTTATTTGACTTTCTCTCACCTATGATTCACTGGTGATCACCTAACTTAGTCACTGGTCCAATGTACTGACACTGCCCCTTCGCTTTCTCTAATAATTGCCTTCACTCTGCTTTGGGATGTGAGAGTTATTCAGATCGTAAGCAAGGTGGCTTATCCTTTCATCCTTCAGAGGACAGGATAAAGTAACATTAAATTGACTAATAGTAACAGCTGATATTTACAGCACGTAGAAATGGCTAAAACTGTGGTTTACAGAAGAATATATAAATCCATTTGCAGACACAAGTCGCAAACATGGGCCTGATGCAGCAGTCGTGGAAAATCTGCCATGTGAGCCATTTGCTGCTGAAAGTCGTGAACTCCCTGGTTCACCCGGATCAATCTGACTTCAATATGTGATGTGCAGAATGCCCTGACAATGACACCTAACCTAAAAGGAGAGAAGGCCTTATTCCTCGTCGACTTCTAATAAGGAGTTAGGTAGTTTGATTCTGCCAACTGGACCTACCTTTTCGTACTCCTTACCAAAAATGAACTTCGGCACCCAATATATAAACTTTGTCAAACTGCTCTACAGTGACATCATGGCCGTGTCCCCATTGGAAGCTCGGGGTCCCCCACCTTCCCAATCTAGTGGGGCACACAACAAGGTTACACCATATTGCCCCTTTGTTTGTATTGACTATTGAGCAATTAGTGGAATGGATAAGAAAATATGTACTTGTCTTATGATTGAAGTGGAGCCCTGGCACATCACAAGAGATAGCTCTATACACAGAAAATGTGCCAATTTTCCTGGAAAATCCACAGTGGTCCTGCTCAAGGATATCCAGATCTTAAGGATCTTTGGAGACCACACTGGCCTATGTATTAGTGTACCGAAATCCCTACTGTATCTCCTGGGAAACAAGGCACAGATGGCACCCTGTGCAGGAGACCTCGAAATAACTAAATGCAGATTCCGAAATCTAGGGGTTTATATCACATAGGACAGCCACAGGGCGTGGCGTGAAAACCTTGAATTACAACTCTGTAGACTGTAAAAAGGCCTAAACTTCTGGTCTACCCTCCCTCTACACCTACTAGGCAGATCGGCTTTTTAAAGATGGTTAGCCTCGTTTTACAGACTCCCATTCCTAGGTCCTTCTTAGCACACCTCAGTATGGCACTACGCTGCTTCCTTTGGAGTAGATGGTTGCCCAGGATTGTAGTCACCAAATACTTAAGATGGTGGTCTAGCTACGTCCATCATTCTCTTCTACTACATAACGTCACGCCTTGTAGTCCCTAATAAATTGTCATTCGGTGGTATGAATTCACCTGCATATGCCTCGGAAAACTGGGTGATGCAGAAAATTCAAATAGTACATGTCCTGTATGGGAGGTCGATTTTTTTTTTTTTTTTTTTCCTTCCACTTTCACACTCTCTTTCTTGTGACAAAGATAGTGTACTAAATGAGGAGTGACTCCCTCCAAGCTGTGTGTTGGGCCGGGAGGCTGATGAGAGAAAGGTCACTGTAACATGGGAATCAAATCCCAGAGGTGACATCATTTAACGTCTTCACTAATGGGACCTCATTGGTATTTCTGTCCTAGGGAACATGATGATGGGCCACAACATCAAGTCCTTTACAGCCCTGCAAGAGGAATATGGCTCCATAAAACCCAAGTCTATCGCTTTCTTCATATCAGACACTCACTCGTGCCATATGTCGCTGACTTGCCAGAGCTACCAGAATTGAACCCACTAGAAGCTCAAATAATACTCACACCATCTATAAA
The DNA here is from genome assembly GCF_031143425.1 of Pleurodeles waltl. Taxonomy (NCBI): domain Eukaryota; kingdom Metazoa; phylum Chordata; class Amphibia; order Caudata; family Salamandridae; genus Pleurodeles; species Pleurodeles waltl. The sequence continues at coordinate 1,038,526,763 of NC_090437.1, forward strand.
ACAAAAATTATCATTTATATACCAAATCACTGGTGATATACACCCGAATTCGTGCCACGCACTGCAAGAAGCTGGGTCAGAGATCTAGTACCTGGGATGACTACGACTGATGAGAAGCTTTAAGCTCTCGAAGAGACTCTGCCATTGCCAGTAAAAAAAGTTCAGAAAAAAGAGGAGACGAATCGCTCGTAAAGGCACCTATCTCCATCTACTACATACACTTAGAGTCCTTGATGACCACATCATTGTTTTCTATTAGCCCAAATTCACATCTGTTTCAAGGGAATGAACAAAAACTTGAGAACACATGGTTCTTAAACCAATGAAATAGCAGTCTATAGCAGTCTGTACCAAGAGGTCATGAGGTTGGGCATTGGCAAGTGCTCAAGAATAATCCAATAAAGGATTTAAACTTAAAAGACAATAATTCTTTCAAAAGTGAAAAGGCCTGTTAAATTCACAAAACATGGAAAACGAGGACGCGGAGAGGCCTTGATAGGCCATTGAGTATTGAGTAAGCAAAATATGCTTTTCCACCACATCTGACTAATAGATTTCCCCCCCGATCCTCCCCCAATGCCTCACTCGTCATGGCCTTGGTTACTGGCTGGATTTCATAAATTGGTTCTCACTGTACCACCTTAAGATCATTTTGGTTGCCTTTTAAAACACTCATAAAGTTTATGTTCCTCCGCAAAACCCAAATGTTCTATATGGAAGTAATACAACATACCTCTACACTATACTCGCCAAACATGAATTTGGAACGTTCCTCACATTAATGAGTACAGCCTCCCTTCCATGAGATAAACTCCAAGAAAGGCAGATGAAGACCTTACAGATCACATACAAGTGACTACTGATAGCTTAATATTAGGGACATTCTGGAGCAAGGAATTTAATACAAACCCAACTCCTTGGGTCACTACAAGGCACTTCACAATGTATAGTGGCTGGGAAACGCCATAATGGGGGGGGGGGGAAAGGTGAGGCAGGATACAAAACAGAGTAACATGACTCAAGTTCTTGGTGAGTCAGGTAAGTAATTGTCTGTAGATCACAAGGTGAGTGAGTAGCTAGGTAAGCAAGGGGCAAATACACGAGTCAAACAATATGCAAGGATGTGCACTGGAAGTCACATAGTGATTATGTAACATTCTTTTCTCAAAATGGACAATGAAGAATGTGGAAGAAGACCAGGAACTGTATCTATGTCCATCGCTGAAAGCCAAAATAATACCCGAGAAGACCTAAATGCTCATAAACAAATTGCCTAAAGACAAATATCCAGCAGCAGGGAAACACAGTGAAGTGGAAGCAAGATCAGTCACTCAATCAGGTGCTTATTGAGCGCAACCACTCCCCCACAAGGGTCTCAAGGCACTGAGGGGGGGGGGCTGGGCGTGTAGCGTCCATTAGTGAGGTGGTTCTTTGAAAAGCCATGTCTTCAGCTCCTTCGTGAAGTTGAAGGGGGGGTAGTTCGTCTGAGGTGGAGCCGAAGGGCGTTCCTAGCTGTGGCTGCGAGGTGGGAGAAGGAGTTCTTGTTTACCTGATGCAGGGTACTTCAGTGAGAGAGAGCTGGGCTGAGCGTGGGGTCCTGTGGGGTATGTGGAAGCTGAGTCACCTATTCAGGTAGGCTGGTCTGGTGTCGTGGAGGGCTTTGTGTGCCTGGGTGAGGATCTTGAAGGTGATTCTTTTCTCTATGGAAAGCGAGTGTAGTGTGCTCAGCTGTTGAGAGATGTGCCAGTGCCGAGGCAGGTCGAGGACCAGTCTGGCAGCGGCTTTCTGTATGTTCTGTAGTTTGCGCATGAGTTTAATGTTGATCCTTGCGTAGAACGTATTGCCGTAGTCCAGTCTGCTGGTAATGAGGGTGTGTGTGACGGTCTTTCTGTGTTCAAGGAGGATACACTTGAAGGTCTTGCGTAGGAGGCGGAGGGTGTGGAAGCAGTTGGTGACTGCTCCCATGCCTTTGCTGAAGTTGTGTCTGGCTGTGTTGGGTTCAATGGATAGGAAGAGGATGAGTTGGGTGCCGTCAGCGTAGGAGATGGGGTTGATTCCATAGCTTCTGACAATAGCATCCAGCAGGGCCATGTAGATGTTAAACAACGTAGGACTGAGGGAGGATCCCTGGGGAACTCCGCAGGTGGTAGGAGTGGGGTCTGAGAGGAAGGGGGCGAGCCTCACTCATTGAGTTCTTCCTGAGAGGAAGGATTAGGTCCAGTCGAGGGCTTTATCTATGATGCCAGCTTCGTGAAGTATGTGTTTCAGGGTGTGGTAGGAGACTGTGTCAAAGGCGGCTGAGAGGTCTAGTAGGATGAGTGCCGCTGTCCCTTCCTTGACCAGCAGGGAGCGGATGTCATCTGTTGTGGCCAGGAGGGCTGTTTCAGTGCTATGTTTTTTTTCTGAATCCGGATTGGGAGGCGTCGAGGATGGTGTGGTCTTCGATAAAAGTGGCATGTTGGCTGTTGATGGCTTTCTCGATGACTTTTGCTGGGAATGGAAGCAGGGAGATGGATTGGAAGTTCTTGAGGTCGGTGTAGTCTGCCAAGGGTTTCTTGAGGAGGGGGTTGATCTCGGCATGTTTCCAGTCTCAGAAGGAGGCGTCAGCCAGGGAGCGGTTGATGATTAGGCGGAGCCCGGGGGTGATGTTGTCAGTGGCTCTGTTGAAGATGTGGTGGGGGCAAGGGTCCGTGGGGGCCCCGGAGTGTATGGGTCTTCATTGCCTTCAATGTGTCTTTGGTGGTAAGTGGGATCCAGCTGCTGATCGTTGGTTTATTGGTTTTGGGTTCTGGTGGAGGGGGATCAGCGCGTTGGTTGTCCTTGTTGAAGCTGTCATCGATGGTCTTGATTTTGCAGTTGAAGTAAGAGTTTAGTCTGTTGCAAAGGTCCTTTGAGGGTGGGATGTCCGTTGTTTCACTGTTGGGTTGGGCGAACTCCTTGATGAGGATAAAGAGTTCCTTACTGTTGTGTGCGTGTGCTGAGATTCTATCTTGTACTGCTTTCTTTTTGGTGCTTCTGATGAGTTGGTGGTGTCCGGTGGTGGTGGCTCTGAAGTTGCTTTGGGCTTCAGTGGATTTGGTGTTTCTCCAGATTTTCTTGAGACGTCAACAATTGTGTCTGGATTCACTGAGTTACACGGTGAACCAGCTGGCTTTCTTGGCATGGGTGCTGCTGTTCTTTTTCTTTTTGAGGGGGGCTGTGGTATTGGCGCAGTTGGTGATCCATTTGTGAAAGGCGCGTGCTGCGGTCGTCGTTGTATGCTATGGTGGCGGTGGAGTTGGCGAGGGTGGCGGTGAGCTGGCCGTCGGTGATTCGTGCCCAGCATCTGCGAGCTGGTTGGTGTTGGGGTCTGAGGACGGTGGGTGTGTTGAAAGTGAAATGGATGCATCAATGGTCTGTCCATGGGGGTTCAGGAGTGTGACTGAAGATGGCGGAGGTTCCTGTTGTGAAGATGGGGTCGAGGATGTGTCCTGACGAGTGTGTTGGTTCAGTCTTGAAACACAAGCTTTATTCAGTCTTAAAAAAACATCAAAGCAAATAACGACAATGCTTCATATAAATACAAAGTTGGATTAAAAAGATAAATAGGAACAATTAAAAAAAACACATGATACAATATTAAGAATAAAAATTGATTACATCTCTCAGTCCTGGCCCTATAACATACATATCACTGATGTTGTAAATGGCGAGTAAGAATATGCCATGCAGCCATAAGGAACATGCTAACTGTATGTTTCAGTACAACAGAAGTGTCGCTCTTTAAAATCCTAAGGGCAATAACATATTGTCTAATGCCCACATTCTGACAGACTGGACTGATCCACTTGTGTTGTGGAAAAGCATATGCTGTGCAAAAGAACAAAAAGTGTTCAACCAATTCTGGGACATTATTACAGCCTGGACATAGGTTGGGTACTGACAATGCCCTCCAACTACTAGTAAAAGACATTAATGGTGTACACCTGTAGCAAAAACGGGTATACAGACTCTTTCCTAGAGGATCGGTGATAAGATCTAAAACAGGTTCATACTAAGGGTACCATTTAAAGTTGCGGAATTGGTTAGTCAACCGCCCATGGGATGTGCCAAGGAGATAGTTATTCCTAACGTGAGATCAGTAGGCTATTTTCAGTGTTTGTTTCTAGGCCTTCCCTATGTCCTGTGGGTTCTCCAAGTAACCCCCAAGACTCAGTGCGGAACCAGTTTGACACATGCCTAAACCATGGGATAGAAGCTACATTAGGTCTTTTCAAAAGGTCAAGAAGTGAGTCCCTATAAATAGTAAGCTCTGGGGTGGTCCAAATCCTTACCCAAAAAAGTAGCGGTCTTAATGCTAACGAATCTGAGATGCGATTAAAGCCAAGAGCCAGAAAGATAGGAATCAAAGGAGTGCTGCCTGGGCATGCAGATAATGCTCTGGCAAAGCTATTTTCACCCACAGACAATTTGGGAGCTTTCCAGAATCCCTACACCTCAGCACCATAGACAGCAGCATTTTGTGCTTTTGCCAAATAGATCTTAATAGCCGGAGAAACGGCTTTCATGGCAGTACTTTTATGTAGGCGTAAAATGGCACCCGATCTGTGTTGGAAAGACACACTTTTACTGATCTGATCTTCCCAGTTTAAATTATTGGAGCTCCTCATGCCCTGATAGTCTATCGAGCTGACTTTATCCAAAGGAACACCAGCTATGTTAATACTGCATCTCGCGGCTGGTCCTGGGATAAACACCATTAGTTTGGTTTTGCTAACATTCCGTTCCAACCCACGGTTTGCACAGAATGCTGTGAACTTCTTAACCAGAATCTGGAGCCCCATTAGAGTCTTAGAGATGAGGAGGGAGTCATCCGCAAAGAGTAGTATAGGGATTTTTTTGAGCATTTAGGGAGGGAGCATCATTCTGACAGTGAGACACAGTTTGAACCACCTCATTTATATATAAAGTAAATAGAGTTGGTGCCAGCACACAGCCTTGGCGAACCCCCCCCGCTGGATGGCAATATGGTCTGTTAATTCCCCCTGACTACCCCTTCTCACCTGAGCATATGTACCCTCGTGTAGTCGCTGTAAAAGCTGAATTATGTTGCCTGGAGTACCTTTTTTATGTAAAACTCTCCACAGTTTCTCTCTGGGTACCATATCAAAAGCAGACTGAAGAGCCACAAAAACAACGTACACATTTTGTTTAGCAAGGGTTACATATTTCCAATAGAGGAGTGCCAACCTAAAAATTTGATCCACTGTACTAGTTTTGGAGCAGAAACCGGGCTGGAGTGGCGAGATCACTTGATGAGCATCAACCCAATCCAACAACCTATCCAAAAGTTGTTTTGCAAAGATATTTGGGAGATTATCAATAAGGCTGATGGGTCTGTAGTTAGCAGGGGAACTCACTTCACCCTTCTTATAAATGGGTATTATTTCTGCCCCTTTCCAAGTACTGGGCATTGGGCCCCCAGCTGCTTTTGCATTTGATATCATATTGATATAACTGGACCAGATTACTGGCTCGGACTTGTAGAAGTCCCCCGGTATCTTATCTGGACCTGGGGCTTTTAGGGAATCGATTGCAGCAATAGTTTCCCCCAAGGTGAAGACAATGTGATCATTGTAGTTACAAACTTCCATTCCTAGGACGTCTGACAATAAATGAGTTTTAGCCAGCTGCTGGGGGAAGGAATCATGGGTTGAAGAATTGCAGAACGGAGCATAAAGAGCAGTGAAGTGGTCCACCCAGCTCTCTGGTTGAATATGAGTACGAATTGTACTCCTACCCTCTCTATGTCTATTGGAAAGTAACTTCCAAAAAGTCACATTATCATTGTGTCTAGTTGCATAAAGCAGATTCTGCCAGATTGAATCTTCCCAGCTTTTCTTTTCCTGTACTAAAGTCCTATCATATGCTAGTCTAGCTGTTCCAGTCACCCCCTGAGAACGAGACACAATAGCTGACTTTAATTCTAATTTAGCCTTAGAGCAATCCTCATTAAACCCCCTCCCTTGTTTTATATGTGACAGCAGTTTGCATGGTGGTAATCTTCTTATAGAAGACATTCTGTAATTCATGTACTAGCATCTCATGGATGCTGAGAATTGGGATATTTCTCACCTCATGCTCTTCATAATTAGCCATGGCATTAACAACAAATTTTTAGATCTCCTTGAACAAGTATGGATTGCTCATCACTTTTGGCCAGCTAACACGTTTATAATTATTGGCCACAAGTGGCTCTCGGACCATAGTATGGTGAGTATTCTGAAACCTCCTATATTCACCACTGCATAAAGTAAGGCGCAAGGGTTTATGATCACTATCGTGGTGAAAGTCAAACCTCATATCTTCCAACATTGGCCACATCCTAACATTCACTAGGATATAGTCAATAACGCTAGTAGATTGGCTGCGCTTAAAGGTGGGGGCAATGCTTTGATTAGAGTGCGTGCGACCTTTAAAAGCCCGAATCCCACACTTGAAACACAATGATGTCAGCTGGAGGGTGACACGGGAGCGAGTACACACTAATTTGCTCGTCAGTTGTGGAATGCCCCAATATTCATTCTCTTCAGCTGTTAGAGTGCTGTTTATAGGAGAGGGTTCAATAGTACAATTCATATCCCCTGTAACCACAAGCTTAGTGGAGAAAGGTAAGGGATTCGTGAATTCAATTAGTTGAGCCAAGGTCTGAGACTCTATCCCCCTGTGACACTGACCTAGCATATACATTGATTACTATTACCTTTAGACCTCAATTGAATTTAAGCTGCACACCCAGTATACCAGGGGAATCTATTTTTTGTGATGAATGATCGCACTGCAATTTCTTGTTTAATAATATCAATAGACCCCCCGTAGCCCGACCAGTGCCCTCATCTGCAGGTTGGGCCACCACACAATAGGATGAAAAAACATCCAGGAAGACTGGGCCCTCAGCCCAAGTCTCCTGGAATATGCATATATCCTGCTTGCTAAAGTAGGTGGCCCACTCTGGTTCCAGCAATTTACTACCCAGCCCGGCCAGATTCCAGGACATGATAGATAGTTCAGGATTATTTTCCAAAGCTCTAAACCCAGGATACTGAGCTTCCCTGCAATCTACAAACTTATCTAACACCCTGCGCCTATCCCAGATACCAAAACTGGGGTTGATGGATAGCAATCAGTGGATAGTCAGTCAACATCTGATAGTTTGTGGGGATTATTTGCTGTAAACCGGTAAAAACCGGGACATGATTTTGGCTATGGTCGCACTTCCCAGCTACTAGACCCCTACATATTGTGGGTGGACTGATGGCGGGTGAAAAAAGTTTGACTCTAATACCAACCTTCCTGGGATTCCTAAAATGAGAAGTACGCAGTTCAAAGTCAATGAGATTATCCACTAGCAGCTTGTCCACAAGACAGATAGAAATAAAATTGAAATTTGAGCCTGGCTGGCTGTGTCTTCCCACCTCTAAAATATCTGCTCAAATAACAGAAAGGCAGTTACGCTGAGTTCACAGCCAATAAGTGACCTTGTTTATCAGAGAATCCTGTGTTTCCAAGGACCCTGGTGTCAACTTTGGTACCTCTGCCATGTGTATGGTGCCTCCAATTTTCCCTATACCTTGGGCCTGTTTCTTAGGTGTTGGCCATCTCGCTTCAGCCCGTTGTAAGGCATGGTCCAGTGGCCTAGTTTGATGTGTTGTAGAAATGACTTCTCCAACTAGCACCGAGGTACCAACTGCCCCCCCGGCGGCCCCTTGAATGATCAGCAGTTTGAGCTTCATCGGGGCTGACATACCCGGTATGATTCCTGCCCTTGACATCAAGACTGCACTTGCGCCTATCGGCCTCAAGAGGTGCCTGTGTTCTTCCAGTATGAGGGACAGAAATATTAGTAAAAGGAGGAATAATGACAGACCGTAAATGAAGATTGCCTGCTTGTGACCTAGGTTCGGACACAACAGTGTCCATGGGCGTTCCCCCTGAAACAGGCAAGATCCCATCCGTAGGGCACCTACACTGACATATCTGACCAGATTCCCCCGTTAATTTATTCAACAACATCAGCACCAAGCTCTTAACTTCATCCAGTTTCTGGTAAACAGATGCCAAATCATAATTGCTACACAGTGGCAGCAGCCTTCCCATGCCCCCAGATATGTTAGCCACAGCATTGTCATCAGCACATATTCAGGTGCATGCATAAGTAGCAGTGTCACAGGGTCCTTCATTTTCCGCCAGAGGCCCGTAGCGATTGGAGCACAAAATATTCTGGATCACCAGGGCCTCAGGGCTTAAGCGAAGTCGATAGGCCTCTTCTCCTGCAGAAGGGCCACCTGAGGCACACAGCAATGCATCCAAACCACTGCACTGAGTACTAGTGGGCAAAGCAGATGGATCAGATCTTAAAGCTTGAGACACTATCTTTTGGTCAAGCTCCCTGGAAGGTTTGGGCACCTGCAACCTTTTTTTAAACATATCTGGAATTTTTTTTATGGCGGGGTTGTCACATTTTGTAGGTGATAGGTTTGAATTACTTCTCAAAATGGCCTCCACTTCTTTGGTTAAAATGTCAATATCTTCTAAGGTGTTGTTCCATTGTTACCCAAATAACTAGTTTTGTTATTTGACCGTTCTTTAGATTTTTTTTACCACTCGTGTGTGCAAGGTCATCCACTGCTTTACGTTGCCCCATTTCTTAATTAGCATTGGGGGAAAAAATGGGAGTAGGATGAATCAAATTCTAAAAACCAATACCTGGAGCGGTGGCGCTTTAGTAGCGCAAGTCAGGAGGCAGTAGCTGTGTGCAAAGCAGCCTGAGGGACGTAGTCCCACCCCAGGCAACAGCAGAGTGACCCAGTGAGCTTTCCCTGCAGCGGTGCGTCCCACTCTGCGGAGGCCAGTGGTGCTTGAATAGGTCAAGTCAGGAGGGAGTGGCTGTGGGCAAGGCAGCCTGGGGGACATAGCCCCAGGCAACAACAACATGACCTGGTGAGCTTTCCCTTCAGCGGCGCATGTTTGTCAGTAATTTACTTAAGTCGGACAGTGACGTTGTTACATAAACTGAACCCCGTGGCTCGCAGTGAGAGCCTGACCTGCATTGAAGACAGAGCTGGGTTCTGTTCCAAGGGACAGGTTCACTGTCGCTTCTGGGTGCCAGCGGGATCTTCTACAGTCACCAGCCGCCACGGAATTCAGCACGCCTGGGATCAGTTGATGGAACACAAGTGCTCACGGATCCGAGAGATACCCTGGCTTTCCGAGCTGTCAAGTTCCACCTCCGAACAAGGTCCCTCAGCACAGAGCTGACAGTAGCATATCTAGGGTCAGGATCAGAGATGGACAGAGCTGCTTTACAGAAAGACGGAGGGTGGCGACAGACCTTGCAAGACACAGAAGATGGAGGGGAGCCTGGAGTCAAGAGGGTTGTGAGGCAGCTGCGGGTGCTACGGCTCCCCCTTCCTTGGTGCGTGCTATGATGGTCAGAACCGCTCTGCAGCACACGGCTGGCTCAGCCTGGAAAGCCGTCTCTGTTCGCCGCCGTTGGACCCCAGATTCCTCGGCTTCTGTCTGAGGGGCAAACTTTCCAAGGTGTTTCTGCCTCTTCCCGCCTTCTTTCTGGCACTAGCTGCGGGTCGCACCTGGCTCCTCCACCCCTCCCTAGACTCACAAGTGTTGCCTGCGCTGTCCTAAACTGCACCGCCGGGAGCAGTGTCTGGCTCCTCACTGCTGGCGAAACATAGGGGGTGGGTGGTGGTGAGGCAAAACATGCTCCAGAGCACCGGAGAATAGAGAATAGTGTAGGGGGATTGAGCAGTTGAAGATCAGTCTCCTCCTGCTGGATCAATGCTGCTCAGCCCTAAGGCTTGGGGGGGGGAGAATGGAAGTGGCCAGCAGAACAAGTCAAACAGGTCATCTCACCTCAGAGCTCCACTCCGGCTCGTCAACTCGCCAACTCCAATATGGGCTCCAGTACTCCTATTCAGGCTCCAGTATGGGCTCAGCTCTGGCCAGGCTTGAAAGTCGCAAGGCAGCCTGCCCCCGCCCCCACCACTTTGTTCCTCCACTGCTCTGCAGCAACCACGGAACCCACCCCTCCAAGGCGGGCCAGAGCGGGCTCCAGACCGGACGTCAGAGATACAGGGTATAGGCAGCCAGACCCCTTGTGAAGCCCCGGGGACGGGCCAGGGCAGAAAGCAGTGGAGGAGGCTTTCTCCTCTCTCAGGCAGTCAGCGTGCTACTCCGTGAACGCCACGGACACATAGCTTCCTCATCCAGGTCCCTCTTCCTTTCTCCTGCCAGATCTTAGTTTGCCAGGCTGGTTCAGTCATGATCTGATGGAGTCCTATGCTGAGGAGGTTGTCTAGGAGGGATGCTGTGTTGGGGTCTTGTGGGTTGTTGAGGTCTCCCAGCAGGTTGTAGTTGTTGGCTGTGATGGCTTGTGCGCTGATGCAGTCAGTGATGGAGTCGGCGAAGGGTGCACGGGGTCCAGGTGGGCGGTAGATGAGGGTTCCCCTGAAGGTGCATATCGGGCTGTCCTGTAGTTTGAAAGGAGGGTGTTCCATCAGGCTTGGGGGGGGAGGGGGCAGGTCTTCGGAGTGTGTGGTCAGATGAATGTTGGACTTGTGGATGATGGCGATTAAGAGAGAGAAAAGAGAAAGAGAGGCCGAGGGCCAGTGGGCAGCCTAGCGGAATAGCAAAGCTCTCCCACTAGACACCAGGGATGAGGTGCAGGCAGGAGCCTGTGGGTGGTGGAGGGCCTCGAACTCCTGACCTGGGTCAGAGTTCAGTCAGACAGGGTCTGCACTTGATGGAGGTGCTGCACGGAGGCAGAGCAGTTCAGTGACTAGGTCAGTCGGGTTGCTCTTTCGCACAGTGGCCGCCAGATAAACGTAAATGAATAATAGTGGCCAGGTGTGAGCTTGAGTGTCAGTTGAAAACCTCAGCATAGGCAGTTCCAGGCACTGATCTATTGCTGAAGACCCTTCCTGTGCTACCTCATTGTATAAAAGCCCCAAAAGTGAACTACTTGATGCAGCAACATGTACTGCTCAAGTAAGGTTCAAGACATGCAGTGAGGAAGAACGAGGTGAAAGTTATGGAATACTTGTTTTCTAAGACATATATGGGTAGTGGTGCATGAAAGAGACCACTAAATGATCTCAATGGCTGTTTAATTTTATCTAACTAATAATAAATAATACAAGGCATTTTCCTGAACTTTGTTCTACGTATTTTCAGTGCATCAAGATCATAATGGAAGTTAGTCTTTGTGCATTCTTTCCACGGGGAAAGTGTAATTGGATTTACATAGCGCTTACTACTGCTCTCGAGGTGTTGAAGAATGTGATAGCTTCTATATGCAGTTCAAATTACACATGGACAGGCAAAAACAGTTCATGGTTTGAATTGAGAAGGTACACTTGTAATCACTGAATGTCATTATTACATTTTATGAATTCTTGTGCTAAGACCCCATTTAACAACTGAAATGAATTGTTTTCGCCTGTAAGCCCTGCATAGTTAAATTGAGGTTTGTACATACTATGGCCCTTATTTAAATATGGCTACTAGTGGAACATCTGATTTGTGTAGAAAGTGCTGGAGGGAAGGATCCTTTTGCTGAAGTTGCTCCAACAAGAACTGCATGGTGGAGGTATTTTGCCAGCAGTTCTGTTGTAATAAGCAAAAATGTTATGCAAGACCTGTGTAGGAAAACCTTTCAAGCCCATACAAAATAGCTAGTTATCAGTATGCTGCTCTATATGACTTAATGCGCCTAATTCACAAAGGTAAACTTAGACTTCAGGTCAGTAGCCATTTTTCCTATTTTTATGCTCTCAAACTACTTCTTACGCAAGGGGTCATATGTGTAGATTGCGCAAGGGTTTCCCAAAGAAACTAACTGTTAAAATAAAGAAATATATAGAATGAGTAGGAAAAACAGCCATTTGTGACAACATTTTCATCTGTAACTTTTTGTTTTTATGGCCGATTTACAAAAGTAATATACCAGTACGTCCGTTAGAGCATTCTGATTGTGGCGATATATGGGGTTTGGCGAGGGCTCGCATTGACCTGACTTTGAACCATTGCTGTAGTGGGCACTAGGCCTAGTCACAGTAGTAGGGCAATGTTTTTTATCTGCACAAGTGAGGTAATGCAAGGTAGTAGGAATTTTGCTGACTCTCGTGGATTCGGCAAGGTTCGATCACAGAAATGGAAGGAAAATGCTTGATTTCAGGCAGAGTTTGAGATTGTTAGAGCATTATGGATAAGAAAACCTCATGGGATCCACACAAGGCACAGCTCCCTGGGACTCCTCTGGTTGTCTAGTTTTCAAAAATGTCTGTTGTTGTGGAGTACCGTTCTCATCAGGAATCATATGGAACCTCAAGGTGGTATCAATTTGTTTGTGGCTTCCCACAGATTCCAGAATTTTCCATCACAGAAATGTGAGGAAAATGTGTGTTTCTTACCAAAGTTTGACGTTTGCAAGGGTGTCTGGGTAAAATTACCTGGTGACAGCCACATAAGTCATGCACTCCTGGACTCCCCTTGTTGCCTAGTTAACAAAAATGTGCAGGTTTACCTAACTCCCCACAGAGCTAGGGCACAAAATCCACAGCTACCCACATTGGAAAAAAGGAGCATTTTGATTGCATAAATGTAATGTGTCAATGTTGCTCTTTTAGCATTTTCCAATTCAGGGCACTAGGGTTGCCCAGTAAAATTGGGTTCCGTTTTTATAGGTAGCTATGAGAGCGCTGCTTGGTTGTCAATTTGTGGACTCAACAGATTATAGAAATTACCCACATAAAGTGTAAATAAATGAGTAATCTTAACAATGTACATACTTTCAGGTTTTGAACAGCATTATGGGAAAGTGGACATAATCAATGCAAGCTACACCACACTGGACACCTCCGGGTGTTTAGATTGCAAAAAAAATTATTTCTTGGTAAGGGACATATTTACATTTTGGCTGACAAGGAAGACTCCTTCGCCTTGGCAGAGGACTTAACATCTGTCATGCTGAGACTACTCTGCCCACCAAATTTAGAAATGATGGCCAAGCTGGCAGTCTATTAAAAAACCAATTGAGAGGAGCTGTCACAGTGGTTCCGATCAGTGCCTTTTTATGTTTGATGTACCTCTTAATCAACATGATGGAGCCGTCCATTAATGTTTTTTTTTTTTCTTTTCAAAAACAACAGCGCAAAGCTATTTTCTTTTTGAAAAATTATTTTTTAAATAAAATGATCCTCTCCCCATGGGAGTTATCTCCCATGGCAAAGTGGGGGGGGGGGGTGTGCAGCATCAGACAGTATTCACTTCCCCTTACCACCATGGTTTTCTAGGTTTAAACTGACTTGTATGTCCGCAAATCTAAATTAGGTGGATGAACATAGAGGTGAGCCACAGATGGCCCTTACTCAGTCAGGACATGGGAGGGATGCAACCATGCCAGAGACAGAGTGGTCTTCCCCAAGATTACACCTATGATCCGTCTGCATATATATCCGGCATGCAGACCATTATCGTCGCGGTGGGGAAATACTCTGTTGTGATGACAACTATAATGTAAGGCAACAACGAATACAGTCTAAGGCCAAACCTACCTGTGGTTAAAGTCTGCCTCTGTCACTGAATGCAACCTGGGTGTGCTAGATTTCAGACTTTGCCGTCCGAGGTTCAGTGTCAGTCACTGAGGATTTCAGTGCACACATCCGTTGCCTAACTCGTCACATAATGAGGTGGCAGTAGTGAGCTTCGCTGACCCCACCTCTCTTTTAACAAGTTGGAAAAGAGGGTGGGGTTCACACAAGGCTGGTGATGATGATTCACACAACCCTCTCTGTGATGATGTGGGCACAGTTAAGCCTCCTTGATATGCCCTGCCCAGCACTGTGACTCCAAGCTCTACCTCTTTGTGCAGCATGCCTAGCAGACAGAAGAGCTGCTTATCTGAGCCTGGTTCAAAGCTGAGTGTGAGAGAGTAGAACAGGTCAGTGCAATGCATGTAGCCTGATTATAATGTATATCATGCATACGTATCAATAAATGTTTCCAGTAGTGCAAAGAGAAAGAGGTGGCCCACTACATCAGCTGCTGCAGATCACTCTAAATTAGGAGACTAGCATGGGGGTGACTGATGTCCATGCAACAATTAAGTGCTATAGACTCTGAAGAAAAGTGCCTTGAAGATATGTACCCATCCACTCTTGTGCCTTCATCAGTCAGATTCGAAAATTGGCCCAACACTCCTGAAATTCTGTGACGGACTGTTCCCCTATCTTGCTCTTCCACCACACTCCTGCTTTCTCTTCTCGCTTCCACCTCCCCCCACTCACTCCTCACTTTCAAATGGAGGAACAAGCAACCTATGGCACTGCTGACACTGATATTTATGACATTATGTCATCTGATCAGCATGTTTTTCGATCTAAGCTTGAGACTCCTTTAGAAGTGCAGGAGACATTATGAAAAGTTTTAGGAGAGGCCAGTCCAGAGATGCTAAGGTACCATTTGTCAGGGAATAATAACAATAATATCACTGTCGGATATGGCCACGCCTTTCCTTTCTAATACATGATGTCTGACATTTAAAAATAGAAAAGGGAAACTGCTTGAGTGAAAATGCAAAGCAAAAAGCAGAATGGTATGAGCTACACATTGCTGACATGGTGCAATTTGTGATCTGTGCCAGTTAGGACATGGTCAAAATCCTGATTGCAAATAGATCAGGGCCAATTTTAGACCTGGCCTGAAAGAGAAACTCTGTTCCTGGTATTTTCAGTATATACATACAGATCACTTGCAGTCATGTGCACACACCTTGCCCCTAACTTTAAAACTGCGATGCCTATAAAACTGTCACCATGATTCCTTAATGCTACTTCAATCAAGAGACCGACACATAGATCTGCCAACTAACCTTGTGCCATAGACTGATTGGGTGGGATAGTGAGAAGGCTGTGTGTGTCTGGCTCAGTGTGGGCCTCTGTACGTCACCAAATATTTGTGATTCTGCACAGGGTGCCATAGTGCCTCACTTGCTGTGCACACTTCTACTGTCAAATTAATGTATTCGATTTACGTCTATCATTTTCAAAGTTTGCCAATCATCACTGATCCTATACCCTTTTCCAATAATATTGACTATGATACACAGGTGATAACATGGATTATGTACCATCCATCAGTATGTGCTTTGTGGGGACTATAATGCGCTTGTCAATAGCAAACAGAACACCTACCATGTTTTGACAGCAGATGAAGGTGTTGAGCATGACATAAGCAAGTCAATGATTTTCTCAAGTGGAGGAAAAAGTTCTACAGCTGCTTTCCTAATGAAATAGTGGCCCATGGGAGGTAGATATCCATGCATAAACAGTGAGAGGTTTACTTTACGGCAGCTCCACCCTAGCCAATTTAACAGTACTTCACTTTTGTAGAGTACAACTTAAAGCAAGTAGGAACTCTCCTTCCTCTTTCCTTGCCTGGAGCAGATTTTACAATGGCAACATGGTGAAAACTTTTTAGCTGTTTCAGGAATGTGGCCTGCAAAGTGCCAATCCTGCAGCCTTGCCATATACTCCAGAGAATATGAAGTGGAGGCTGATGCTTCTTTAGCAATATGTCTTTCAATTATCATCAACTAAAAGCCAAGGAAAGACACAAGTCTTCCCATGGTGGTCTGACGATAAACAACATATGCATTGTAAGCTGCCTTCTGGATCAAGAGGGTAAACAGCTTCTTATAAAAGTGAGAGTTTTACAAATCGCATTGTATGGCTGAAGAACATGATTGTTAGACCTGCCATTGCTGGCGTGGTTTAACCTAACTTTGTGCTCTCAGACATGTTTTTGCTGACTTTGTTTTTGCTGGCCTTAGGATTGTGCTCACGTTAGCACTGCATTTCAACATGTCACCGAAAGTGTTTGAGGGTTTGCCCGTGCCATGCAATGATTAATCTGCGGAGGAGGAGGAGAAGAGCTGAGAGGATTTTCAGGCAAAGGAATAACATCTGTGGGATGTCCAGTCAATATGTAACCTCCAGATTCTGTTTCCCACCTGAGGTGATCTTGGACATGGATTGTGAGTGGAAGCACGTTCTTGATTCTGCAGCATGCCCCTCCCAGGCTTTCCAAGTCTATGTGAAGATCTTAGCATGTCTCCACTTCTTTGCTACTGCGTCATTTCAGAAGTGTGCAGTGCCATTGTGGCGTTGCTCAGTCATGCCAGTCCTGATGCTTCCACGTACACTGGGAAAAAAGCAAAGGGTTGCTCAGGATTCTTGCCTTTTTTCTTGCTTCCTATGTGTGGTAGGTGCAATTGATTGCACTCATGTCACACTTCATTCACCGCACCATACAACACACATCTTCTGCAAAAGATACCGCTGGCTCTCCAACATCCAAAGTGTATGTGATGCCAGTGGCTGCTTTACTGATGAATATGCTGTGTTACTAGACAGTACACACAACAGCTTCATATTCCACAGGTCACCTCTTGCCCGCCGACTGGCAGTGGGAGAGTTAGGGAACATGTGGCTTCTGGGTAAGCACATAGGTGCCATACAAATCTAGTATGTATAAATGTTGCTTAAATATTCACAACCATGCCAACTCACGAATACTCATCCCACATACATGACCCTAGCAGAACAGCATGTAGCTTTCCAGACATAATGCAGTGTACAGATGTAAAGGGCCATTTATACATTGTTTGTTTTCCCCATCAGGTGATGCAGTGTATGCATTCTCTCCTCATCTCCTACTCATACCTTACAGATGTGTAACCACTAAACCTCAGCATAGGTAAAATAAGGGCACACATTTGTACATGAACCATCATAGAGCATACTTTTGGTCTCCTAAAGTCAAGGTTCAGATGTCTTAGCCGTATTGGGATGGAGGAATGGGGGGTGCTGGTGGACTCCTCTGAAGTTGTGTGCAAGATAATAGTAGTCTGTCTCTTGCGCAGCACTGCAGTCTGTCAAAACTTACATATACCTCTGAACAATCAACAAGGACTGAATTCAGGTAACCTGGGCATTTTCTCAAGTGTGTAACAGCTAGTTGAAGCATTTTTCTCTTGAGCCAATAGCTGTATTATGGCCTTTGTTAGAAAAGGGGTTCCTGGTTGACTGAGGTATGCACCCAGGCCAGGCAGGAACCACCAACCACCACTCCAGTCAGGGTAGGTCAGATACACACTTTAAATTAACCTATGCTCACCCTCTGCCTCTGATATCTTGGCACAGAACAGGCTGGCTTCACTTAAGAGGTAATGTGTAAAGTATTAGTGCAACACACACACACACACACAGTACCATAATGAAAGCACCACAAAAAGACTCCAAACAGGTTTAGAAACATAGAGAATATTTGTCTGAGCAAAATAAGACCAAAACCACAAAAAGTCCAATTAGTACTGATTAGGATATAATGTTTTCAAAATATGCTTGGAAAATCACAGTGCTAGAAAAGTGTTAGCTTCTTTTAGGTTAATTATGATAATGTTCACTGAGAGTGCTGGAAAGGCACTCTGGGTTGATGACTCTGTTGAAGTCTCACTAGACTGAGGTAACTGACAGGGGGATCGACAGGTGTTTTACCACACAGTGCAGATACCCCAAACAAGGAATTGGCCACTAGTCCCTCTGGACAAGCAAGTCACAACAGTTATGAGCTGCCACATGGGGCAGGGCGACCACAGAGAACCCTGTGGGTCCTGACCCAGGGCACAGTACCTGTTTACTGTGGGAGCTGTCCTTGCGCCCCTGGGGACCCTCCAAGTTGAAAAGTAGTGCCGCGCTTGGCCGTTCGGGGTTGCCCGTGGCAATCGGATCAGGACTGGTGAAGTCACGCTAATCTCCTCCTGCAGGCTACGGTGTGCAGCGTGGCCTCTGTAGATGTGTCACCACAGGGGAAGCTTTGGTTGCTATGGCAACATGGGTGCCTCAACAATAGGCACTGGTGGTGTGATGGTTCTTGCAGAGCAGCTCTTGCATCTTGGAAATAAGAAAAGTACAGAGATGAAGTCTTTGATGACCGTGAGACTTCTAAGAACAGGGAGCAAGCCAAAAAGCCCTTGGTTATCACTTGGTGTGAATTCATGCAAAGTCCAGTCCTTCCACAAGCAAATTCAGGGAGAAGCAGGGCAGAAAGCAGTCCAGTTGAGTCCTTTAAGCAGCTCAGCAATCCTTTTTACAGGATTTCAGTTCCAGATCCAGAGTTTCAGATTTGTTTTTGGGGGGGTAAGGGGGGATAGACCCAGTACTTAAACCCAAAAGTGCCTTTGATGTAGGTGATTACTTCAAAGGAACTCTCTGAAGTGCACAAGGATCCCTTCCAACCCAGCCCTATCTGCCAGGCTATCTGTGGCAGGTAACTAGTTCTTTGTTTGGGTTCAGGCCACTACTCTTCAAAGTATAAGTGTGGACTCCTCTGATCCTCCATGCCCAGGGAGATCCATCAGTATGCAGATGAATCCAGGTGCAGTTGCATGCCCTGTGTTGTGGCTGTCTGGAGGGAATGCACAAATGTAGTTGTCACCCAGCCTAGCCCAGAAGTGTATTGGAGAAACTGCCAGGCACACAGAGCAGTAAGTACAGAGAAATGCCCTCTTTCTGAAAGTGGCATTTCTAAAATAGTATTGGTAAATCCAACTTCAGTTGTAAAAAGGATTTATCATTACCATTCTAAAGATATGTAAAATGATAAAGCTACTCCTTTATGATCAGGAATTACAACTTAAGAGTATATTAAGGAATTCCTAATGCTAGCCCATGAGAGGAGTAGGCTTCACAGTAATGAAAAACGAAATAGACCTTTTGTCACTACCAGAACATGTAAAGTATGTACTACCTCTTACTTGCATAGAACCCTGCCCTTAGGGTTACTAAGGGCCTACCTCAAGGGTGACTGACGTAATAAAATAGATAAAGGGAATCTGTAAGGCTTGCCAAGTCGAAGTGGCAGTAAACTGCACATAAAGCCTTGCAATGGCAGGCCTGAGATAAGGTTGAAGGGCTGCTTAGGTGGGTGGCACAATCAGTGCTGCAGGCCCACTAGTAGCATTTGAAGTAGAGGCCCTGGGTTTATGGTAAACCACTTTACAATAAACTTACTGGTAATTAAAGTATGCTAATCAGGTGTACACCAATGTTATCATGCTTAGGGAAGAAGCACATACGCTTTAGCACTGGTCAGCAGTGGTAAAGTGTTCAGAGTTCTAAGGTCAGCAAAGAGAATCTGCAAAAATAGGAGAAAAAAGGCAAAAAGTCTGGGGAAAGGCCACCCTAAAGATGACCGGTCTCATAGCCTTTGTCTGGTTTCACAGTCCCTTGTCACTGATGATTAGTGGACACCTAATATTCTGTCCAGAAAATCCTTCCTGAGACTACTGTGGAAGCATTTCATAACAGATGTAAATAACTGCTATCATTAAGAGTTAAAGGATAGGCCATGCAGATCTTTTTTTGGGGGTGTCTGTAATCTGTCAGGACACCAGAGTAAATAACTTCATTGCCTTAGGGGAGTAAAGGTCACTGCAGGTATCTGGTGTACTCTGGACCAGCAGAAATTGGCAACATTATCTGCAACAGGTGTCACGATGTGTCATGTCTATGTGTTCAGTAATTAAGGAATGGCAGTGTGAAGATAGAAACCTACAGGAATGTTTAAAACAAGTAAGATTACAAATATAGCTAAGGTGTCATATTTTAATTAGAGGGTGACACAAACAACAAAAAATCAGGCCATCTGTTGGAAGCGGCACGTTCTGGTTGGCTGAAGTGGGGTCCCAGCCAGGTAAAACCTACCACTCCCATCAGGGGTGGGTGGTTACACTTACTGTATAACTTGTGCTCATCCTTGGGTAACTTAGCACAGAGCAGTCAGGCTTATCACAGAGGCAATGTGTAAAGCATTGGCACAACACTGCCACACAGCAGATACACTGAGCATCTAAAAAAAAGACTTCACACAAGGTGTATGTAAATAAAGTTTGTAATCAACACGCAACTTAATAAACACAACATGAACATCAAGTAAATCTGGGCATAAATCACATTTAGAAATATCTCTAACAATACTAGGCCCAACTGTGTTAAAACGACATTAGCAGAATGTACACATGAGAAAAATAATACTTTCCCTCCCAGTACCCTCATTCTGTGCCAACACCCTGTTCACAAAACGCCCACCCTAGTGAGCTCCCCAATTCAATGTCAACTGATTCTAGGTTGCACCCCAGTTCACAATGCTAGCAGCAATGTGTAGATACGGAGAACAGCAGCACTTTTAGATAGTTCCACGGACTAGGCCGCACAGCTAAAACCCAAAGTTAACTGCGATAGTCGTCAGGCCAAGAAACGATGTGTACACCACACCACCGTGTAGTGTAATCATTCACAGGCAGTCGTTCCCACTCACTAGCTTTGAATCGCTATGCAGTGTCACAGATATCAGGCAGGCTAGTATAGCACGCACTCGATCAAACTCACTCTAAGCACCCTAATGTGGTGCACTGATATTCAGGAGGCTAGTGGTCACTTCACTCGGTAGTAGGAACCAGTTCCTACCACCCCCTCCTGAGCCTGAGATGATGGCACCTTTCCCCAGGATACTAGGCCACTCGTGCCTGGAATTACACTTATTCAGGACCCCAGGGCAAAGGTGGGAGAGAAGCAAAGGGGTAACGGCTGATCGGGCAATAGTTGACAAAAGGAGGTCTGGTAAGCATGGGGGAGGGTCACTTTGGGACACATGCTGTTCATAGTGGTGCCTGGCCCAGGCAGGCGCTCCACTATACAGATAGATACCAAATCCACACTTAAAAGGTAGGAGGCAAAACATCTGGTGCACAATGGCGTGAGTCACCCCGGACAGTCCTGGTTGCACATCTCTGGAATGAGGCACAACATCTGGTGCACGATGACTTAAGTCACACCAGACAAATCCAGTCACACACAGAAAGTTACCAATGCCCTACCTCCCTGGTATGAGGCACAATATCTGGTGCTCGATGACTTGAGTTGCACAGAAAAATCTGATTACACACGGAAAGCTACCGATGCTGTACCTCCCTAGAATGAGTAACAACATCTGGCGTAGAATGACTTGGGTCACACCAGACAAATCCAATCACACAAGGAAAGTTACCAATGCTGTACCTCCTTGTAGTGAAGCACAATGTCTGGTGTGCGAAGACTTTGGTTGCACCAGTCAAATCTGTTCACATACACAGAGATGCAAGTTCAGCGGTGCTACGCGAAGTCGAATGTGACACTGCTCCGGGTACGCCCCCACCTCTGAGGGTTGCAACCAGTAAATCGGACACTGCATGCAATGAGCATGCAGTCAAGGGTTGCACAAGAGAAATATGGCACGCTCGACAAAGGCGGACCACGCTGGGTCCCGCAACCTGTGAATCTGCTTACTACCAACCAGACGCTGATGCATGGTATGGCCCAACAATGAAGGGTCACACTCCCTGAGGGCTCCACACCAGGCAAATCCATTCTCCAGACACTATATTTGTTTCAACGTTCTCACCCCTGCTACCAGGCGACATCCAGCATATGATGTAGGCACTTGAGGGTACTGCTCTCTAAATGTAGGTCCTCATGGGAGACAACCACCGAGAACAGTGGGAAAGCAAACAAGCCCTTGGAGAGCACACTTCAGAGTGCCACATAGCAGCAACCAGTTTTCACAGGCCAGCTATGATAGAGGAAGAGTGTGCAGTCCCTTTCTAGTGCAGTAATTACTCCTTGTGCACAACAGGTTCTTCTGGCAGTGCGTACCACACCCTGCAAGTGTATCTCTATTTTGCCGCAGTGAGACACAAGTATTTATACTGTAGTGTACCTTTTGAAGTTAGGGGATGTTCAAAGGGTTCCCCTTTGAACCACAGACGTCATCCTAAATTTTGGTCATGTCTGCCATTGGGCTGTAGAATGCAGATCTTAATCATTAGTGGACCTATGATCTGGCTCTGAGAGGCCAAGTGTCAAAACCTCTCCTTCCAATCTATCCAGCCAGGCCCACAAATGGCAGAGGGCTTCATTCTAGTTGTGTACCCAAGTAGTATAGCTGTTGCTAGGGAATGCACAGACGTGTTTCTCCATCCCCCAGTGTGGACTCAAGTCAAAATAAAAGCACACAAAGCATTGTAGGGCAGAGAAATGTCCACTTTCTAGAAATGGCATTTCTCCAAGATCATTGACAAAACCACTTTTACCATAGAAAAGGATTTATCAAGACGTATCCAATGATAGTAAGCAACATGAGGCTGCTCACATGCTTTAATACTTCTCCCATGGGTTCTCCCATGGGTTCTCCCATGTTAACCTATGGGCAGAGCAGCTCTCCTCTGCAGTGAAAACACACATGGGCATTCTACTTTTCAGAAATGTTTCGCTTTTCTGTGGTCCAGCATTGGTTTTACACCCATTCCTGTCACTAACTAGAAGGAGGCTAAAAGCACCAAAAATATAAAAAATGGAGTATGTCCCAGTAAAATGCCAAAATTGTGTTGAAAAATGTTTTTTTTTATTTTTTTTTTTATTCATGTCTGCCTGTTCCTGAAAACTGGGAAGCTGGTGTTTTAGCATCGCAAACCCTTTGTTGATGACATTTTCAGGGGAAAAAACCACAAGCCTTTTTCTGCAGCCCTTTTTTCCTATTTGTTTGAAAAAAATGCATTTTTTGCTATATTTTGGCTAGTTTCTTGGTCTCCTTCCGGGGAACCCACAAACACTGGGTACCTCTAGAATCAATAGGATGTTGGAAAAAAAGGACGCAAATTTGGCGTGGGTAGCTTATGTGGAAAGTTATGAGGGCCTAAGCACGAACTGCCCCAAATAGCCAAAAAAAGGCCCGGCATTTGAGGGGAAAAGGGCCTGGCAGCGAAGGGGTTAAACGTGCATTCTGTGCTGCGCAACCCTCGCATTTATAATCTTAATACTAATTTGCAACATTTGGGATACTACGAAACGAGTAAACCCAGGCTAACTTGAATTGCTTTTCATGACAGTAGCCCATTACAGATTGTTAGTAGAGGACAAATCTGTCCGCTTTCAGTAGATAAAGTTGCTCGATAAAGTGATAAAGATTGTCTCTAGGTTACAATAGGTAAAGACTATTATGCGCGGATACTCCCACGTGGAAATTACATGTTAGTTGCTACATGCACAGGGCAATCGCACGATTGTTTGCTAGAACTGAAATTCTTCCAAGTTCTGTATGTCAATATTTACTCCAATATTACACTGAAAGTATAGTAACTCTTTTAAGTACAACAAAGCCAATAGGGCTATAGATATAAATTCTATTGTTTGGTTTTCATTTTCCACTTCTTTACACCCCTCAGACATACGCTTAAAATATCAATGAAAAATCTCGCCAGTGATGTCTTCTGTGACATTTTGTGAGAAGATGACATACTTGCACACAAACACAGAAAATTATTCCTATCTAGAAAACTGTGCTGCACTAGAAATGTTCCTTCATGTATTCTGAAATGTCGTTCGTTCGGAATGACTCATTGGGGATACCTTAACAAATTCTGCCGAGCTCAATTATATTACAATTAGACATATTCCTCTGTGGGGGATGAGAAGAAATTCTAAACTCAGGTGAGCTTGTATAATGTTACATAAGAATAACTGGCAATAGAATACCACCAAAAATAATCCCATCAAAACATAATCAATTGATCGTATGCACAGCTTTGGCATTCGGAAACCCTCTGGCCAACCTCTTTATTTTTTAAGAACTGGTTATTCCCCCTTAAACAGCATTTACATTTTACTTGCAAAACTTCCGTGGCAGCTTCGTTGCTCTGCTCAGCTCTTTTGTCTGTTGGAGGTTGTTATGTCTGTGGATGGTAGCTCCTTGACCATCTCTAAAATCTCATTTATTTTTCTTCTTACACACCCAAGCACATTTGTATGCAGATATTCTGAGAAGTATGCTTCAAGTACAGCCTGTCACCAGCAGTCCACTAATTACCTACCTCTGCCAGCCACCATGTTTGCTGCATCAGTATGGTGCTCAAAAGCTGTCAAAATAACATACTGTGGCACTCTATAAAGCACATAAGTAAATAAGTAGAATATAAAATTTGAGTGAAAGTGCTTGCCATGTGTTTGTCTTTTAACTATTTCTCATCATCTGTCTTGTCCAGGTTTGAACTGCAAGACCAGCGTTACTGATGGTTTTCAATTTCAAGTGACCACAATGAGGAAGTTCTGCGACGGAAACTATCCCATCAACGCCTCGTGCTTAGTACGTGCAATTTTGGGATCTGGGGCCATCTGTGAGTCTTTGGAGGAGAAATGAAGCCACAATTATGACATCTCACGCTAAAACAAGAGTTGATATCAGAGAGCTACTAGTTAGCATCCATTTGGAAATGTACTACACATTTTTCCAGAAATCTGGGTATATAACTGTTTGTGATTCTGATGAGATAACGGAGGAAGTGCTGAAGAAAATTGGAATATCACTAACAGGCCACCGCAAGAGGATATTGAAGCAGTTAGAGGTCATTTTTCCCCAAATGGAGGAAAAATCTATATCAGCTGAAGATCCTTCGACAGAATCTTGTCACCTGAGGATAGCAAATTCCACTTTGGTCTGCCCTAGTCAGGGTTGTTCGGAAGTGATTACGAAAGCGGACACGCCTAGTAGGGATACAGACAAACCTACTGAGAAGCGTGAAAAGATTTTAGGAGAAAAAGACTTGGCTATTGAGAAAAATGGTACCCAGAAGCAGAAAGCTGAGCCAGTAGGAGCTGGCAATGATGCCTCTTTGAGCAGTGGCGGTAGTTGCAAGAATATCTCTGATAGTTCCATCGGTTCTGAAGCAACAATACATTTAAATGCAAAATGTTCTGAAAAGCACCATACCGTGGGTGTAAGGCAAGAGAAAGAAGACTCGCAGAATATTGAGCTTCACAAGTCTGATATTTCTACTACAGCACAAGAAGTTTCATGTGAATATTACTATTCAGAATTTACAAACGCTGACCAGCCATCGGAAGGTTCATTTTTTGAATTTCAAGGAGAAATGGTGCTAAATGATTTATATGATGGTGTGAAGCAATCCTGTAAAGAAAAATACCCGAGAGCAAATTCTGCACCTTCACGCTCCTTCATATTAAGAAATAGACCAGTTCCTCAAATTCCGGGTTCATCAGACACTGGGCCTCTTCTAAAGTAAGTGCCATTTTAAATCTAGTATGAGACTTTACAATTAACAAGGAAGATGTTTGGGGATATGTGTTCTGAAATACCTTTTGTATGAATATTCTTAAATATACTCAGTTGAATTGTTAAGTAGTAAAACGGAAAACGTTTTTGAAAATGCTATTTTAATTTACAACAGCCAACCAATAGTTTTATAGTTTGACTTAGAATTTGTATACGAATTATTTGTTAATGGTCAATAATTTACTTAAGTCAAGTCTTCAATATTAATGCATTGGCATTGCCAATAAGATGTCAACAGTTGTTTTGGGGTTGAGCCTGAGGTGGGCAAAACCGCAAAGCTAAACTCCACCACCTAAAACCCAATGCATAACCAGCACAACAGACATCTCTGTCATTCCCACTCACAGTGATCTTTAAATTCACTACAAAAAACATGCTATTGTTTAAAATGTTCACTTCACTCATCGATGTGGATGCTACTGCCAGGATAACCTATTGCAATGGTTTATACCAGCATGTACATGACTGAACACTTGCAGTACACTCACTGCTGCAGTTTGCCTGACCAGAGGAGGGCAGCATCGCACATGTATAATGTCATTACTTTGGCTGATGATATACTACTAGCACATCCAGTTCAAGGCTGTTGTCCAGTCCAATATTTTTGGGTAGTTACCTGGTTGATATTGCCTCTAGACATACTCTATACATGTTTACTTAACAACTTTGATCAGTACAGGGAAGCTCACTTGGCTTCAAGCCCCTTTACAAAACCAATACAGGCTCCCTGCTGTTTAAGTACAGGGAATACCGCTGTGGAATATTGACGAGTGTCTCCCTAAGAATCCAGTCCAATTGATAGCTTAATTTAAGAAGTTGCCAAAACATGATAGATAATGACAATAAATTCTGCTAATTTTCAGCGTTTTCCTGCTCTCCCCTGCTTTTACTAGATAGTATTGTTTTTCCTGTATGTGTACCAAGTTAGTTCCAAGAAGCAATTAGCACGCAAATCACTCTATAGAATAAGATATAGCATTCAAAAGATTTATTGCCTGTGCTAGTTCATGGTTCACACATCAGTCTATCGGAGAGTGAAAACTATCTGAGAAGTAATTTATCTGTAATTCAATCCCCAAGCCAATTTTGGTCGGTCTACAGAGTCTTCGAAAAAACGGTTCTAGGACATGTTCATTTTCCTTTCAGCTGACCAAGCCTTTCAACCTACAACTGACCAAATTCACCAGGAGTGAAGGAAGCAGGCTTTGAAATTCAGCCCTACTCGCCTCCAACAATTGAGTAGAAAAAAAGCCGTCCATTTTGTCTTTTATGTGGTTGATCCCAGTGAAAGTATCCAGACTGATAATTGTCCGATCTATTCTGGATGCCATCTGTAGCCAGCAGTCTACTATGTCTATATCCACACGCTGCTGACAGTTACAAGGAAGTGCAACATCTTCTGTCCATCCTATTGATATGTATTGTTGCATTAGCTAAAGGCCACCAACAAGACATCTCCTTGCCCACTGACTCATACACTTCCATGAGTTTCCAAGAAAAAAGGCCACAAGGGCACCAGCAAATGTTAACCCATTCTTTTATGAAGCTATAAATACAAATGCAAGCTGAGTTGGCCATAACTGAAGTGTAGGCTAGGTCCTCATCATCAAAAGTATTTTAAGCAGAGTTGCAGTTACGAATTCCGTAAAGAAAATAAACTATCTGTGTGCAGTAGCATACATCTGATAAATGTGCCAATACTAATTATGACATAGTCATGTTTATTAGTGTTGAATCACTGAAAACAAATGCTGTGATGACCATACTACACTGAATGTAGGTTAGTTGAATGTATCTGTGATAGTAGGGTTCCTAGAAAACAAGTAGATTGCTACAAGGAGTGGTAATTGCTGCAGCTATCACCACACCTATCAGGAAAACTGTTGTAATAAGGATCATAAAGTGCATTTGGCGTGGGTGTCTCTCTTGCAGTTACTAAATTTAGGAATTATTTTGATTGGCATAAATAGGAGAAGTAATTAGATGTTGGAAAAAAATAAATGTGGATGAAATGGCTACAGGTGCCAGTGCAGTAAGAAGTCTCATAAATGGAGAAATGAAGTGGGTAGGAGAGTGTGTGGCTAAGATAGATTCACAAGTGACTTCATTTTTACTGCTCCTTAGGGAAGAAGGAAAATGTAATGGCACCACAGAGTGCCCTAGTACAAATAAAGCTTCACTCAACCTTACAGATAGACAGGACCAGATAGAACTAAGACATACACAGTCATCTGAAACGCATAATGAAAGTCTCTACACTTTATGTGATGTCATGGTGCCAACCCCAAGCCCCATTTTTGCAGTGAAACTTAACAACACATAAACAATACAGGCAGTATAAAAAGACTACTTGCACACTACAGTTCACTATGCCACGTTTCAACCTTTACTTTAACGTACTTTCTCATACATTCTTGCAAATTGGCAAGCTCTGCTACCATATTTAGTCTTCCACCTAATTATCAAGCCTCACTGTCTCATTCTCATGAGGTAAACCCAGTTGTGAGCCTCTTACGATCTCTTATGAAGTGGTCGATCTGTTATTCACAAGCTGATTGGCCTGAGTACACATAGGTTCATCTTCAAATTCTAAACTGGTTGGGATGGTGGAGGCTGTCTCAGAACATATTTGCGGTTTGGTTGTGGATAAAGATTAAAACAAACTTATATTATTCATAACTCATTACAAGAAGGAGCATGTATTTATACTGTTGAAATTATAACACTCACCATGTGATCTAGGAAAGGCCATCCCATAATTGCCTTAATATTCCAGTGTAAATGTCTGAATAAATAGCCTTCAACTCACTGTTCCTCTTTCTTTCATTGTGCAAATGCACTAAGCAGGTTTTAAGTCCATTTGTAGCACTGAGACCCCCTCTCTTCCTGTGCTTGTTGGAAGGGTTGCTTTCTTTTGCGTCCCATGTCAACTATTTTAATATCATCAAACATGTGTCCTATCCTTCTAGTGTTATGACTTATATGGGGGGCCAAGTTGCTTTTTTTGCTTCTTTTCAGTCTGGTGTGTGTCAGCATGTACAGTTTAGAGTCTTTGGGCAGGTCCACGGCCCTACACCTTACCACGTTCCTCAGGGTCCATCTGTTCTCCAACATTTTTTAACATCCATATAAAGCCACTGTGAAGGCTTTAACTCAGGTGATTTAGGTCCTTCCACCAGTCCCTTGATGGCATTTAATTATTTGTGAGTGTCTTCTGTTGCAGGGGCGCAGGCTTGATGCCACTGAAAACTGAGTCTTCATTCAATCTCCTGAACCAAATATCCCATCACATAATTGTTTGCTTTCTTGTCATCACTTTCAGAATATTCCCAATTTTCCTACAATTCCATATCTGATTTTAAACTTACATTAATTCTAGTAGCTTTCTTGTTGAGATCATTAATCAACATCACTCTACATATAAAGGCCTATTTGGTAATACCTACATAATCTTGCCCCTTTCAATTGGCCTATAGGTTAGACAGCAGTAACTCTCTTCTTCATTGACTTCCTGCATCTGCTTTGTCTCCATTACAATCATTGTTTATTGCTGCTGCTGCGAGTTAGTTGTGTTACCAACAATATACTACTTAGTAGATTTGGTTATCCATCAGTGTATGACCTAGTAGATTTGGTTAGCCATGTCAGTGTCTGACTGTGTAAATTCATCACATTTGGGTTCGCTTACGATTGCTAGAATTGGTTTCTACATAAGTGGCATTAGGTAGATCCTACAGGTTATCAGGAAATAATGAAATGTTCTTGGGGTATTATATCTTACTGTAGGAAGAAGTTTATTTCTAACTAAATGGTCTATATAATCTGAGTTTTCAACAGATTTAATATACTATCCATTTCCTTTCTGCCTGTTGGTTTTGTATGTATGTCTCTCTCTCTCTAAAATTCAGTTTGATTAATTGCTGCTCTATTGACTTGTTTCCATGTGTTGCCAAAGGATCAGGGATGCATTATTATTGTAAGAAAGTTCACATGACGATTTTTACAGCCCCTTTGGTCTCACAGTGACACCTGTGTGGGAATTGGGTTGGTGTGGAAAGTTACTCGAGCAGAAACTACCCTTTAATAGCTTGGTATGAAAGCAGTCATGCTTAACTTAGAGGCAATGTATTTCATCATCAAACAGATTTATTTAGGTTCCGAGAACCATAAAAGCACAAATATAAGGACAAATATATATATATTTTTACAAATGCATTATGTTACAGAAATCTATTTGCTGCGATGCATTTGATTATGCAGGTATGAATTCAAATTGTGTTTTTTAGCACAAATAATCGATGGATCTAGTAGAGTGCTCCCAATAAAATATCTCCATACTAACACAAAGTAACAGAGAAGCAAGAACCTCAAAGCAAAAAAAAAAAAAAAAAACCTGAAATAGCTCCAAATTGTCCATTATGCCATCTGGCAAACTGAGATAGTACAAATGGGAGGAGACTCAAATACTCTGGCTATCGCAAACGGTTAAAGTGCATAGTGCAGTTTAGCAAACATATCAATGAGAAATAAAATTGAAGATTCATAAAAGGATTTACATTAGGAGCTATGCTTGAAACAACTTAAAACAATATATTTAAAAAGAGTTTATTAAACACAATTGATAAAACGTGCATGATGGGTTTGGTGAAAAATAAAATAAAATTCAACTATTTGGGACATTCCTTCAGAATGCATATTATAAGTCATTAAATTTCACACACCAGTCCACCATAGTCAATCCCCTGGGCTGAGAGATATTTGTCCTTGCGTGTTCGAAGGTCTCCTAACCCCCATTATTACTTCTCCTGCAGTGGCTAAACATCAGTAGCACAAATGTACTTATACCATAATATCCAAGGTCCCTGGAGGTATCGTGCAACCTCAAAAACAACCAGCCTAAAAGTGTCCGTTCTTAAGATCCTGGTGGCGACCAAGTAACTCCTAGCACCCAGGGATCTGCACGAGGGGAGTAGCCTTTTTCTCCTCTGGAGATCATCCGCTGGACAAAACAACAAAAAGTGAGGTAGATCTTCTAGACTCCGCCCACTTAGTGCTCTAGTGGTACACATTTGCTAACTTAGCACGGAAAGTCATAATGGGTAGGGCCTGATATTTAAATTGTAAAAACAGTTTCCTAACCAGAGTGGGAGAGATCTCATCAATCGTATGCTCGTAACTGGGGAGCAGCCTAAACTCCTGAAAATCGTTAGGCAGAGTACCTCTGCTGCTCCCTATGCCTTCTTGATGTACTATCTGCAAGTAGACCGATTTGATTGATATCTTGGAACTGGCAGTGACGGTCTCAGGGACTGTCTGAAAACTTCCCAGTTCCAATTTCCTGGGCATAAACCTAATGTGCATGAGCCAAGGTAATCACAGGTCGAAATAGGAGTTTAAAACTGCACATACAGGCTACAATGACAGGCTTGAGACATGTTTTAAAAGGCTACTTAAGTGGGTGGCACAGTAAATACTGCAGGACTACTATTAGCATTTAACTTACAGGCTGTGGGTACTTGAAGTAACACTTTACTAGTTACTTGCAAGTACATTAAATGTGCTAATTGGGCGTAAGCCAATCTCACCATTTTTCAAGATGAGAAGGCAAGCACTTTAGCAGTGGTAAAGTGTGCAGAGCCCTAAAAGCCAAAGAATGTTTCAGAAAAGTGAGGGAAGAAGGTAAAACATTTGGTGTTTACCCTGCAAAAAGAGCAAAGTCCAACAAAGTGTTATATTGTTTTTTTATGTTGATGTGTTCTCTCCCTGCTGCTTGTGGATCATGTTTTGGTTTTAGAATTTTGAGAGGCTGGTAATTCTGTGGCTGAATTCTCCATTGTTAAGGCTCCAACCTTTGCATATTTCTGCAAGTGTAAAAGTGGTATACATCCTTTCCTGCAAAGCCCACGTAATAGTGATAGCTGATAGTTGATCTTGCTCTGCTTTCTAGGCCTGTCTGTGCTATTCTCCATTCTTTCACTAGTGGATGATTGTGACTTGGTATTTTGTTGTTAGTTCCCTGTGTTTAAAACTCAACACCATGCAGTGACTTTCTTCTAGGGTGTAGTTTTGCTATTTTTTTATTATTGATATGTCCTTCTATATGTATCTATATCTGTTTTTTCTTGTGTGTCATGTATCTTTTCTAAGCTTTGGCCACTGCTAGATCAAAGTGTTATATTTCTGGGATTATGTTGTTTCCTTAGTAAGTGTGCATCTCAATCCCCCTATTTGCTGAGAACCTATTTCATTCTAAGGAATTTGATGTCTTTGTAAAATCATAGGTTTTAGCTTTTGATAGGTTTATTTTCATATTGCATATATTACAATAGTTGTGCAGGGCACTATGGCTGCTTTGTAGATTTTATTCTGGTGTGGATATGGGAACCAAGTAAAATAGGCAACACTGGCAGTTAATCATTTGCATCTTAAAGTTATAAATAAGCAACTGGTTAATCTTCCAAGGTAGGTTTTGATTGGTTATCCATATATATATATATATATATATATATATATATATATATATATATATATATATATGTATATAAATATATATATCTGTGTGTGTGTATATATATATATATCTGTGTGTGTGTGTATGTGTATATATATATATATATATATATATATATATATATGTGTACTTTAACTCTGGGAAGCGGGCATCGCCAGAGCAATCCGGAGGGGCAGGAGCCCAGAGCCCAGTGTCCAATTAGAAGGGCAGGAGCCCTTTAAATTTTCCTCGCGCTCCCGCCGTCGCGGGAAGCGCGCATCGCCAGAGCAATCCGGAGGGGCAGGAGCCCAGAGCCCAGTGTCCAATTAGAAGGGCAGGAGCCCTTTAAATTTTCCTCGCGCTCCCGCCGTCGCGGGAAGCGCGCATCGCCAGAGCAATCCGGAGGGGCAGGAGCCCAGAGCCCAGTGTCCAATTAGAAGGGCAGGAGCCCTTTAAATTTTCCTCGCGCTCCCGCCGTCGCGGGAAGCGCGCATCGCCAGAGCAATCCGGAGGGGCAGGAGCCCAGAGCCCAGTGTCCAATTAGAAGGGCAGGAGCCCTTTAAATTTTCCTCGCGCTCCCGCCGCGCGGGACGCGCGCGGGCGGCGCCCGGGCAAAGCCCGGGCCAAGGGCGGGCCCGTCCTTGCCCGTCATTGCCAGGAAGAGCCAGGGCAGGGCCACCCCCCTGACATTTTGTAATAGGTAAAGGCTGCCTGAAGGAAGCACCATATGGTGCTGTGGGTGGAGTGAGGCACCCAGAAAGATCTTCAACAGTTCGGAACTCCAACGCCCTAAACAGGTTCCACAGATGCAGGACTTGGGCAGTGGCTGACAACTATCTACCTACCCGGACACCTTCTCAAACATAGGTGAACAGCCCTTCATGCCTCTTAGATATCTCAGCACTCCCTAACACAAACCTCAGCAGAGCTAAACAGGGTGAGGAAAAGAGAGGGAGAGTGCTCACAGGAAATAGATTGCTAAACTTTTGCACAGGATCTGAGTGTCCTACCAAAACAAGATGGGTAGACGGAAGGGAGGGATACCTTTGGAAGAAGCAGGCAATAACAAGACCTTAGACGGCTTCCTCCAAAAAGCGGTAGGGGCACTAGAAAAAGAAATTGAACTGGTCGAGCGCCGTCTAACTGCTCCCCCATCCTTCTTTTCACCAGCTTCCCAGCCCCCCTCTGCAGAACCACCAGCACCAACCACCCTCACAATTCAAACACTCAACGCAGAACCCTTGGACAGAACCATACATTCTTCGGGATCTACCCAGCCTATGCCAATCAGGCCTACACCCTCCCCAAATCATGGCACAAAGGGCAAAAGGAAACGGGGGGAGACGAATCTAAAGAACAAACGGGCCCGTGTCCTGGACCCCTCTGTCCATACCGTATCTACCAGACCTAAGGATCATATACCTGCCCAAACTACCAACTATGGCAATCTGGATATTACTTCTATCACAGACTTTATTAAAGATGAGTTTCTAAAACAACTACATCCTATAACAATCCGTCTATCAGCCATTGAGGAGAAACTCGATGCCCTCATTAAACCCAGCCAGCCAATCCCCCCTTCCCCATCGGGTTTGCACTGCTTGCGACAACACCCTATCCTTGGCCCCCCTGTCAATGATGCCAGTAGTCCCCTTCTCCCACCACCTATGGTTCACAAGCCAAAACCACCTTGCTCTGACACACTACATCAACCAGCGAAGCTCTCTACACCTAGTCTGGCTAATCTCCCTAAAATGTGGTACACAAAGAGCGATTCCTCTTACCTAAGGCGGACTGGTGAAATTGCCCCTTCCACAAACACGGGCGCCAAACCCCATAGAACCCACCCAAATATCCCAGTAGATCGGATGCGCAGGGACTCAGGAACTAACATGGGAACTTTACATCTACCACCAGAAGCCTGCCCCTACGTGCTTGTTATTACGAATGTCCCTAAGCTCAAGTCCATCATCCCAGAATCATTCACAGAACTGAAAAACAAGGTTATTCATTGGTTGCATAAACATGCTAGATTCGCATTCCATATGATACCCTCAATATTAATGGTGAGGAGGGTGGGTTGGGTGGGTCCACTCAAAAACCCTGGTACTGGGGACTGTATTGTTATTAACTTTAATGCGCCTTCCCTTGTCGAACAGCTTTCCCTAAATGCATGCCATCCCAACCCCCTAGGGGGGGCCACTTCACTTTGCAGGCTTCAGGCCTTTTACCCCCATAAAGCTGCACCAGGCTTCAAGGGGGTGACAATGACATCCAGAGATTTTCCTAGGGCTCAGATGCCAACTGATTTCCAGCCAAGTTGCAATGCTGCCTCGCCCACACTCTCCGAAAACGATTGACTATTACACATGACTTTTCCTAATTCCCGAGGTTCAAGCAACTGGAACAAAAACTATCCTATAGCTGGGAAAAATGAAACTTATAAAACAGGGCAAATCAACTGTGGGGCCGAATATACTCCCATTAGCAACACTAGTGAGTCTACTCTAACTCCCGCTCTCGCCCAGTCAGACTATCTTAAATGTTCTGAAATCCATATCGGGGGAACAGATAAGGAGCGCAGGGTGATTGAGATTAATTTAGCTACAGACCCACTAGATCACAGCAAACCCGCAGACCCACCTCTACTCCAGGTATTTGATTGGCTTAGGCCACCCCCTGACCTAGATGGGGCTGGAAGCACCCTAGACACGACTGAGAAGGGCATAATGCTTCCCCACGGTACCCTAGCCCCGAGAGAGAATCCCGTGGCTGAAGCTCCCCATAACAAACCAGACGGCTTAGATACCATCCTCAGTTGGAACATTGCCGGGTTGGAGAGTAAAATGAACAACCCTGAATGGGGAAAATTTATAGACAAACATAAAATATGTCTCTTCCAAGAAACATGGGCGCTGGAGCCTAAATATAGAATCGGTTACAAAAGCTACTGGGTTCCAGCAAATAAGGCGAATTCAGGGAGACCCTCAGGTGGCCTGCTAATATGGCTCAGCTGTTCTCTCAAATGCCAAATTGAACCAATTGATTTGGGCTGCCCTGATCTAATGGGTCTATCAATACCATCCCTTAGAGAGAAACCACTTTTAATAATTAACATCTATAATAGGAGCCTGGGCAATAAATATGAGTCCAACGCACTGACTATTTTAGACAATTTTCTCACCGATAAATCACCCTCTCATTTTATTCTCATTGCCGGAGATTTTAACACCACTTTTGAACCCTACTCGCTGGCCCAGGAACTATATAAAGATGAAGATGCTCATTGGGGCATCCCCCAGCTGGTGTCAAGCAAAAGACCTAAAATCAACAGACTATCATACCAGCTCATGGATATTACATTGGCACACGGCCTCCGGGCTTGCAATGGCCGTTCCCGCTCGGATCTTAACCTTCACCCCACATTTAAACGTGGGTTGCAGAAGAGCCAGATTGATTACATCTTGCTCGACATCCGCCTTTGGGGTCACATGGTCGATATGAACATCACAGAACATGAGGAAAGCGACCATGAACCATTGATTTTATCACTCAGGAACCTACTACCCCTACTTGAAGCCTCCTGCCCCAAGTCCTATAGACAGCAGCTCGCACTGACCAACAACAGGCGAAATGTTAGATGGAAATCCCTGAACACTGACATAACCACTTTGGCAAAAGTGTACAGGCAGCTGGCGGATCATATGGAATATATACTTCAACCCACGAAAGATAGTGGTGGGCTTATAGCAGCCCACACACTGTTTTTTAACTCTTTAAAAACTCTACTTACTAAAGAGTCGGCAACAGAGCCTAAACAGAACTCTAACGCAAGATGGTTCAACACTGCATGCAGAGAAGCACAGCATAAGTTGCTGAGAGCCCTAAGAGGTGGCCAGATGGATTATATAAGGGAAGCTAGAAAAGACTACAAAAAGGAACAAGGTAGAGCCCGTAGGAAATGGGATGAATCAAGATGGGTCCTCCTCCTGGAATCTGCTAAAACAAACGACACCACGAAATTTTGGAAATTGGTAGCTGATGCCAGCAATGAACCACACCGTTCGCCTGGTGCCTCAATACTCCCTGCAGAATGGTCCGACCATTTTTCCCAATTATACCTGGGGACCACCGATGCTGCTTCCCGGGATCTGATCCATATCATGACCACCGAGACCCCCAAAATTGAATTCACTTTGGCAGATACCAAGGCTGCGATTGCCTCAATGAAATGGGGAAAGGCCCCCGGCCTTGATAAAATACCAGGAGACCTTTACAAGACGAATCCAGATGTATGGGCCCCATACTTAAACCTCATTTCCAATGAGATAGCTGCTGGAGCACCTGTTCCGAGCTCCTGGTTGGGTGCAGAGATAGTCCCCATTTTTAAGAAAGGCGACCCCTCTAACCCTGCCAACTATCGCCCAATCTCCTTACTCGACAACTTCCAAAAAATCTTTGCAAAGCAAATTTTGTCCTGTCTAGAAGACTGGATTTTAGAAACAAACGCCATCTCTGATCTACAAGCAGGGTTCAGACCAGCAGTCAGTACTATAGATCAGGTGCTAAGATTTTTAACAATAAAATGGAAAACTGTAGAAATAGGAAGGGGTATCCTTTACGTAGTTTTTATCGATCTCAGAGCCGCGTTCGACCTGGTCCCCAGAAACCAGTTATGGCTGACGCTAGCCAATATGGGTGTCCCGCATGGCCTTCTGAAACTTATTACCCGCCTACATGAAAATACCTATGCCCAAATCAGGAACGGCAAGAAGGGTGATCTCACAGAACCAGTGGCTATTGAGAGGGGAGTTAGACAGGGGTGCGTCCTGGCCCCAACTCTCTTCCTATTATACATAAACAACTGTATCAAGTACTTAGTAAACTGCACAAATGATTCTCCCAAGCAGGCTGGAACCAAAGTCCCCTGCCTACTCTACGCAGATGACACTATTCTTTTGTCTAAATCACCCATGGGAATTCAAAACTTGGTAAATCAGTTTGGTGTATACTGCAGAAACTATGGATTAGACATAAACCATAAGAAAACTAAACTTATGATATACAGCGCCCCGAACAAGAAGCTCAGCGCAAACATAAAGATGGATTTAACTCCCCTGGAGAGAGTAATGGAATATGACTACCTGGGCATTAGACTATCTGACAAGGGCAGCTGGGAGCCAGCCATAAGGAAAGGGGCACTAACAATTAGCCAAAGATGTGGAGTAATAGGACGCAAAGCTAGCACTGCCACAAGCCCCCCTCTGATCCTTATCTCTGAAATATATAAAGCACAAATCCGTGCTGCGGCCCTATACGGAGCAGAACTTTGGGGATTACACAGACAGATGGATACTCTCCAAATCAAAGAAAATAACTTCCTTAGACACATATCTAGACTGGGGAGGGGCACGCCAATGCTCCCCCTCAGACTGGACCTGGGCTTAAATAGTATCAAAGACATAGCATATCTAAGACCACTCCTGTATTGGGTCAGACTATGGAAAACAGACGAACTTGAACCCTACAGGGCAGCAGTTAAAGAACTATTACCACCTCATCACGGATCGGAAAAGGTACGGTGGCTCAGGGAGATGAAAGCGGCATGGACCAAACTGAGTCTATCCCAGTACTGGGAGAACCCCGAGATGATTCCTGGCAGTGCTAAACGCCTGATCAAAGAACATTATTGGGCAAAAATCAACGAGGAATCTCTCGGTTCAAATGGGTCAGGTCGGCTGACAGCAGAATTCCTGCTGGTCAAACACGTTCCCTTCCCTGAAAGCTCCCTGGATCTACCCATACCAGCCCGTGCTCGCTCTCTATTACTCCAGCTCAGGTACGGGACATTGGCGGTCAATAGCTACACGGCTGGTTGGTCGACTAACAGTTCCCCATCGGACAAATGCATAAATTGTCACTTATGCAAGGAAACAGCTGAACACGTCCTATTTTTTTGCCCTCTGTACAAAGGTCCCCGAGGGAAGTGGATTATTCCCTTGTGCAGAACACTCCAACCACTATCCCGCAACAGTCTATTCAGAATATGTAAATACGACACTTCCATACTGATAATCAGCGCTGTTTCTAAATATCTGGCAGCAGCATGGAAAATTCGTAATAGGACTATTCTAGATTTTAACTCACTGTTTGAAGAGCTGTCTAGAAAATAGTAAATCAGCATCCTGTTATATCAGCCTTGGGCTCTAATTGTAAACCGCGACTTATTGAGCCCAAAAGACCGTATCTCTGAATAAGTGCTACATTGAGTTATTTTAACTAAAGTGTTTTATAAATTTAAAACTATATTTAATTTTATAATTGTCAAGATGCAATTTATTGGATTAATTAACCCAAAAGAACTAATTAACCTAGAGCATCATCTACCACTGTCTGACTTCTTAAATTTTTAATCGGTTTTACTGTCTGGAGTTTCAATGCCTGATTTTATATAGAGATGTGCCACACAACAGTTTTTACGTTATTATTATTTGACTGTTCAGGGTTATGTACAGGGTAAGATCCAGAGACTATTCCGAGCACCTCTTTCACCCCACCTATTTATGTAATCTTTCCCAGGCAGCTACTGGACCCCTACTTTTTTACTATTGTTCCTTTTATTGTGTATTGGTTTATGGTTTTTATCTTTCTGTACGTATGTATATATTTTTAAACCTTTTAAATGGCCCAAATTTGGACCGAATAAACTATTGATTGAACTCTGGTTAGGCTAGGACTGCATTTGATTGTAACAGCTAATTTTGTTTTGTTTCACGCTGCATCCTGCTACCTCTACATTCATTTGATTTACATTTTAAACCTTCCTTATGTAGAACCCTCACATGGGCTCATTTAAGGAGAACTTGTCTACAGCCGTTTGAAAGATGACTAGAGGTGTGTAGATTTTAAAAAAAATGGGATCTAAAGGGGATGATGACAATCAATTGCTCAAAATGTATCCCTATTGTAAGATAAGGGGCTGAAATTTGGACCCATTCTTCACTAGAGTAGTTGCAGTCCCAAACAGTACTTCTTCCTTTATGTGCAATGCCGTATTCGCTTTAGAGCGTTTGATCAAATTGTTTTCACTGATGATATGGTTAACAATTTGGGCCAAACAAGAAAGTTTTTTTAATCCTTTAATCATAGCATATTGTATTTCACTCGCAAATGGTCATCTTATCCTATGTATTCAGTATGTGATGAATGGGCTTGATTGGCTACGAATGTCTGATTTATTTACCTCAACATTGCTTAGTTGTACTTGAAAGAGATGTTGAAAGCTCTGTTTTATGGCAAATGTCAGGATCATAGTTCTTAAGTGTCCTATTACAACCAACTGTGAACTAGTAAGTGGCAATATCTAAATCTAACACTAGAGAGCCTTATCCCTTATCTATCCCTCATATCTCCCACTGGTGTCTTTTAACTCATTTTCATTTTTCATGTATTATATTTTAGAATATTTTCTGGAGAATAATCAATGTAAAACTTGGCTAGCTGTCCCTGTGACTGTCGTTCTTCTCAATCAGCTATGTTTCCTATATTTCTCTCTTTTAACACGTGATGTCACGAGTCAGCATTTAATCTATTTCAACAACTCTCCATTGATTTAAATTGGTTTTCAGTAACAATGTATTCAGTACTCCAAATAAGATCTCATTTTTTTAAGAACTACTATAACAATACATTATATAGATGTATGTTTTGACTCTTACTTGATAATGAAGTGTATATTTTAATTGTAGTTTATCATGTAAAAAAATAATTGCTTGAATTCTTGCTTCTTTTATGGCCTTTGGACAAATACAGAAAATTTGCCTGACTAAAACTTCTGAAAGTAACCATAACAAATTAAAGCATTCATAAACTAGAACATTAGAATGAATATATCCTTGAAAATTAAATACCTATCCGTTTATAAAATAGTAAAACAATTTAAAAATACAAAGAATTACAAATCTAAAAAAGACTTACAAAATATTTGCAAATACCAGCATAAATAGAAACCTATGAACATGAAAGAAAATGCAGACAACTTGAAAATAAAGAGAAACATATCTACAATTCTAACAGCAATGTAATATACAATTAAACATATTGAAACAAACATACCTACAAACACTATTGAAAAAGAAGCTTTAAAAATGCATACATCAGAGGAAATAAACTGCACTAATCAAACTCCAATCTTAGCAAACATTGGACAGAGATGTACTCTGACTTAGGGGCCACGGGGCTAAAATGGAATAGTCCTATTCCAAATTGAGCACAGTAGGAAATGTGTTGGATTTTGAATGAGTATGACTTACTTTCCCCACTTCTAACTGAGCAACAGTAAGGAAGTCTTGGACTTTGGACAAGTCAGATTTACTATTACCACTCTGACCTGAGCAACAGTCGAAGAAGTGTTGGAGTTTGGAAAGATGAGATGTACTTTTCCCTCCGAAGGCTTGCAAAGGGTAAAGTGACATTAAAGTTAGGTGAAAAACTTGTTAAAATAACTTTTTAAACTAAACAAAACACCAACATTGACTGAGGTATTATTAACTTGTGCCCCATCCTTACACTGCTTTCGACCTTGCATATTAAATAACTTATGACCTGTTCAATGACCTTATTGATGACATTACTGATGGAATCTCAAAAAAGAAAGAAAGGGTGCTATCGAAATGGGAGTGAACAAAGTAGTGAAACTGGCTCTTTACAACATCATGGATGGTGCTGTACACTGCTTATGACCGCATATATTACATCACTCCAGACATTTTCTACACCATCAGTAATAACATGTAACATGTTAATGACATCTGCAAAGGCATAATTGATGACAACACTGTGCATGGTCGGGTACATGTTTTAACTACAACTGGTGAACCTCTATGTTGGACCTGGACCTTTTTTCAGGGTCATCCCCAAATGTGTTGCCTCCTTCCTCCTATTTTTCCTGACCTGTTTTTGTTGGCTTTAGAACTCTGAGCACTTTACCACTGCTAACCAGTGCTAACGTGCATATGCTGTCTGTGTAAATTGTACTGTTGATTGCTTTATCCATGATTGGCATATTTGGTTAACTAGTCAGTCCCTAGTAAAGTGCACTAGAGGTGCGCAGGGCCTGTAAATCAATCAAATGCTACTAGTGGGCCTGCAGCACTGCTTGTGCCACTCACATAAGTAGCCCTGTAATCATGTCTCAGACCTGCCACTGCAGTGTCTGTGTATGCAGTTTTTAATCTGTAAATTCGACTTGGCAAGTGTCCCCACTTGCCAGGCCTAACCCTTCCCTTTTCCTACAAATAAGACACCCCTAAGGTAGGCCCTAGGTAGCCCCCCAGGCATGGTGCAGGGTATGGTTAAGGTAGGAGATATACTAATGTGTTTTATATGTCCTGACGGTGAGATACTGCCAAATTCGGTTTTCACTGTTGCAAGGCCTATCTCTCACATAGGTTAACCTAGGGGCTGCCTTTAAATATGATTAAAGCGTAGATTCCCTTTGGGAGCAGATAGACCTGTGGAGTTTTGGACCTCTGAACTCAAAAGTTTTGAGATTGTGTGTTTGAAAATTCCACTTTTAGAAAGTGGGCATTTTCTTGCTTAAACCATTTTTGTGACTCTACCTGTTTGAGGATTCCCTGTCTGGGTTAGTTTGACAGTTGGGCTGTTTGCACCTCTTCTTAGACAGTGACACAAAGGGGGCTGGGGTGTAGCCTGCATATTCTGATGAGTCATCTGTGCTGGGAGGGAGAGGAGGAGTGGTCACTTGCACCTAAAAGGGATGTGCCTGCCCTCACACAATGCAGACTCCAACCCCCTGGTGTGTGTTTGAGGCCTTGCCTGGGCAAGGATGAATTTCACAAACAAGTGAGACTTTTCTTTAAAGTAAGCCTACTTTAAAGGCCAAAATGGGTATAAGAAGAGGCCCCAAAACCACAGATTTTAGACACTTCTTGGGGTAGACACTCTACCTTACAGACACTTCTGGACAAGAAACCTGCTGGTGAAGAATCTCTGAACCATACCTGCCAAGAGGAACTGCCTGGCTGCCCAAAGAACTCACTGGGACTGCTTTTTTTAGAGGGACTGCTGCCTTGCTGTTGCCCTGCTGCCTTGTTGCTCTCTGGCTGTGCTGAGAAGTGCTCTCCAAGGGCTACGATAGAGCTTGCCTCCTGTTCCCTGAAGTCTCAGGACCAAAAGACTTCACTCCTGCAACTGGACTCCTTCTGCGGTGAAAATTCGATGCACAGTCTGCTAAAAACGACGCACAGCCTGCCCCGCGGTGAGAAATGCACTGCACGCCAAACCGAAACAACGCTGCCCACTTCGCAAGGAGAAGATCATCACAGCTCCTGTGTTGCGATCGGAGCTTTAATGCACGCTCCACAGGATCGACGCACAGCCGACCCGGGACAAAGCAGCCTGACTTCCAAAGATGAATCAACGCAGTGCCTGCCGTGCGGGAGAAATTTCCACGCAATGCCCACTGGATCGACGCAGCGCTTGTGACTTTGCTCCACAAGCCCAGGATTCCATGCACCGTCCCCGGGGCACCAGAAAACACTGCGACCCGAAGAGGAACCAAGTCAGCGCACCGAAAATCGACGCAAAGTCTTACCATGCGTGGAAAATAACGATGCAAGTTGGTGTGCGAAGGAGCGAAACCAACGCGCACCTCACAGTTTTCCACGCATCACCTCCTCTGCGGTCCCTTGCGGAGATTTTGAACCCAAACCAGGTACTTTGTACTTGCAAGAGACCTTTATTGTTTTTAAGAGACATTTATTTGTTTTTCAAAGACTTAAGACATTTTATTTCACTTTTACAGTGATATCTCAACATTTACTTATTACATTTTAATCATTTTGACCTTCATTTATCCAGATAAATATTATATATTTTTCTAAACACTGTGTGGTTTATTTGTGTGGTGCTATATGGTGTTTATTGTATGATTTATTGCACAAGTACTTTACACATTGCTTTCTAAGTTAAGCCTGACTGCTCAGTGGCAAGCTACCAGAGTGGTGGGCACAGGATAATTTGGATTGTGTGTGACTTACCCTGACTAGAGAGTGTCCTTGCTTGGACAGGGGGTAACCTGACTGCCAACCAAAGACCCCATTTCTAACATTGGTGAGGATAGGACTTGTATTTGTACAGTGACATACAGTAGCTAAGTATTCACTACCTACCCACAGTTGAAGGTCAAAGCGATTTTTCATCTTTTTGCTTTTGGTTCTCTGATGTTATCCTGGATATATTGTTGATATTTTTGGACTCTTTTTTTGGGGTGCACCTTTGAGGCATTGGCAGAATAGAAGTCAACTTTTGGCAACTATTCATCTAGAAGGAGGAGGAACTCAAAAGATTTTGCAAGGAAAGT
The DNA here is from genome assembly GCF_031143425.1 of Pleurodeles waltl. Classification (NCBI taxonomy): domain Eukaryota; kingdom Metazoa; phylum Chordata; class Amphibia; order Caudata; family Salamandridae; genus Pleurodeles; species Pleurodeles waltl. The sequence continues at coordinate 1,038,569,914 of NC_090437.1, forward strand.
GGACTGGCTGTAAAGAGGAAATCCAGAAGGGAGGATCTTGAGTCAGCTCTGTTTCAGTATCAGTTGAAACGCTGGATGGCAACACCTTCAGATGAGTCTGAGGAGGAGGATTACTCGGATGAGGAAAGGGAACCATAAAAAGATGAATGGCTCCTAGCTCAGGAGCAGTGGAGGGAAAAGCTAGATGCAGAGATTGAGAGAGCTGAAGTGGAGAGAGCCTTAGTCCAGGAAAAAGAAAGGATTGCAGCTCAGGAGCTGAGCTGTGAAGAGCTGAAACCGGAAGCCAGGAGATATGAGTCCAGTTCAGATGGTGGCAGCAAAAATCTTGTATCCAGTACTGCTTAAGAAGTGCACATGCCCAGAGGTGTGGTGCCCTACTTGAAGGAGGGAGTTGACACACACCAGGAGCTTCAGGAGTGTGAGGTAGTTCCCGTAATGCACAGGGTCCCTGCGGTGGTTTGGGGAACTGGCACAGGGAGTCATATTCCTACTGAGGGGATGGACACTTTACTGCCTGTAGGTGAGAGTGACAGGGAGAAGGGTTCCCCCCAGGTAGAAGTCCTGGTTATTGAGTGTGGAGACATCCCAGAAGAGTTTGGGTTGAGTGTCGGGGACAGTCAGGTACTGTCTCAGGAGGGTGATGTGGGGTACTTTTTCAAGGCTGAGTCACTGGAAGGTTGGGTGAAGGGTAGTTTGGTTAATTCATGTGAGGGGCTGAGTGATGTAAGTGCTGGAGAGCATATGTCTAGTCCTTATTTTCCAGAGCTACGCCAACACCAGTTGGAGTGTGAGTTATCTGACCCCAGGGAGCTTACACTGGAGGCAGACTTCTGAGTGAGTACCAGTGAGTCTGAAGAGGCATTTGGGGGTGTTCCTGAAGGGGGTGGACTAGGTTTTTCCCAACCAGGTGAGGTGGGAAAGGATTGCAGTGTCCCAGGTAGGTCCCAGTGTAGTGGGGTGGGTGAGGGACCCCATGTCCAGTCTCAGAGGAGAGGGAATGGGGATGGGCTGAGGCCCAGGGTGCCCGAGATCCAGTCCCAGGAGCTGGAGGGTTCCATGGGGGAACGCAAGGAGGGGAGCCTAGCCTGTACCGTAGGTCCATCTGTTGAGGGAGACCCCACAGTGTCAGGAGAACTTGGGGAGGGGGCTTTAGCCAGCATCCCACCATCTCTGGTGTCTGGCAGTACCACTTCTAGTGAGGGGGTGCAGAAGTCCAGACAAAGGGTTGAGAGGGGGCTGCGGACCCCAGTGGAGGACCTGGAGGGTCAGGGATCAGCTCTGAGAGCAGAGCCCCCCAGGAATGACCTAGGTGAGACCATTTCTGGGTTGGGGGGGATCCAGACTCTGCCATATGGGCAGGGGACAAGACACCTGTGCCAGCCAGACTCTTTCTGTGGCCCTTGGTGACGGTGTGTTCCTTTGTGGGGGGTGAGTGTGCCCCCAGGAAGTTACTGCTAACAGTGCCCCTACCATGTTGTATTCACGGGGCCACTCCTAGTTGGTGGGTACAGGATCCCAGAAGGGAGGGCAGGGGGAGGGCAGCCTCACCCCTGGCCCTAGTCCAATCTGAAGGTACAGACCCCAGGTTGGAAGACCAGTTGCGGGTTAACACCCCTGCACTGGTGGTAGAATTCGGCACGACTGCTTCTATAAGCACCCTGACAATTTTGGACTCTGGGGTTGTCGCTCCAGGAGTGGAGGGTACAGAGCCCCAGAGGGGAGGACCAGGGTCAGGCCATCATCTCTGACCTGGTGGAAGGGAGAGTGGTCAAAGGGTGCCAATCACCTGGGGCTACTGCCCCCACTCTCCTCAGTCACAGTGGTAGAGAGTCTTGAGAGGCCTGATGCCTGGCTCTCATCCCTGACAGCTGTCAGTGGCCACTCCTGCTTGCTGTCCTGGTGGCCAGAGTTGCCGCTGGGGGGAGGATAAGAGTCACACCCCAGGGGTGGAGTGGGCAACACCACTGTGTTGGTCCTGGTGGTACTATCCGCCCCCTGGGATACATCTGTGGGCAAAGTAAGGTTAGGTGCTGCATAGAGGGTATCTGCAGGAGAGGAGAAAGGTCCCCATGGGCTAGCTTAGTGGGCCCTGAGAGTATTGACAGAGAGATTCAACTAGAGTTAGGAAGGTGTAGAACTGGATCATGCCCCTGATGTTGTGGACCTTGGTCCTTGTTCTATCTGCTTAATCTGGGACGTACATCAGGATAGTGATTGTTCTCCCCTGGCTTTAGGCTAGTGGGGGGTCATGTTGTACCTGGCCCTTTTTGCAGGGTCATCCCCAAACTTTTTGCCTCCTTCCTCCTATTTTTCCTGACCTGTTTTTGTTGGCTTTAGAACTCTGAACACTTTACCACTGCTAACCAGTGCTAAAGTGCATATGCTTTCTGTGTAAATTGTACTGTTGATTGCTACCCATGATTGGCATATTTGATTTACTGGTAAGTCCCTAGTAAAGTGCACTAGAGGTGCCCAGGGCCTGTACGTCAAATGCTACTAGTGGGCCTGCAGCACTGGTTGAACCACCCACATAAGTAGCCCTGTAATAATGTCTCAGACCTGCCACTGCAGTGTCTGTGTGTGCAGTTTTCAAACTGTAAATTCGATTTGGCAAGTGTCCCCACTTGCCAGGCCTAACCCTTCCCTTTTCCTACATATAAGACACCACTAAGGTAGGCCCTAGGTAGCCCCATGGGCAGGGTGCAGTGTATGGTTAAGGTAGGACATATACTAATGTGTTTTATATGTCCTAACAGAGAAATACTGCCAAATTCGGTTTTCACTTTTGCAAGGCCTATCTCTCTCATAGGTTAACCTAGGGGTTGCTTTTAAATATGATTAAAGCGTAGATTCCCTTTGGGAGTAGCTAGACATGTGGAGTTTGGGACCCCAGAACTCACAACTTAAAAATACATATTTTAGTAAAGTTGGTTTTGAGATTGTGTGTTTGAAAATGCCACTTTGAGAAAGTGGGCATTTTCTTGCTTAAACCATTTTTGTGACTACCGTTTTGTGGATTCCCTGTCTGGGTTAGTTTGACAGTTGAGCTGTTTGCACCTCTCTCTGGACAGTGACGCAAAGGTGGCTGGGGTGTAGCCTGCATATTCTGATGAGCCATCTGTGCTAGGAGGGAGAGGAGGATTGGTCACTCGCACCTGAAAGGGCTGTGCCTGCCCTCAGAAAATGCAGACTCCAACCCCCAGGTGTGTGTTTGAGGCCTTGCCTGGGTAAGGCTGGATTTCACAAACAAGTGAGACTTTTCTTTAAAGTAAGCCTACTTCAAAGGCCAAAATGGGTATAAGAAGAGGACCCAAAACCATAGACTTTAGACACTTGTTGTGGTAGACACTCCACCCCACAGACACTTTTGAGACATTTATTTGTTTTTCAAAGACTTAAGACACTTTATATCACTTTTACAGTGCTATCTCAACATTTATTTATTGCATTTTAATAGTTTTGAATTATATATTTTTCTAAACACTGTGTGGTGTATTTTTGTGGTGCTATATGGTGTTATTGTATGATTTATTGCACAAATACTTTACACATTGCCTTCCAAGTTAAGCTGGACTGCTCAGTGCCAAGCTACCATAGGGTGGGCACAGGATAATTTGGATTGTGTGCGACTTACCCTGACTAGAGTGAGGGTCCTTGCTTGGACAAGGGATAACCTGACTGCCAACCAAAGACCCCATTTCTAACACTATAGTTTAAAATATTACGATTTTACTCACATTTTCACCTACTAATCACTTTAACTTTTGGACATTTCAGTGAACATATACAAATAATATCTGAATTACACAGAAAACATTAGAAATTTACTAAAAAAACAAAAGTTAAAGGAGCTTTATAGTTGGGTGAAAATGGCAGTTAAAGCATGCAATTCTAAACCAACAAAACAACTGAAATCCTCCAATTATATCTAAAGTAACTATAGACTGGGATCTAAGGTAGCTATTACTACCAAGTGGTGACCGGTAAAAATAGTATTACCAGAATAAATAAAACTTACACAATACGGTAAAATAACTAAACTTCTAAATGCTCCTTAAATGAAAACATAATAAATAAGTTGCATACTTAATAAACAAATTATACCATTAAAACAAATCAGATTTAAACTTTAACAAAGTATATTTAATACACTTCCACCAGGTTCTCTGCTACCTAAAAACTTTTAAAAAATCATTTCCAAATTATATTGGTAAAAACTGATAGTAAATAAAATGGTAAGGGTGACCTTTGCTCTGATTAATACACTGGTCCCTTCAGGTCTTAAATATGGGCAGAAACATATTGGTACTATACAATGGGGACAGTTTAATAGAGCCTTCCAAGGTGTTTCATTGGGTTTTATGTTGATGAAGCATGCCATCCCGATGAGTGAGGGCCTTTGTCCCTTACAGGGAAACTACCTCTTGTTTTTTTCTGCCAATAGAATGGGATCTTATCCAACTCCGGCAATACAATTGTAAATGTGTGCCTAGTTCTTCTAAGATCTACCTTGTTCTGGAGGATGTACTCTTACACTGTTGCCTTCTCGCACTTTGCCTCCCTTTTCTGTGATACAGGCCACATTAGTCTAGTTAACGTTGCATCCCGTATGTGACAATTTAGTTCACATATGTGCTTAGTATTAGTACCAGTGGATCTATTTGACTTTGAAAGTATTTACATTACCTTTTTCAGTTCATGCAGTCTATTGGTGGTGTCTGTCTTACCCAGTGTGAGTTGCTTTTTCTTTTCTTCATAGAGTTTTGAGAACTTCCTTTTAACATTTTCGGTGATGCTTAGATAACTCCTCATTTTTTGTGTGCTTTTCTTCAGTTTATTCCAGAAGCTGTTTAGAAAACAGAACATCTTCAATTTCACAGTGTTTCCGTTATCTTATCAGTACCTTAATACTTTAACATACTTCTTTATCTAACTAAAATATTTGTACTGTTACTTGTGAAGAGTTTCGAATCTACTCAGACACATTGTTTCGCTGGGTGTTTTGTTTATCTTCTGTGTTGCTGTGCAGCAGTTGCTGATGAGCCTTTTCTCCCCTCTGTGGCTGTCCATGTCTTTCTCTTCCTCGTACTCGTTCCCTTATTTATTTTTATGTTTTTTCATTGTATTATGAATGTAACCAAGGGGCAATGTAGCTGTTTGCAACATAAATTTTAAATTAAAATTAATTAATTAAATTTGATACATGTATGTAAAGCTTGTATAGAAACATTCTTGTAGCTGTTTGCAACATAATAGTCAAATTGAAATTAACATTGATACATATATGCAAAGCTCTTTTAGAAACCTTCTTGTAGCTGTTTGCAACATAAGTCAAATTAAAATGAATTAACTAACATTGATACATATATTGAAACCTCTTTTAGAAACATGATGATATGTATGTGCATACATATTTTATAATGTTTAGATTGAAGCAATTTGTGTATTTTCAAGTATATCGCTATCGGAGTCTTTTGTCAATGTTGTTGATGACGCACTATCCCAGTTGTATATATGGGCACAAAATGGTGCATCGCTGTCAGTGAGCAGGTCTGCAGATGCATCCAAAACACTTCTTATGGAAACGGTAGCACGTATATGAAATAAAAATCTCATGAGCACCAAAGCGCAGCAAGCGTTGGCTCCTTTTTTGGTAATGGAACAAAGGAATTATTGGTTTGTTTATGGAGTGTGCTGACTCCCAAGTACGCTGACGCACACCCCGGTAAGGAGCACAGCAGTATTCAGCATGCATTTTGGAGAAAGAAGTAATTTATCCACATATATATATATATGTGTGTATATTTATATATTTTGCAATGGGGTAGAGGTGTTCCAAAGTGGCCATCTTCTATGGAGAGAACCTGAAAGAAAAAAAAAGTTACAAGGATATAATTAGCTGGATTAAATTATTAATAAGGCACAAACTAAATACATAGAACAGTGATTCAAGGGTATGATGCTGTTAGACCTGACAGCCTTAGGGTGGTTTTCCCCCAAACTTTTAGCCTCACATTCTTGCTGACTCTTTGTGTTGGCCTTAGGATTCTGAGCACTTTACCACTGCTGCCCACTGCTAACATGCATGTGCTCTCTCCCCTAGGCATGGTTTGATTGGTACATCCATAACTGACATATTTATGTCACTTATATATCCCTAGTAAATTGCACTACATGTGCCCAAGGCCTGTAAGTTAAATACTACTATTTGAGCTGCAGCACTGCTTGTGCTACCCACTCATGTAGCCCTTAAAATAGTCTCAGATATGCCATTGCAGAGCCTGTATCTCTTATTTACACTGCCGTGTGGATCTGACATTTACAACTTCATGCCAAGCATTAAACTCCCCTTTTATTACATATAAGTCACCCGTAAGGTAGTCCTTGGATAGCTCATAGGATAGTGTGCTCTGTAATTAAAAGGCAGGACATATATGTATAAGTTTTACATGTCATGGTAGTGAAAAACTCTCAAATTCGTTTTGTACTACTGTGAAGCCTACCTCTCTCATAGGTCAACATTGGGAATTCTTTATTACTAATAAGAAATCCTCTTTGATGGTAAAATCCGATTTTTTTTTTTTTTGTTACAATTTTGAAAATGCCACTTCCAGAAAGTTGCCATTTTCCTGCTTTTAGCCCTGTATGCTTGCAGCCTTTCACTAATACACGTCCTAGTGACAGATGGACTTTGTGCATTCTCTCCAGGAAACCACACACAAAGGGAGCTTAGTTGTGACTAATGGGTCATCAACATCCTGATGGCCGATCCTGGGCACGATAGGTGGGAAGAGCTGCGACACCTGAATAGGCAATGTCCTGCCTCAACCAAAGGGCTGCCTAACCCCTTGTAGTGAGTCTGGAGTTAGAGCAGGAAGAACTGACCTTTGTGCATTTAAAAGATTCTTCTTTGAAGCCCCCTCCACTTCAGAGGTACAAATGGATATAAGTACTGGACGTCTGACCATACAAAATCAGTACACTACTGGATCTGTGAAGATTTCTGCCAGGAAGGAGAACTGCTGTGCTGCTACAAGGAATGCCACTCTGAACCACTGCTCTGGAAGAGCTGCTTTTCTTCTGTGCAGTCCTTCTGCCTGCTGCCCGCTGCCCTGCTGAAGAAAGACTGAACCCATCGCACTTTGAACTCAGAGTGACTCCAAGGGCTTGCAGGCTTGCCTCTTGTTCTTAAGTATCCAGGATATCAAAGACTTCTATTCAATGTACAATTAGCAACTGGACTTTGCTTGCTGCAAGCCTTGCTCTGCCAGGTGATGCCAACACACTTGGCCCTTGGAAGTGAGTATAAATTGCTGCAGCTACCAGAACCCATGCATCTTCATCTGAACCGGCGCATATTCATTGTTGCGTGGAAAAACGTGGTGCACTGCACTTGGAACCACCACTTCAGATACAACGTATCGCTGCCCCTGTGTCAAGAAGATCAACGCATCACCCCCTCCAAAGTGGATTAACCTGGTGCAACGCACTCTAAATCGTCTCTTCAGCTCAATTGAACCTACATATCACCACAGTTGTGTGGAGAAATCAGGTGCAACACCACAACTGCATGGGGATCATCTGCACATCTCTTGCTATGGCAAGGATTGAGATACTTTTGCTCAGTGGGCTCTGCATGGGACCTGAGCTGGCCTGCGCTCCATCGTCGGTAGCCTGAAGTATTGACTTTGTCTTGGCCCAGCACGTCCAGATACCCCAATAGGCACCTATTGCTTCTATGCTCCATTTTCACATGTATGCTTTAAAAATTTATTTCTACACCTCCATCAATTGGATTTTTGTTGTTTTGGTCTTGTTTTATTTATAATAATATAATCTAATTTTCTAACTTGGTGTGGAGTTCATTTGTGGTGCTTTCACTGTTACTGTTTGAAATGTTGCCCAAATACGTTACACATTGTCTGATAAGTTAGGTCTGACTGCTCTGTGACCAAAGGGTGAGCACCGGTTAATTTATGGTGTGTATCTGATTTACCCTTATTAGGACTGTGGTTTCTGCTTGCATACCTTTGTCAACCACAAACCCAATTTGTAACAGATGTAATAAGAAGATAATATAGTGCTTAAATCAGAACACAAAAACAGTATGAAATTTGTGAGTGTAAAAGGGAGGACAGTAAGGCTGAGTCAAGTGGAAGACTAAAATAAGCTGTGAGTATGAAGGGATTTAAAAGAACAAAATTACTTGGACTAATCAAAGTGATTTTGGAAGAGAAGGTAAAGGTTAGGAGAAAGGGGGCACATAAAAATACTAATTCTGGTTGCATTCCTTGTAAAAGAATTTCTCATGTTAATTTCTGGTTTGAATGCTGGTATTTATAGAAGACGTCATCATGCATTACAGGGAAATGTAGCTATTTGACAGAGAGATAAGAGTGAATGAATAAATGAATGAATAAATGAATGAATCATTGTATTTGTGTCAATTCACTAAAATTGGAACAATTATGAGCAATAAATCAATAAAACAATAAAATTAGCTAAGAACATAGGAACACAAGTCTGAAAATAGAACAAGACTATAAAATCCATTCCATTAAAAAAAATATATATATATTTCAAAATAATGATTTTGCAATAGTGTCGGCAACCAACACATTCAAGTCCTTCGCTGCCTGGTGGCAGGTAAAATCATGTTAACAAATTTTCAAAAGCATGCGAAGTACATGGAAACTGTGGTAGTCATACAAAATTCCAGCACCTCATTGTAGGATACCTCATTCAACCTGAAGATTAGTTTTAGTAAAGTACAGTGTGCATTTAATAAGTCTGGATAGCAACATAGTAGATGACTCATGGACTGTCTACTTTATCTGCAGAATCTGTAGGGCATTCTCCCTGGTGTCCTGTCTACTGTAGTTTGAATTAATTAATTAAAAGGAACATAAGTTGTGTTCTAAGGATACAGTGCCTTCTTTCCATTTTTGCTTCCCTGTATGGTGTTATCATCGAGGCGGCATAGGTGATGGAATCAACAGTTGCTAATTCAAGTTTTGTCGAGCTCTATGCAACCTGCTTCCTCAAAATTGCTTTTATGCTGGAGGAAGGAACAGTGAGGGCCAACAGAGTTTACAAATTAACATATAAATCAAGAGCCACTTTTTGAAGATATAGAGACCATGGGTTGGTTGAAGTGATTAAATTCTCTTGAACCTTTTTTAAGTTGTCTGATTTAACTTGTTGTAAGGCATAGTAATACCTGAGGAGAGCTGCTTCTTTTTCAAAATCTTGGACATGCAAGCTCAACTCTAAGCAATGTGGGAAGAGGCAAGAATATTTTGGAAGATGTAACAGCCTCCTAAAGGTGTTGCACTGAGATTTATCCAATATTGAAGTGAATGCCACGGGTAAGCATGTTGGCATAGGAAATTGGTAGCAACTTTACCTATATAAATCACTTTATGGCTTCTGCTGAAGGGAAGTGTAGCTGGTGATATAATATGCCTAAGGCAAATGTGACTTCCTGAGGCTTCCTACTAATGTATTCGGTTTGCATGTGTCCATAAACTAGACACCAAGATATTTATAGTTCGATGTTTGAGAGATCAGTTTGTTGCCCAGCCACCATCTAAAGTTTAACTCATTTTGTGACTGCCAAAAATCATCACCTTTGTTTTATCTGGATTTGCCACCAGCTTATTCACTGTATTGTCCGTATGGAGCTTGTGGAGAGCATCTTTTAGTCCAATTTTTGTGTGATCTAATATAAGATCATCAGCGCATTGGATCATTGGAAGCCTAACGGGCCAATCTCTGGTGTGATTGAGTTTGCCCTTGCAAGTGAGCAACATATGTCTGCGGTGTAAAGGTTCAACAGCATAGAAGCTAGAACACACCTTTCCTTTAGGCCCAGTGTGGTGCAAATTATTGGTTGCTGAGTTGGTCTGTACCAGTCTTGACAGAAACCCATGTGTTTAGGTACACTGAGCAGATTGCTCTAAGTAAGTTGATTGTGGTCAACACTGTCAAAAGCAGCAGAGTAATACAAAAAGTACAGAAATTTGGGCAGCCAAGAAGGAAGAGAAGTGCTACAGGCCAAATATTACAAATCATCAATCTTGTCAATGGTAGAGGTGCTGTCTAAACCTGGTTTGATTGCAGGTTTGAATATTGGCTTCAACCACCCATGTCTCATGTTCACAGAGTAACATTTCTGCATAGGTTGTAGCTTCTGCATCCATTAGTGTGATTAACCAATAGTTCCCTGGGATGGCATTGCTCCCCTTTTTGGTAATTTCAATGGAGGATGGATCCCTTCTAAGATTGCAGGACCTCTGCAGTTCGAAAACAGTCCACGTACAAGGGAGTGAGGCAGTCAGACCAAACGTCTACATCATACTTGAAAAGTGCACTTGGTAGGACATTGGGGCCTTGGGACCCATTGGTTCTCATGGCCGTGACGGCTTTAGAGACAGAATCTCAATTAAATACCGTAGACCCTGTTGTCTCTTCTTCACTGCCTGGGTCTAATACCTGCCACATGTGAACTTCAGTGTGGCGGACCGCAGAGTCAAGATCTGCATATAAATTCTGTACAGATTCTATCTATTTCTTTGCTGGGCCACCATTCCCTCTAATAGCAGGTTTATTATTCAATGTAGTAATATAGAGCCTGACCTTATCTTGGTTTTTGTAAGACAAAGGGGAAAATAAATGTGTCCATTCTGATTCCACATAATTTGCCTTAGACTTCCACTACATAATGCATTGGGCTTTGCTTTTATTATTCAGCTGCTGTAAAGCACATTGATTAGTTGTATCCTTAATGTATCTCACCAGTATTCAGAGCAGATTTACTTAATCTGAATTCAGTAGGATCTAAGAAGTGTTCTTCTGGCTGAATTCCTTAGTGCTTAATGGGCAATGGTTTCACTCCAGGTTGCGAAACACAGTCAGTAATTAGGTCTCAATTGCGTTGTAGATTACATGAGTTGGCAAACGTTCTTATCACTTTCTTCTTCCAGATGTTAAATAGACCCAGTTGCATCTTTCCCCAATTTATTTGCCTGACCAGCGAGTTTTTTTTTTTTTTCCCAGTCATGAGGACTCACCTAATATATTTAGTAGGTTGCATGTGGGGAGCTCCAGGTCAAGCTATATTAAAGCTGGATAGTGATCACTTTCTTTGCGTTCGGTTACAGTGTAGGATTTGCATTTAACCAGTAACAACACACTTACAATGGGGTTCTCTGATGGGAAAATGTCTCTAAATGTTATGTTATGTTAATTCAATTTATAATGTGCACAAATCACCCTGAAAAGGGTATCTTGGAGCAGCCATAAGTTACAACTATGTAGTACAACTCCGTTTGAACAGCACTATCTTAAGAGCTTTCTTGAACAAAAGGTGATCAGAGCATGTATGAATATGGAACAGCAAATATTACAGGATAGTGGGCCAGATACACAAAGGATCAGCCCCCCTGATTGATTCTTTCTTCGGGGGATCAAGAGCAGTGCTTTGTCACTAGATTTAAGGCATCTCAAAGGATGATGTTGAATAAGCTTTCGAGATAGATCAAGTGCATCTTTCCCTGTCAAGGTCGTATGTCTTAGGCAGTAAATTTTGAAAATGATTCTCTTACGCACTGGTTACCAGTGGAGATAATGCAGAAGAGGATAAGAGGCTGACCCAGCAGAAATGTATCAAATGAGACTGGCATCCGTGTACCTGCCAACCTTTAATTTAGACAGCTTCTCATTTCCCGCAGCCAATAATGCATTGCCATAGCCCAAGCGACTGATGACCAGAGCTTGAACCAGGGTTTTCCCCCTGAGTAGGTGCATTGTTTGAAAACAAGAGCCTGTGATGAACCTAACCTGCTCTGTCATGGAGAAGGGTTGGTCCATCCATACTCACACATTTTTTCCACCCAGTTTAGGCAAAGGAGCGACACAGAGTTCAGAAGGCCACCAGTCAGAGGCCCAGAGTAGTTTTGCCTTGCCAAACAACATAATTTCCATTTTGCCAGCATTCAATGGGTGACAGTTCCCTGTCATCCAGGTGGCAATTGCTTTCATTAGTGAAGAAAAATGTTCTTTTACATTGACTAGGTCTTTGTCAAAAGAGACGATTAACTGTGTATCATCTGCGTAATAGTTGACATCAAAGCCAATGTAATTAACTATGGGGGCAAGGGGAGAAACATATATGTTAAAAAGTGTGGGATAAGGCACGAGTTCTCTGGCAAACCCTTATTCGGTGTCATTATGTAAGACTTTTAATCACCCAAGATGGTGGTTTGTGTTCTGTTGGAGAGAAAGTCATTGAGCCAATCAAATGGTAACTCGAGGCTCCCAATATCTTGCAGTCTGCCAAGGAGTCTAGGATGCAACACAATATCGAACGCTGCCAGTAATTCCAGCAGCACAAGCGTGGATGGTAAGTCAGCATTGAGGGAGCATGGGTTCTGATCAATAACAGCGACTGAAGCTGTCTCTGTATTATGTGAAGTCCTAAAACCAGATTGGGACAGGTCCAATATCTTGTTGAGTTCAAGATATTCCATAAGTTGTTTATTTGTTTATCTAACGGCTTACCTAATAAAGGCAGCAATGAAATAGGGCAATAGTTGGCCGAAGCCAGATTAGCTTTTTTAGGATTGGCCTAGCTAGAGCTGCCTTCCAAGCAGCTGGAATTTTCCCGCCTTAACTGATAAATTAAATAAGGAAAGAATAGCTGGAGCAAGAAAGTTGGAAAGAGCTGCGGTAATCCTAGGAGGGCAAATGTCTGAAGGAGAGCCTGGTTTGGCTGATACCAGTGCTCGCTGAATTGTCTCCTAAGGAAAGATGTTAAACTGTCCTAAACAAGCCGTCTTAGTGGTGGTGGAACCACATTACACTCCACATCTGCAAGATCATGTAGCTAGTGGAAATTCTGGTAGATTCCATTAATTTTGTCCTCAAAGTAGTTAGCCAGGAAATCACAAAATTCTTGTTACACAAATGGTTCCGGAGTACAGACTTGAGGGTTGGTAAAGACCTTAACCCCTTTGGGTAACATTTTAGAAGACTTTTCAGGCTGGTCGATGTGTCTAGTAATATAGTTTTTGGGGCTTTTTTTATTAGTATGGTGGACCGTTAAGACTGATGTGTAGGTCTCTTTATCAGTAGAGTGAGAGGTTTGTCGCCAACATCTTTATAATTTTTTGCAGACATTTTCCTCTGTCCTCAATTCTGTGGTGTTACAAAGTGCATGGGAAACATGTTTAGAACTGGAGCACAATTTGTAGATTGCATTGTTATCTAGGGCTGAGTTTAAGCTTGATGATAAGATGCAAGTGCCTGATTGAAATCTAGATCAGTCAGTGTGTCAGGAAAATCTAACTCCTTAGAAAAAGAATCTGGAGTTATTTTCCGCCAGTGCCTGTTTGGCTTTTTATGGGCTTTAAGTATGTTTTCTGTCCCTTTTTGTTTGGGAAACCGGAAGCAGATAAGTGAGTGATCCATTCGAAGCAGAGACAGAGATGGTACACACGTTCGAGAGGAAACTTTGGTAAAGATTAAATCAAATGCGTGCCCATCAATATGAGTTGGTCCATTTGTAAATGAATGTATATGTGTTGCCAGAGTTATTGCTAACGTGATTATAATGCAAGAAGGTGAGTTCCAGGTTTTCAACCTGGCTGGAATGTCCCCTAATGAGAAAGGGCTAAAATCATGATACAATTCTGCTATGTATGTTAAAGTCACTTGTTTTTATAGTCTCATATGTGGGAAATCTGTAGACTGATTCATTGAGTGCCGAATGTAGGGATGAAATCATGACAGCTGGATCAGTTTGAAATATAGGGCTTTCTGGATTTTTGCCTTTCTCTACAGAGGCTGAACCATTGTCTTGGTCTGATGCTTCAGGAACTCCTTTACTAAGATGATTGAATTTGAGGTTGTCTACCGGAATAGAGAATAACTCAAGGAGGGTGCAAAACTTTTCCACTATGGGGGTGCAGGTGCATGTTGTTGGCCGGTCTTCTTGATGGTATGTACTGAACTTAGTTTCCAGATTTGTTATTTGTGAGTCCTTACTAATTATTGTGGTTGCAAGAGTTTGCATCAGATCAGCCGGGAGTTCTAGTTTGTGGGACTGCTAGGTTAGGGCATTTGTATCCGCAAGAAGGTTGGAGTTTATTTATAATAATATAGTAGCCTCAATAGGTGTTTGTCCAGTTGCTCCTGATTCCTTCCCTGATATAGTCATGTGTATTGCATGTTGGTCGACCTCCTATAGTACTATTTCATCTGAGCCTTTTAAAGTAAGGCTTGCAGGAGGTTTTGAGTGCACATCCAGTTCATCAGTTCATGGGTCGTGTCCATGATACGCATGGCTCATGTGACTTATGGGTCAGCCTGGTCAGCCCCGGAGTGTGCTGAACTTGTGTTGTCACTTCTCTTGAGTGAACTGGTTTTTGCTGGTTCCAGAGCAGTAGAGGCAGATGAGGCTAAATTTGATGAAAGTTCAATGATAGCGATGCTGCAGATTTCCTGTCTGAGCTTGTGGCCCCTTGCCTGACGCAAAGTAGACAGAGGTGAGGGTTTCACTTTGTTTCAATTGTTCTTCTTCACTTTGAGTTCAGAAGAACAGTTGAAGTGGGTGATGATAGTTTGTTACTGGGGACAAGGTAACACATGATTGAAAATAAGCTTTCATTAGCCTTCACTTGGATGTTAGTTGAGGAGGCTGCCTGTTGAACCTGTTGAGCTGCCTCCTATGTGCCCCTCCTGCTTTTACTGGTTTTGCTTTCTGCCTGTCCTCTACTGGTGTATGCTGTAGAGCTGCCTTTTCTTGCCAGATATTAATGCCTCATATTTTTATTGCTAGTTGAAAGCCGGTATGAAAGACTATGTTGCAGCTTCCACTCTAGTAAAAGTGTGTGAAAAAGCTTGTAAGGTCACTTGCAGTGCCATTTGGGTCAACAGAACTTGGTATGCCTCTTCAGATTTGCATTGCATCTGCATCGATTAAAGGTAGCATTGTGTAGCAGTAGATAGCCTCTGTTTTGGAATTACTGCTGCCTTGCCCTCAACCTCTGGTTCTGTGATTCACTCATTGCCTGTTTCTCTGGCCTTCTGTCCTTCCAAGGAATCAAACAGCTCACTGCATTCTATGGTCTTTAGTCTCTGTTATTCCTGACCAGGGTGGAAGGGCACAAGCACAGCATGAGTCCATCAAAAACAGAAGCTGTTGGCAGCCGATAGAGGCCAATGATACAACAAGCTTGGCCATAGGAAGAGAGCTCTTTTGTTGCTGAAATGTGTGAATGTGATACTAGGTTCAAGGATGTGTGTGACTTACAGCATGAAGAAGCAAGACTTGGGGAGGGAGTGTGTTTAAGCCCACTGGCTCGCCCTTGAATTGGGTGCAAACTGCACCAGCCACATGGCTGGCTGCATCTGCCATCAGGGGGCATGGCCGCTGTGCCTGGTGCACCGCAGGTTCTGTGCATTCACTATGATTCTGTTCACCTTGCCCCCACGGCCCATGCTTCTTTGGCTTGTGCAGCACCTAGCCCTTTCAATTACTAATGCCGCTACCTCTGCACTGCAGCCCCAAGGCTGAAGCTGGCTAACGCTAAATTCCCAGGTGACTGTGGTGTTCGAACAGGATTGGTAGCAGCAGTAGTAGGTGGTGAACAGTGAGCCATGAGCTGGCATCCCTGTTTCCCCAGCATCTGACCTCCGGCCTCTGACTCCTCCTTCCACATCTCCCATGTCAACTGTGCCAACTGGAAAATGTAGTTTGATGGTGTTGAACAGCACACATATTGGAGCTAAAAGATAGTGTGGAATCTTGTAAGGCTTTATGGATGCTGCATTCTGACTAATACAACAAAGTGGACACCCTTTGGGGCATTGGTAAAAGAGGAGATAGAATTTTTGTTAAAGTTACAAGTTGTGTCACTATGTGTAACACTGTAAGGTGCACTTTAGGTAGGCTAACTTAGTGCTATTTGCAGTGATCAAGTCTTGAGAGAACAAAAGATTTTATTATGGTCTTGAGGTCTTACCAAAGTATGTACTGCCTCATCCCCAGACAAGATGAAGAAGGACTGCTAAGCTGAAACCCCCAGCAGAGAAGAAGGAAGATGACAACTGCTTTGGCCACAGCCCTACCGGCCTGTCTCCTGCTTCAAAGATCCTGCAAAAGAACAGCGACAACTCCAGCGGGACCAGTGACCCCTGACGAGCTACAGAGGACTTCCCTGCACCCAAAAGGACCAAGAAACCCCTGTGGATAGCGGCTCTGTCCAAGAAGAAACAAACAACCAAGGACTCCCACCTCTTTCCTAATGCGTGAGTCCTAACCACTCTGCACCTTACGCCCATGGTCCGTGTCCAGGTGGTCCAACCAGCTGGAGAGTATCAACAGGAGATTCCAAGCAAGTGCCCACCCTGGGTTGACCTCTCAAACCCTCCACGCCGCCGCCTGCAGAGGGAATCCCAAGAAACCCTCTTGACTGCGAAAGCTCAGCATGAAGATACCTGACGCCTTCAGCCCCCAGGCCTTAGAGAAACTGACACCCAGTGCATCCACGTTCTGCATGCAGCTCTCCTCCCTGTCCAACTGGTGGTGTGCCCTAGATGCCCCCCTGGACCTCTCCTAAAGCCTCTGAGTATCCCCTGGGGTCCCCCTCATAGAACAGCATTGGAAACCTGACGTCCTGTTTGCACCGTGCACCCGGCCGCCCCTGTGCCAATGAGGGTGTGTATTTAGTGCCTACTTATGGCCCCTCCATTTGCTCCTACAATCCCCCCTGGTCTGCTCTCCGAATCGTGGGTACCTACCTGCAGCCAGACCTGATTACGAGTACTCTCTTTCAACATAGGAGCCCACGATAAATTTGCTCATCTTTGAGCTCTGCACCCGGCAGGACCCGTGTTGCTGGTGGTGGGTGTTTGGGGTTAACTAGAACCCCAGCCGATGGACTTCCTAAAACCCAGTGACCTAAACTGTAAGTGTTGTACTTAACTGTAAAACAATCTAACATTTCTTCCCCCAGGAGCTTTTTCTGAAATTTGCAGTGACCGTTTTTAAAACAGATCATTGACAATAATACAAAAACTGTAAAACTTATCGATTTCAAACAAATTATTGTTGATACATGTGTGAAATATGAATTCATTGAAGTACTTACCTGCAACTTGAATCTTGTGGTTCTAAAAATAAATTAAGAAAATATATTTTTGATATATAAAAAAACATTGGTCTGGAGTTGTCATTGAGTGTGTGCTTCTTCTATTGTCTGTGTGTGTACAACAAATGCTTTCCACTACCCTCTGATAAGCTTAACTGCTCGACCATACTACCACAAAAGAGAGCATTAGTATTATCTACTTTAGCCTGTGTTAAGCCTCTGGGGAACTCCTGGACTCTGTGCACACTATATTTCATTTTGATACAGTATATACAGAGCCAGCTTCCTACACATGGTATATGAAATATTACAGGTGAGCGCTAACAGACTGAGGAATGCAAGCTTTTACAGGATCCTATTTTTGGGCACATGGGGCTCCACGTTTACAGCAACAGCGTTTAACAACGAGAGCAGGGGAATTTAGTTAAACAGACTACTGAAGAATAGAGAGCATCAGACAGGTGGGATGCCGGGGACAAGAAGCAGTATGACTCTGAAGGATACCCTCAGTAAATGTTCATATCGAATAGAAACTTCTAGTTGCAGGTTCCTTAACTTAGAAATTTCCCCAGGTCTCAGACTGGATCTGGAGATTTTTCTTCGAGCAGTACCCTTGGGCGTCGTTAGGTGGTGTTGGTCAACTCAGCAGGTCGCGTTGGCGTCATGGTTGCTGTGATGACATCAGTAATCATATATAGATGCTGCCTCAGTGCGGTGACATCAGTTCTTTTCTTTCTGCACCATGAGCTGTTCAGGAGAGAGCTACCCTAGGTCAATTTTTGACCGACTTCAACACTTTTGTCGTGTTTTTTTTGGTGATGTTTTGGTGCATCAAGGATGTCCTCAAAGAACGGTTTCAAGCCTTGTGAGGCCTGTCACCGCATGATGTTGGTGATGGATCCGCACAAGTCTGTTTGTGGTGCCTGGAACGGGACTACGGCCCAAAGTCGTGCTCAGAGTGCCATGCCATGCATACGAAGACCTTGAGGGAGTGCTCCCTAAAGCTTATTGCGGCCTGGTGCTCGACTCCCCATTGTTCCCGGTCTCGCTAAAGAGGAAGATCTCAAGACCACAGGACACTCAGGTAAGAAGAAGTCGAAGAAGGCTAGGCATCCTTCTACTTTACCCCATCGCTCGGCTGATGTGACGCAGGAGGAGCATCTATGCTCTAGGCCTCCGTCTTTAGAGCCTACTTCTGGCTCCACTCTGCACCTCCCTGACTTTCCGGGAGCTGGAGCAACCCCTGCACGATTGAAAGGGTTCTATGAGGCCATGCATCACATTTTTGGGCAGTCCAACTCCTCTTCACTGCCTTCAGGCCCTGGAGGTTCACCTGGGGGCCCTTTCAGTTCTACGCTGGTGGCTCTGACCCTGGCCACTGGGGCCCCCCTCTGGATCAGATACTGGATCCGTACCAACACCAGTCATACCTTCAACACCTTTCCTGGCAGTGGGTCAGGCGTCAACCTGATCCTAATCTACGACAACTATGAGTCAGAGTGGTGTCAGCTGACACTGCCCTCGTCTTCGATGTGGTCTCTTCACCCCTAGTTGGGTTCAGATCCTTATTCTTACGGGTATGAATACAAGGAAGGATTGGAGGGGTCCCTGGACCCTTATGAATACCAGGATGACCCAAATATGGACTGGGTACAGGAATTGGGCGACACCAGTGGTCTGGAGACTGCTCCAGGAACTGGCATGCTTTGTCCCCCTACTGTGGTTACAGCAGAGGGATCCACTTATTCTGTGGTGGTCAGGAGGGTGTCTCAAGCTGCCTACTGTTGAAGTCAGGTCTAATCTCTTGATGGAGTTGTTTCAACCAAGGACTTCCACATCTGAGCCTCTCCTTCTTTTCATTGTAGCCCTCACTGATGTCCTTCTGGGTAATTGGTCTAGACCCAGGACAGGGGCTCTTGTGAAGAGGACGATCACTTGCCGCCATCGGCCCGCCCTGAACGACCATAAATTCCTGTCCCAACATCCCATCCCTGAGAGCCTTGTTATCCAGGCATCCTCTTCATCCAATGCATTCCCTTCCTCACCTCTAGATCAGGAATCAAAGAGACTGGACCAGCCTGGGAAGAAGATGTTTTCTTCCTCCAGCCTGGCATTGCGGTCAGTGAACACCGCATGCCCCTTGGACCATCATAATCACTCCTTGTGGAATACGGTCATGCACGTCTTGCCGCAGGAGGCCCGGCCTATCGTCTTCCAAGCAGTTGCTGATGGGAGAGACGAGGTGAAGTTCACTATTTGATGTGGGCTGGATACGACAGACTCTCTGGGTAGTTCGGTTGCGTCGACGTTGGCCTTAAGGTGCAACACCTGGTTGGGGATATCTGCTTTCTCAGGGAATGTCCAACAAACCCTTATGGACATGCCATTTGATGGCACACGTCTCTTTGGAGATAAGGCAGACTCTGACTTAAGAGATTCAAGGACTCTCGGGCTACGGCTCGGTCCCTCTGCCTTTTGACAGCCCCTCGTTCCCAACAGTCTGCCTTTAGCCCCTTTCATGGCCACAGAAGGGGCTTCCTTTTGCATCCCTTTCCCAGCTACTGTGCTACCCTTGCTGTTCAACTGCTGTGTCTGGGGACATGGAATTCCACAGACTTGTGGGACAGGGAACCAGAGGTCTGTCCATTTAACCCCTGCTGCAGCCTCCAAGCCTTCCTAGTCCACCCCCCCCACTCCAGACCAGTTGGCCGCAGGATTCCCCATCACCTGCCCCACTGGGAATCCATCACTACCGACAGTGGGTTTTGCAGATCGCCCGAAGGGGCTACTCCCTCCCCTTCGGGGCTGCCCCTCTGGCCATGCCTCCATTATATGGCTGACTACTGGAGGATCATCTGGCACATCTGCACAAAGAAGGTACTGCTCTCTTGGCCATAGAGGGGGTTACTGCCCCAGAAGTAGGTTGTGGTTGATATTCCTGCTACTTTCTGATGCCCAAAAAGGTCAAGGGCTTACATCCTATCCTAGACCTTTGGGCCCTCAATCTCATCCTCAAAAAGGAGAAGTTCAAAATGCTCTACATGGCTCAGGTCCTGTCTGCCTTGGACCCGGGAGACTGGATGGTAGTGTTGGACTTGCAGGATGCTTATTTCCATGTCCCCGACTTGCCTGCCCACAGACATTACCTACAATTTGTGGTAGGTCACAAGCACTTACAGTTTACTATGCTTCCCTTTGGCCTTACCAGCGCCTAGTGGGCATTCATGAAAGTGATGGCGGTGGCTGCAGCTCAACTGTGCAGGTTGAGGGTTTCAGTCCTCCCGTACCTCGAAGACTGGCTTTTGAAGGCGGACACGCACCAGAAAGTCGTCTCCCACCTTCAGACTACAGTGAACCTTCTGCACATGCTGAGGTTCACAATAAATGTGCCGAAGTCACTCCTGACTCCCTCTCAGAGACACCTTTTCATCTAAGCTGTTCTGGACACAGCACAGTTTTGGGCCTATCCTCCCGAAAAGAGAGTCCAGGATATTCAAGCTACGACTACAATCTTTCAACCTCAATCCTAGCTTTCGGTAAGAATGACTCTGAGGCTGCTGTACCTCATGGCCTCCTGCATCCACCTAGTGACACATGCCAGATGGCATATGTGGGCTCTGCAGTGGGACCTGAAGGTTCCAGTGGGAGCAGCATCAGGGAAATCTCTCCGACATGGTCTTGATGTCAGAGGGGACTGCAAAAGACCTGCATTGGTGGCTTTCGAATCAGGATTGGGTCAATGGCAGATCCACTTCCCTTCCCCAACCAGATCTGTCTGTAGTGACAGACATGTCACTCCTGGGATGGGGTGGCCACATGGGAGGGACGGAAATCAGAGGTCTATGGTCTCCGGCCGAGTCTGGACTCCACATCAATCTTTTGAAGCTGCGGGCAATCGGGCTTGCATTTGAAAGCATTCCTTCCCTCTCTCAAATGGAAAGTGGTGCAAGTGTTCACGGACAACACTACTGCCATGTGGTACTGCAACAAACAGGGCAGAGTGGAATCCTGGACCCTTTGTCAGGAGGCTCTGTGCCTCTGGACATGGCTGGCACATCAGGGCATTTCCCTTGTGGTTCAATATTTGGTGGGCTCTCTCAACGCCAGAGCAGACGAACTCAGTCGTAAATGCATAGCCTATCACGAATGGCATCTCCATCCGGAAATGGCACAGGGTCTCTTTCAGCAGTGTGGAGAGCCTTGGTTAGATCTGTTTGCCTCTGAAGAGAACGTGCAATATCAGCTGGTTTGTGCATTGGAGTTCCCAAGGCGGCACTCCCTCGGCGACGCTTTTCTTCTCCAGTGGAACTCCGGTCTCCTTTCCGCCTATAGCACTTCTGTCCAGAGTTCTGAAGACGATCAAGAATGACAGGGCACAAGTAATCTTTGTGGCTCCGGACTAGGCACAGAGAATATGGCATCCAGAGCTACTGAGCATGGCCACAGTTCCTCCACTCAGACTGCCCGTTCTGGAGGATCTTCTGACGCAGCAGCAGGGGAAGGTTCCCCACCCGAACCTGTCCAATAGTCACCTTCATGCATGGAGGTTGAGCGGCGGCAGTTGGAGGCTGTTGACCTTCCACCCAAAGTCTGTGATGGTATCTTGTCAGCCATGCATCCCTCCACCAAAACCGTATACACCTGTTGTCGGCATAAATTTGTGGCATTGTGTACCAACAAGTCTGTTGACCCCCTCTCTGGTCTTCTATCTGAGGTTCTTTTATTCACTTTTTCTTTGGTCCTGTAAGGCTCTATTTTGGGCACCCTTAAAGGTTACTTATCGGCAATCTCAGCCTTTCTGAGATTGCCTGATCAACCTTCCCTTTTTAAGTCTCCTATTGGTAAATTCCTTAAGAGTCTTGCCCATTTGTTTCCTCCCAATCGATTTATCATGCCTCAGTGGGACCTTATTCTTGTCCTTACTTACTTGAAGTGTGCTCCTTTTGAGCCTTTACACAATTGTCCCTTACGGCTCCTTACTTTCAAAACTATTTATCTTGTTCCCATCACCTGTGCTTGCAGAGTGTATGAGCTTCAGGTTCTTTCTTCCAAGTCCCCATTTTTGTCTGTGCACCCTTACAAAGTGGTGTTACGAACTAGGGCCTCATTCTGTCCCAAAGTAGTTACACCTTTGCATGTTGGCCAGTCCATCACATTGCCTACTTTTTACGCACCTCCACATCCTTCTCATGAAGAGGAGAGACTCCACCGCCTGGAACGTTGGCATTCTACCTGAATCGTACTAAAGATTTACCGGTGGACAATCAACTCTTTGTTGGCTATGTGGGTGTGAAGAAAGGGAAAGCAGTGCAAAAGCGTAGCATCTCATGATGGGCACTACTTTGCATCAAAATGTGCTACGCTTTGGCAAAGAAGCAACCCCCTGAGGGCTTGTGCCCTCATTCCACCAGAACAACTTCTGCTACCAATGCCTTAGCATGTGGAGTTCCTGTCCTGGATATCTGCCAGGCAGAAACATGGGAATCCCTGCACACGTTTACTAAACATTACTGCCTGGACAATCAGGTCTGCAGGGACAGCTACTTATGTAGTTTGGTCCTGCTGGACTTTCTAATATGATCTTGGTTCGCAGCCCACCACCGAGGATGGCATTGCTTTGGTATCTATCCTAAGGTAAGGAATCTGCAACTAGAAGTCTCTATCAGATAAACAAGTTACCTTCGGTAATGATTTATCTGGTAGAGATGAATTCTAGTTGCAGACTACTTACTGAGCCACCCATCCTCTACGCTTGCAAACTGATTTCTAGGGGCAGGGTTTCCTCATTCAGGGCCTTAGCTCTAGTGCCCCATTTTCAGTGTTCTTCAAGGCTCTGCGCTTTGGCGTGGAAAGTTGTGAAAAGAAATTGACGTCACTACGTTGAGGCGGCGTCTATAAACGACTCCTGACATCATCACGCCGACCACGACGCCAATAACGCCCATAGAGTCGACCAACGCCACCTAAGGACGTGCAAGGGTACTGCTTGAAGAAAAATCTCCAGATCCAGTTTGATGCCTGCGAGAAATTCTAAGGTAAGGAATCTACAACTAGAATATATCTCTACCAGATCAATAGTTACCGAAGGTAGGTAACTTGTTCATTCTTGTAAAGGAACAGCTTTGCACTGTTGGCCTCCTTCTTCGACCTCATCCTTTATTGGCTATGTTCGAGTTTGAGGAAATAAACGTTTGCCCAGGTGAAGGTAGCCACTTGCAGGGCTTGTCATGAGGTCAACCAAGGAGTAAGGGCCTAGGGCATGAGGGTGTGTTGGCTGGGTAGCAGTCTGTAGGATGATCAACACCTACTTCATTAGTTGTGTGGACTATAATATTGGGGACATAAGAGTGCTACTTTTGAGGTACCTGTCTGAAGGCTGGGATTTCTATCAAGTTCTGCAAGCCTTCAAGTTTCGTAGACCCTGTTAAAAGAAGGCAGAGTTTCTAGAAAGTAAGTAGTCTTCGGCAGAAGTGAATGGATTATTACTTTGACACAGTGTATGGTTTATGTCCTTTTATTTCAAACTGATTATAGCTGATAGAACTTCTGAAAGGAACATCCGCTTCTCAGTAGCGCAGAATGTGCTGCCCATAGGGTAGCCATGAATAGTTGTCTTCCCTGGGGGCTGCGTATTAGGAAAAGGCTGGCTGTTGGAAGCAGACGATCACATTTCACCTGTACTGCTTTTGAAAGAGAGAAGAGATCTTACTGCTGGGTGAGGGACTGTACCCACCTGCAAGGCCATGTCTGAGTCATTAGGACCCTCTTTCAGTTCAAGCACCGATCATCCCTAGAAGGTGCATGACTGTGTGCCACATATTTGTGGTGCACAGTAAGTGCTCCTCCTAATGTCCTCTTTGCCTCTGTGCCTGCACCGATATTATGGTACGGGCTCTAAGGCTAACTGTTTCTCCCAGACTTGGGGGTCGTCCCCTATGCTAATGAGGGAACACCCTATTAGAATTGCGTGTCTGCACATATGTTCAGTGGTGCTACCTGTATTACAGATGGGGCTGCGCAAGTGTCTTTGACCCCATTTTGTAATTCCAAAGTGCCTGTGGTTCCATAATGTGGGCAAAAGCAACTTTGTGTAATACTGCGGTATAGCAAGAACAGACCCACATCATCCAGTAACAGTACAACCATTAGCCCAGTGCCATCTTGGTATCTCTAGACAAAGAACAGGACATAGTGTGACACCACTGGGTTAAAGTACAGAGAACCGAGCACCTACAATATTTATCGGAAGTTCCAAGGAGAAAATCTTCAATGAGCTGCCCATGGAGAAAATCTTCATTGAGCTGACCCTTTCTGTTTGTCTGAAAGACAGAACAGCGGGAAAGGGTGCTAAAATCCTAACATTAACCTTTTGTATACTGCAATCATTTCTTAATGAGTTGGAGACCTCTCTTAATCTGTGCACACCCTTCATATGGTTTGGGACAGAACAGCTGGAATAAAGTTGGGGTGATGCAACATGAGAGAGGCCTGAGGTGGTAGAAATAATCATTGTTAACCTCTGATTTTTACATATTTTGAAAACTATAGAAAACTGTGAAAACTCCCTACCTAAATGTACAACTAATAGAAGCTGGGTGCAATTTGATTTATTTTGACAATGTTTGCTTCTGGTCTTGCAAATGACTCGGCTTTCTCATGTTTAACAGTTATTGACCAGCTGCCTATGGAGAATTTTCATATGATCCTAAAACTGAATTAGGAACAACAGCAGTATATTCTGTACAGAAAGCGTAGTTCAGGATCCCTCACGAATACTTGAAATAAAACTATAGCACGATCATGGTGATACTAGTAATAATGAACATAGGAAGAATGAGCTATTTTAGTACATGCTTCAAGGGCATGCCATGGCCTAATTTCTAAAACAGAGCTTAGCCGCAGGGCTTCTCAACACATTAACGACTGGAACGAGCCTGTACCCACACCAATTTATCCATAATAAAGGGATTTCAAAATGTGTAGCATCAGTGACATGGTAAAGATTACATGGTATTAGTCTACTTCGTGTATGATGTCTAGTACAATGATCATTGTCCAGTATGAGACTAGCACTATAATATACTTTTCTCTCCACCAGTACTTTACACGAAGGAAGCGTTGGACTCACAAATCGCATGAGTGATGAGAATACTGTTGCCGCCTCACAAATCCGTGAGTTAAATTTCAAATCATTTTGTTGGTGGGAGCATGTTGTGTTTCGAATTAAAGAATGCAGGTCGGTGTGATTTGTTTTAATTCTCTGAATCCATTGAATGGGATTGGCATTGTTAACATCACTGTGCACGTATCTGAAAAAATGGCTCTGCTTTGAGTGAGCGTAGCTTGCTAATTTAGCGTTCCAAAGAGTAACAGAACACCTGATAAATGCTCAGTGGGAAACACCTCCAAGTGTTGCTTTAACTGTAAACCTCCAAAGCTCACACTAGCGACATCCACCAGTCTTACACTCCGCCAGTTCGGGGAACTGCGAAAGACCTTCATCCTCTAGGAACAGCTTGCTTCTGTGCAACACCGCGTGCAGAAAGTTCCCTACTCGTCACTTTTTAGGCACCTGCTCTACCATACCCGACTCAAATTAAGCATTGGTGTAACTCCTTCACACCTTTCTATTGTGTTATGCAGTGCAGTGGTTATTTATGCAGAACGACATTCCAGGTTATGTGTTGACTAGATCTACATATCTTTCTGAAGCCAAAGAACGGTGCTAACTTGTTATTCGTGTTGTGCACAGGGAAACTGATTGTATCGTCCATTTGTGTTAGACCTGGCGTTCTTGCAGTGGTTTCCCCTGTATTTTTGCCTCTGCTTCCTGTATTTATGAATGTGTGCTGGACTTCGTTTGTCTTGTTTTTTTGGTACTCTGAGCACTTAACCACTACCGACTACTGCTAAATTGCAAGTGCTCCCTGTATAAATTGTGGTTATGAATGGTTAAACAAGATTGACGTATTTGATTTACTAGTAAGTCCCTAGTAAAGTAATACTAGAGATGCCCATGGCCTGTAAATCAAATGCTACTAGTAGGCCTGCAGCACTGATTGTGCCACTCATGTCTGAGCCAGACTGACAGTTGGGCTGTTTGTGAATTCTCTCTAGACAGTGTGTAGGAAGTTGGCTCTGTATATACTATTTCAAAGTAAGAAATAGTGTGCACAGAGTCCAAGGTTCCCCCTTAGAGGTAAGATAGTGGCAAAATTAGATAATTCTAATGCTCTATTTTGCGGTAGTGTGGTCGAGCAGTAGGCTTATCAGAGGGTAGTGTTAAGCATTTGTTGTACACACACAGGCAATAAATGAGGAACACACACTCAAAGACTTACTCCAGGCCAATAGGTTTTTATATAGAAAAATATATTTCCTTAGTTTATTTTAAGAAACACAAGTTCAAGATTTAAAGTAACACATAAAATGCAAAGTACTTCACACAGGTAAGTTTGAATATAAGCAATATCATGTACAGTTTTTATTAAAATAGCAATAAGCTATTTTAAAAGTAGACACTGTGCAAAAATCAACAGTTCTTGGGGGAGGTAAGTAAAGGTTAGATTGTGAGGTAAGTAAGACACTTACAAGTCTCAGTTCCTGGGCATAGGCAGCCCACTGTTGGGGGTTCAAGGCAACCCCAAAGTTACCACACCAGCAGCTCAGGGCCGGTCAGGTGCAGAGGTCAAAGAGGTGCCAAAAACACATAGGCACCTATGGGGAACAGGGGTGGTCCGGTTCCAGCCTGCCAGCAGGTGAGTACCCGTGTCCTCGGGGGGCAGACCAGGGTGGTTTTGTGGAGCACTGGGGGGGACACAAGTAGGCACACAAAACACACCCTCAGCGGCACAGGGGCGGCTGGGTGCATTGTGCAAATCAGGCGTCGGGTTTCAGGTAGGAAACAATGGAGAGACCCGGGGGTCACTCTAGCAGTGCAGGCAGGTACAGGGGGGGCTTCTCAGGACAGCCACCACCTGGGCTAGGCAGAGGGTCGCCTGGGGGTCACTCCTGCACTGAGGTTCGGTTCCTTCAGGTCCTGGGGGCTGCAGGTGCAGTGCTGGTTACAGGCGTTGGGTCCCTTGTTACAGGCAGTCGCGGTCAGGGGGAGCCTCTGGATTCTCTGTGCATGCGTCGCTGTGGGGGCTCATGGGAATCGTCTCAGGCCACTCACGGGCTCGCAGTCGCCGGGGAGTCCTCCCTGTGGTGTTTGTTCTCTTGGTCTCGAGCCGGGGGCGTCGGGTGCAGAGTGGGAAGTCTCACGCTTCTGGCGGGAAACGTGAAGTTTCTTGGTCCTTTAGTCCAGGGCAGTCCTCTGAGGCTTCAGAGGTCGCTGGTCCCTATAGGATGCGTCACTGGTTGCAGGTTTTTGAATCAGAAGACAGGCCGGTAGGGCTGGGGCCAAAGCAGTTGTTGTTTTCCGTCTTCTCTGCAGGCTTGTAGGTCAGTAGTCCTTGTTTCTTCAGGTTTCAGGAATCTGATTTCCTGGATTCTGGGGTGCCCCTAAATACTAGATTTAGGGGTGTGTTTAGGTCTGGGAGGGCAGTAGCCAATGACTACTGTCCTGGAGGGTGGCTACACCCTCTTTGTGCCTCCTCCCTGTGGGGAGGGGGGCACATCCCTAATCCTATTGGGGGAATCCTCCAAAACTAAGATGGAGGATTTCTAAAGGCAGGGGTCACCTCAGCTCAGGGCACCTTAGGGGCTGTCCTGACTGATGGGTGACATCTTGTTTTTCTCATTATCTCCTCCAGCCTTGCCGCCTAAAGTGGGGGCAGTGGCCGAAGCGGCGGGCATCTCCACTAGCTGGGGTGCCCTGGAGCGCTGTAACAAAAGGGGTGAGCCTTTGAGGCTCACTGCCAGGTTTTACAGTTCCTGCAGGGGGAGGTGAGAAGCACCTCCAGCCAGTACAGGCTTAGTTCCTGGCCGCAGAGGGGCAAAGGCACTCTCCCCATGTGGCCAGCAACATGTCTGGTGTGTGGCAGGCTGGCAGAAACTGGTCAGCCTACACTAGAAGTTTGATTGGTATTCAGGGGGCATCTCTAAGATGCCCTCTGGGTACATGTTACAATAAATTGCACACTGGCATTAGTGTGTATTTATTGTGCTGAGAAGTTTGATACCAAACTTCCCAGATTTCAGTGTAGCCATTATGGAACTGTAGAGTTTGTGTTTGACAAACTCCCAGACCATATACCCTTATGGCTACCCTGCACTTACAATGTCTAAGGTTTTGCTTAGACACTGTAGGGGTATAGTGCTCTTGCACATATGCCCTCACCTGTGGTATAGTGCACCCTGCCTTAGGGCTGTAACACCTGCTAGAAGGGTGACTTACCTATGCCACAGGCAGCATGAGGTTGGCATGGCTCTCTGAGGAGAGTGCCATGTCGACTTAATTATTTTCTCCCCACCAGCACACACAAGCTGTGAGGCAGTGTGCATGTGCTGAATGAGGGGTCCCCAGGGTGGCATAAAACATGCTGCAGCCCTTGGAGACCTTCACTGGCATCAGGGCCCTTGGTACCAGGGGTACCAGTTACAAGGGACTTATCTGAGTGCCAGGGCTGTGCCAATTGTGGAAGCAAAGGTACAGTTTAGGGAAAGAACACTGGTGCTGGGGCCTGGTTAGCAGGGTCCCAGCACACTTTCAATCAAAACTTAGCATCAGCAAAGGCAAAAGGTTAGGAGGTAACCATGCCAAAGATGTATTTCCTTACACAGTGACACTATGGGAGCTGAGGTGCATCCTCCATATCCTGCTGAGTTTCCTGGGCTAGAGTGGGGAGGGAAGAGCTGACACACCTGAAAGGGCTGTGCCTGTCTTAACACAATGCAGTCTCCTACCCTCTGGTGTGTCTGGGGACGGGCCCAGAAAAGGCAGGATCTTGTGAACAACAGAGACTTTCCTTTGAAGATTGCCTACTTTAAAGGCAGAAATGAGTGCATGTAGTTTACCCAAAACCCTACACTTTTAGAATACTTCTGGATCAAGAGGAACCTCTGCCAAGGGGATTAGCTGAAGAACTGGAGGAGGACTACTGCCCTTTTGCTGTGCGTGCTTTGCTGGGTTGGCCTGCAGTTGCTGCCTCTGCCTTAAAGAGGACAACAACTGGATTTTGCTGTGTATCCTGCTTGTGAAGGAACTGAGCTTGCTCCCTGTTCTGAAGTCTCAGGGCCATCAAAGACTTCATCTGACAGTTCTTGAGCTCTATTGCTGAGACCCCTACCCTGCCAAGTGGTGCCACATCCAGTTCCTGGGCCCTTGAAAAAGGAGAAGCTGGTGAACCCAAGGTGAAAATCGATGCAGCTCCTACACTGTGGCTGAAAATTAGACGCATCGCCAGTAAAATCAATGCATTGCCATCTCAGCGTGGATTCTTTGCAGCCGTGCATCCAGATTTTCCACACACAATCCCTGAGGTCAAAATCTTCAACTTCACCGCATGGACCTGTGGCTGCTGATCCGGAAACAGACACATTGCTTTCCAGGGGAGAAGGAATCGAATTGACCTGACTTGCGAGTAAGGAATCAACGCATTGTTTGCTTTTCCAATGCATGCTCACCCGTCCGGCATTATTTTTCATGGATGTGAGGAACTTTGTGCTAAAACAACACATCTGTTGATTTCTTTGGAGTGAGATTGATTTAGACAAATATTGGCTATTTTTCTAACTTGTGTGGAGTCCTTTTGTGGTGTTTTCACTGTGTGTGTTGGTACAAATACTTTACACATTGCCTCTGAGTTAAGCCTCACTGCTTTTGCCAAGCTTCCAAGGGGATGAGCAGGGGTTATCCGACTTGTGTAGCTCCCTTGCCCTGACTAGATTTAGGGGCCCTACTTGGACAGGGTGTAAACTGACTGACAACTAGAGACCACATTTCTAACAATTTGTATCTACTTTCATATTTCTGTATATTCACAAAGGTGGGTAGTTTTCCAAATATATTTTCCCATATTGCCTGTTAGTCCAGAAAGGAATGTTTATTACACAATCTCTGATATGGTCTGTTCTCTTTGTCTACCTGTGTTCCGTTCTCAGTATAGTTTCCAATAGAACCAGGGGTTTCTACAGCCCTTATACACATACAACACACACTGGCACATTGAGAAGCTCTTGGAATAAGTTGGTTAGTTTTTGAGTGCATGCATCTTTAACCATGTGCTGTGGTACAAGGGGTCACCAGGATCTAGATCTTGGTTTCCAGTAGTTAAAGTTATTTTAATAGCAGTGGGGGCTACAAAAGCTAATGTTAGAGTTCCTATTTTCCTTTAGTGCCAGGATGACAACTGTCGTCTTTTCCTGATCTTCTTTCTTTTTGTTCATGTAAACCTAGATTACATTAATAATTATTACCTTTAATCCTTGAGTCCATCATTACAATAATCGTATGTGCCATTGAGTAGCATGGCTCCAGTGGCCAATAATCAAAGGTTTCTTTGAGTCTATTATTCACTTTATGAGAATTGGTCCTCTGAATGGGACGTTTTGTTATCTTCTTTGGCTCTCAGGGTAGGCGCTAACCATTGCCACTATCTATACTCCTGTAGGCATAATGACCTTTGAGCACTGACATATCCTACGGACTGTCAGTGCTCTATGAGACTATCCTCCTCAATTACCACTGCTATTTAGACTGGTTGATGCATGTAAGTGTCAATATATGTGTTATTATATATTGTCAGGATTTCTAGTGGTCATCTGGTAGTTCCCAAAAGCCAAAGGGCTTTCACTTTTTATTTCCTACTTGCCCATTTCTTGTTATTGCAAGTAGATCCTAATATAAATATTACAATTAACACAAAGATAACCTTATTTGTACTCATCATTGCCCATGCCTGTGCCTCTAGTTCAGTGTTTAATTTGCCAGGTCAAAAGGTTGTCCTAGAAACCCACCCGCAGCACTGCCGAATGGTGGAAGTGCTGAATGCTTATGTTGTCTAGTTTCTCTTCTGCCTCATGCCTATTTCTTTCATTATTTCAGACTTCGCTCATTATCACACTCATGCAGGCTCTCTATCATCTCTACTTTCTTTCTTAGTCACTGCTCTCCTGCCTTTTCCTTCCTCCTTCTTTCTTTTTTTTCTACAATCTATGTGTTGCTCTGAGGCAAAATCTAATGATGAAAAATAAGCTTTGGTTTATAAAAAATGAGTACTGCCTGCACAAAGTAAGTACTTCTCTGGTTCTCATTTGTGTCAGTTTGTACCATTAGCCTCATTGGAGGATTCATTGATGTGATATCAACATTGCCCTCTAACTCTAGTTTCCTCTGTGACAGAAGGCCCCAGTAGTCTCATGAGCTTGCACAGCAAAGTTAGTGAGGCAATATGAGATCTGCTACAACCTTTGGCTTCTGTGCAGATGTTTAGATGAAACACATAAAGTGACCAGTTGTTTTGTTATTGCTCTTGTCGTCCACTTATCAAAATTTCAGCATGGACAAATAAACTGGATGACATAAGTCATGAGATAAAAAATGTAATTTTCTAAATATAACTTTTTTTTCAATCTCAATGCATTCTTCTGAATTTTTAGGTAATAACTTGTTCAAACAACCTATTGCTGTTAACCAGTAATTCTGATGGGTGCTCTAGCCTGAAGAGGCATTTCACATAGTAAACCAGATACCTAAAATAGCAAAAGGGGTGAACATGTATATCTGGGTATTGTAAGCATTCCCTTGTATTTTGTCGTCTTTCTAGCAACAAATACTTTCTTCTGCTGCTCCAATAGTGGATAATATTTAAATGTGTAAATAACTCGATAGGCTACAGTGCCTTGCTAATCATTGATAAACCATCAGTATTGTCTTTGCTGTTATCATGGCTGCATTTTCACTGATGATGTTGAAAGTTGAAGATTATTCATGCATTTAGACAAAGTGTGTTCCTGAAATTAATAAACAATGTGTTGGTTAAACTCTGTTATTCAGTCACCATTTGTGCCAGCACAAAGAAATAAGCCTTTGTATTACACAAAATAGACGTAAGAAAGATCACATAGGTGCTTGATCAAATGATAAGACCTGGATTAGATCTTATGCCCCAAAGCAAGCAACAATCAGGGAGGATGAAATATTTATTTTCCTTGCTTAGGGTAATGAGTGGTGGGGTGGGGTGGGATATGAGCAGGCCACTTAATTATGCAGCAGTGAAGACTCGAAGTATGAAAATTATGTTGAATAAATTATGTGCAGTATTATTTATTTACCACCAAATCTGTGCTGATTTGGTGGTGGGGATTGGTTCTAGCTCTGTTGGCTAACAGGTTGAGTCCCATGGTGAAGTGCTCTTTTCAAAGATTTTAATTTCAATCTTGTCAGTGCTCAGCTTCAGAGAGCGGGTCTTCATTTAGTGGATGATGACAGTCACGCAGGCATTGAACTTGATCTGGATACTGACCACCTTATCCATGAGGGAGAGAATGAGTTGCGTGTTATTGGCATAGGAAAGAACATTGATGTCATTAATAGATGATGCTGGCTAGGGGGATTGTGTATGCACTGAAGCAGATGGGGCTCAGGAAGGATGCTTCTGAAACTCTGCAGATTAGGTTGCATTCATCCGAGGTATACAAAGCCAGTTCGACTGACTGAGTCCTCCTAGTCACAAAGATCCATTGGAGTGCCTGTCCTTGGATTTCAATTTCATGTAGGTATAAGATGAGAATGTTGTGAGAAACATTTTCAAATGGTGTCAAGAGGTATCGGAGGATGAGAGCCACTGTGTCTCTTCCAGCATGAGTAATGCGAATGTCATCCATGGTGGTGATGAGGGCAGTTTCTTTACTGTGGTTGGTTCTGAAACCAGACTGAGGCATTCATAGTCATTGAGGTGTTCAGTGAGGCATCTGTTGATTATTTTCACTAAGACCTTGGCTGAGAATGGTAGCAGGGAGATTGGACTGTCGTTAGCTAGTGTTGAAGGGTCTGTAGAGGATTTCTTCAACAATGGGAGGACAGTTGTGAGGTTCCAAGCATCTGAGAGCGTTAGAGAAGAGTTGGAGGCATTTAGAATGGCTGTGCACATGGTGCTGATGGGTTGCAGTCCTCTGGAGAGGCCATTGTGGGAGCTGGTGACTGCTAGGGCCCCCAAATGGATTGACTTTATGGTGATGGGAGTTTTTGCTGGGGTCACTAGGAGCTCTGTGGTTAGCACTTATCTTGCTTTACCTGGTTCTCAAAATTAAATATAATTTAAATTTGCAATTATTGTTTCACCAACAAACAAAATGATATAATATGTTGGAACACATATGTTTCCCTTTTACTTAAATATGTGTTTAGTGCATGACACCTTCCAAGATTGAATAAGCTGACCAGTTTTAACTATACCTATAAAAAGGAGGAAGCACTTTGGCCCACCCTTTATGATCCTAGGCCTTGTGGTAGTCAAGACCTTTTCATTTCACTAATCATATATTTATACTATACTTATTTACAAGATCTTTCAACCAGGTCTCTTCATCCATTGGTATTTTACTGTGTCACCCACATTCTTCATGCAGCATGGGTAAGTGGGTTTCCTCACTGTGAGTGACATCATTCTATCCTTTCACAAGCAGCACATCAGAACTAATTTAGCAATGTATGCTTTTTGAGATGAAAAAAACTTTTTCCATTTTAGTCAGTGTTTTACTTTTTTTTTTTTTGTAGCTTGATGAACTGCAGTAGCTCCCCCAACAATTAACCTTTGCATAAAGCAAGCATTGACACAGTCAACACCGGGCAGCCAACACCAGACCTTTTGCCTCTACCAAGTCTTGTTTGCACTCGGAACTTGTTAGGACCAAAAGAGCTCTGCTTTTCAAGGAAGCAACTTTCTTTGGTAAACATGTTGTTGGAGGGTGGGTTAATAGTTGTGTGGCCTGCACAACTAATGGGTCTGCACTCGACCACCACTCAGAACCATACTCCCCATTGTAGCACGTGACTCTCATAGGGTATTGTTGCAGTGCAGCCCAAGGCTTACTCAAGGGTGGTGGTGTGGGGTAGTAATCACCATTTACAAGCACACAAGAATAACACTCAAATGATTGTCCAGTCTGTGCTTTTTCTTTTGATAAAGTAAAAGATCATTTATTACTTGCACTACTCAGTACTATGCAACAATTTGCAAAGGTACACACACTGATGGAATTATCTTGGATGACATTGTACATGTTTGTCTCTTCCAAAGGGAGATTAAAAAAAAAAACACCCACTTGGCAGAATATTCACTTGTATTCCAATGCAATATTTTGCTGTAACTTGGAGTGAGAGTACCTAGTACTGGCAATAAAGTACATCTACTTTGCTCACTAGTGGCTGTCAGTCTCATTACTCAAATAAGCATCAACAAGGGACATGTATAGGTAAGTTGGAGTGGTTTGCATGGTTAGGATTACCCTCAGCATGATCTACGCATTCTGCCCATACCCTGCCATTACCCTAAAGGGTGCGAGCCAAGGTTCACCATATTCCACAATGAAGCATTCAACATAAAATGATGCACAGTTGGCAGAGTGCCTAAAGGATATCACTTGATGGTTATTCATTATGTAATACCACCTTTCACTCCTTGAGGATAACTGTTCATATGACCCTAAACAAGTCAGATCAATGGCCACAACGCTGCAGCCATACATTTTGAATTGCATTTAGCATGAATGCTACCATTTTAACCATAGGGCCTGATTACAACTTTGGAGGACGGTGTTAATCCGTCCCAAATGTGATGGATATCCTGCCCACCGTATTACGAGTTCCATAGGATATAATGGACTCGTAATACGGTAGGTGGTATATCAGTCGCATTTGGGACGGATTAACGCCGTCCTCCAAAGTTGTAACCAGGCCCATAGTCTCTAAAGGTCTCCATTTGTGTAAAAACGCTTGTTATTACAGCCTTTCACTCCTAGAAGGTGTTCACCATTGTAACAATCCATTGTTATCATCATTCAGGCCACAAGGACTGCAGCCATGGAGGGGTCATTTTCACCACCCTGAAACAAACGTGGAAGCTGGGACTGGCTTGAAACCACATTGAAACACTTGAGGTTTTTTTCCAAGCCCCCTGAAAATGTGGGTGGGGACAGCTGATAACTTCTTGGGGGGCTGGGGGGGTTGCACTCCTTCTGCAGCTCCCCCTGCACCTGGTGATGATTTTGGAGGTGACCCTGCTCTCCTAGAGGTAACCACGATGCCGAACTAGTGGGTTTTGCCCCGGGACTTGGGCCAGGCCCCACAGAGCATTATGGGTGCTCCCTCTGAAGCGTGCATAACAAATGAGCAGCTCTCCCGCTGCTCCAGGGAGAGCCACTGTGGTGGTTTCTGATGGTTTGCAATTTTCTTTGTTGATAGTGTGTCTGGTCCCACCCTGGCACATCGCAACCTTCAGCAATGCTGGAGAGCAGTCTCGGGAGCCCAGCACTGGCTGTTCTTGTCGGCTCCTCACTAGGAGCGCACCTGCATGTGCTGCTCTTCGTTTGGAGTCTGTCTGCTCCCTTGGGCAGATGCATATGGTGCTGAGGCTGGCCTGGCCACATGGGGGAGTCGGTACTTCCCCTTCTTCTCTGGTCACTGTGGGCCCCTTAATGGGGTCCGGGGGCCCTATATTCATCTTCCTGGGGAACGCAATGGCATCTGCCCACTTTGGTTCTTTGTGGGCCCCTGGAAAGGGCTCTGGTACCCATCTCCTCATCTTAGTGGGGGTGTGTGATGGTGTCCTGTGACTTTGCTTTGTTGTGGGGCTCCAGGATGGGATCTGGGGCCCCTCTCAATCTTTGTGGGGGGTGCAATAGCCCCTCGGTTCTTTGAGGGCCCCTGGGATGGGGTCTGGCGCCCCTCCATTCACCTTCAAGGGAGCACAACGGCACTCCTTCAGGCCGGCATTTTCGCCAGAAATGCGCAACAGTGCTCCCTGGCTCCACTTTATATGGGGGGCATTCCACAGGCCCTGGCCCACCCTGTGGGCAGGAATCCAGCACGGCAACGGAGCTTCATGCACTTTGCCACGCGACAGAGATGAAAGGTTGCCAAATTTGGGAGGAAGATATTTTGGGACCCGGGAAGTTGTTCTCGACAATCTTTGGCTCATTTTGATCCTGGTGGCAAGCCCTTGCCACATGGAGCACTTTCTTTAGGCCTTCTGGCCTAAAAGGTTCCCAGTTGGTAGAGAGCAAGTCCCACTGACTCCCAGAGCTAGCCTTTCATCTGGGTTCCTTCCTTTCTTCTGGACAGCGTGCTCTCCTTGTGCCAGAGCCCAGTCTTTCCCCCAGTTGGTCCTCATGGGGAGTAAGGGGACCAGGTTTCCTGGTCCTGGGGTGTGCAGAGTCCTTGCCCCAGTGAGCATTCAGGGGGTTCTTCTTTCCAACTGTCCATGATGCCCATCTTCAGTAATAGTGTTCTGCATAGAAGCACAGCCAAGAGAGAGTGACCCCCCTCTGTGTAAGACCTTTTAAATGGGGGAGGAAGTGTCACGCAGGGCTGTGCCTCTGGCATATCCTGATGTGCCTCATCACTTCTCTGCCCCCAGCCCAACCTCCCTGCACAGTCTTCTGGGATAGCTGAAAATGGTGTTGTCCAGGAGTCAGTTGCCACCTGTGCTCTGCAAGGCTCAGCCCCTACTCCCTGACATTCCTGCATGGGCCTCACACAGCAATTCCTTCAAGGACCCCCTTGTCGCTGAGGGGCCTAGGACAGGCCCAGTTCCTGCCACTGAGTGATAGCTGGCTTATTGATGCAAGGTCCTGCTCCTGCAGCTGACAGAGCAGTGATTGGCCCTAATCCTGAGCTGAGTCAGAGAAAGATGACATTCATGGATGACCCATAAGTTGTACTAATTTTGAAACCTACAGCATTATTCTTTTAATACAGGTTACAGTGTACATTAGTGTGATTCTGGATTCTGTGGGTCCTAGGGAGCAGTAGTTGCGCCCTAGGCCAACCTTTCCCATTGACATATAATGGAGTGTCACTACAATCAAGACGGTAAGCACACAGACTATTCCTCACATGGGTACACCCATCTCATAAGGCCTACTCTAGGTAACCACCCACTCTGCATGGCTCCTTCTGCACCATACTACCTAGGCATACTACCTAGGCACAGTTCTTGGGCTGTGCACAACAGGAAACCTCCCTAGGTAGCCCTCGCATGGGTGCACATGTGGTCACGTGTAACAAGCCCTGGGCCTCTTACTCTTGCTGCATCTCAGCAGCCTTTGCTTAACAAGGTGGCACTGGCAGTAAACATATGCAGTCCATTATTCCATGAGTTTACTGTGGGTGAGTTCCAAACTTTGAGGCTCCCTCACAGTAAATAGTAAAAAACCAGGTGATCCCAAAGCCAAAAAAAAAGCAGTGACGACGTGCAGTAAAGTAATTGATATAGGGGTGGTGTGGGGTAATTGTAGCTAAAACGAGACGACCAGCAGAAAAACAAATGTGTTGCCTAAAAGGTTTAGGATTAAATTTAAAACACAACATTCAACTAAACGCACACTTTCTAAATAAAATATGACTAACCCTTTTCTTAATTTTTTATAAAATCTCAATGCTTGTATTTGTTTTTGTTGCAACTTGTTTTTATGGTAACTAAGATTTTTATTTTTGTTTTTTGTAATTTCACCGAACTGGACAGCAGACAATATCTGCCTGCTCCATCTATGCAGCATGGATATTCGTAGAATGAAAATTTATAAGCAGTGGTCGCTCTAATTCCCTAGTGGAGATAATATTCATAATAAAAACTATAATGACAACAATCATGACGACGCTTTTTCTCCATGAAGTAGTAATATTAATAAAATCCTTTTATCGAATGTTAAAAAAACTGCTTCTGTTACATTTTTGCAAGACACCTCCATCTACTTCTATCAAGAAACAGGAAATGTTGTACTGATAACATTTTGTTTTGTAAACTTCACAGGAACAAATGTACAGCAGCCTCAAAGTTAGAGAAGTGGATAATGGTTTACTAAGCCGAGAAAAAAAATACACCATCTGCATCTTCTTAGTTCAAAATGTTCTTTGCAAGTCTCAGCATATACTGCTTTGATTTCGATTGGAGGTATCTATGTAAATTTTCGAGCACGGAATTCCCCTCAGGGTTGTATTTTTACCTGCGTTTTCCAACGTGACTCCTTCATTTCTTCCTGCAGCCCGAGAAGGACAGTCACATTTATTGGTAGCAAGCACCAGAACGTAAAATAGTTCTAGCATGCATCCTAAATTACAGAGCTACACCAGAAGGCTTCTGGTGTGTTGTGTAGAGCATTCTGGAAATGTTACTTGATGTTCAGAGTTCTGAGATAATGTCTGAAAGATAAATACTATGGCAAGCGGATTTACTGGATGGACGACCTGTTATAATATGTCAGAAACAATCATAGTTCATTCCCTGCCAGTGTCATCACACCTACCCAAGCACATGCCTCGTTTCCCCCGCCCTGGCACTCGTTATCCTCAAAACAACCTCCATAACCTACAAAAGAGCCGACTTGGGCACACAGCATACCAGGCCTAGAAGTTGACTATATTAGTTGGGGAATGATGCATTGTGCATCAGAGATGCATTTCACATCAGTACTCCCAGATTTTTAAAACATTGCCATCCTGCAACCAGATCTAGACCTTAATTGTTCCTGAGATAAGAGAGTTCTTCGTGAACTACGTCTTCAATAAAGAGTGAAAGTGTCTTCCATGAGGTAGGCTATTCCCAAAACCTCC
Source organism: Pleurodeles waltl (assembly GCF_031143425.1). Lineage (NCBI taxonomy): Eukaryota > Metazoa > Chordata > Amphibia > Caudata > Salamandridae > Pleurodeles > Pleurodeles waltl. The sequence continues at coordinate 1,038,608,782 of NC_090437.1, forward strand.
AGAGCCTCCCATCCAGCCGTGTAATGCTACAACATCATAGACCAGTGGGTAGGAAAAGAGTAGAAGGCGTGACTTTCCTGGGTTCCTATGCACCTGTTAAAATGTTTGTTTACTTGTGTTCTTTATAGACTAAAAAGATATTGACCACAATAATTGTGACATATAAAGGATCCCAGCAGCGCCAGCTTTAGGGCAGTACAACTGGTGCGTCCGCACTGGGTGCTGACTGTGTTTAGCAGTAATTTACGATTTAAAAATATCTGCTTCAGAATTCCTTGTTCGTCCAGCTTTTGGGCAGCAATAAAAATGTCAAGATAATTCTTGTGGTTAATGCTAGAGAGATCGGAGTTCTGTCTAGTGGCGGTTTTAACTCGCCATAATGTAATGCAGAGGGTTAACATGCCTGCTGCAAAGAACGAGTACGGTACAGATCTGTATTTTATGTGAATAACTGATTGGATTACTGTTTTTGTCACAGAGATTCTTTTATTAGCGCAGTTCATAAAATACTACCCTAATATAGAACAGTGACTGTTACGAATTGTCCTCAAAGAACTGCATTCAAACTGCCTTAAATAAGTTGGGAGGTTCTGTTTCTTTTCCCAGTCTTTCATTATGTATGCCTGATGTTGCTAAAAAGGGTTAAAAGGTTCGTTGGGTAGACATACATTCTTATTAGTAAGCAAGACTTTTGCCAGTACTTTAAAACAAGTGAAATGTATCTGAGAGAGGGGCTGTGAATGAATAAGGGGCGTTCTTACCCAGTGGTAGTGATGTAATGCGGGGAGGAGGTCATCGAGGGGCAAAAATGATTGTTGCACTGGGCGCCATCACCACTAAAGCCGGCCCTGGATCGCAGGATATTTTAGCATTTTTCAGTTTCTGCCACGCTCCCTGGAATCATTCTGTCACCTCTATAGCAGCTTTAATCTGTTAAAGTAAAAACCTTAAGAGCATCATATAATATACAGAAATAGCATACATACATAAAAAGGTGCAGTCGGTTAAAAACAGCAGCTATAAAAAACGAGTGATTTGCCAAACAAATGTGTAAAACTGCTATCAATCCCTCATAGAGTTACTTGATCTCTTAGCAGATTTTAAAAAAACTGGCAACATTAAAAAAATTATTCCATCAGTGAGCAACTGTAAAAACAGAACGGCGGGCTTAGCTTGTTTGAATTGGTGGGCCTTTAATAAGGGGACCATATAGGCCTTCCTAGGAATATCGAAATATCTGCAGGACAAAATAAAATGCATGGTGTCCAGCGCAGACACCTGGTCGGAGCTGCAGGGTGCTAACGAGTGTACATCCTGCCAGCCCCAAGGGGATGCTAGCCTCTATGGTAACACATTTAGCCCAAACCAGGTCAGCTAATACTGATCACAGATAGAAGTTCTGGTTGCAAGTAAGGCTCTATGAATTGGGTGGTTTTCAACAACACAATGCCTGTCCCACCACCTTCGGAAGGACCATATGCTGTCTATCTATTGATCTCTGTTTAAAAAAAAAAATTCCTTAACGATGTCTTAACAGTCAACACCGGATTGAACAAATCATCCCTACCCAGGCTCTGTAAGGTTGTCTTGAGATATTTGAACCAGGGGATGCATCGTGCGTGAACAAGAGAAAGGCAGTCATACAGGACCGTTTTATTTAAATTGTGTCTGATTTTGAAAGCCCAAGAAGTAATCGTCAAAAATATACTGCCACAGGCTTACTCCTAATTTTAGAGTGCATTATAAACTAATATTGGAATGTACAAAATGAAATTTTCCGGAGTACTCCAATTCAGACAATTTTCACATGTGGAATTTCCACTTAGTACAAGAATATGCAACAGTCATCATTAGAGAAATAATCACCATCTAATTACTTTCTCTGTCCTTCTCTACAAGGAAATATTTTCCATTTAGTGAATCTCTTAATCCCACAACCCCTTCAGATGGTATTTTTCTCTCCTATTTCCTACTGTGGGAAGACACCTATTTCTAGGAGTAGTCACTTCACGTGAGTTCCATTACTATTAACAGGACATTCATTACAGATTTTTTTCGTTGTAGCTACAGTGTGTCCATACTTAGTTAGGAAAGTCATCTGGTACTGTCATGACAAAATGCCTGTAAAAATTACCTTCAGGGGTTTGCACAGATGTTAACTTCGTAGTTGGAGGGCACAGGCACAAATAAGATGGTTTAGACCACACCAGGTGCTGACTTTCCCACATTATGGTACATTTAAACGTTGTTACATTTTACTAATTGTGAAGCACCTGAAACGCTCACACTACATTCTGTAGGTGGCATCATGACTCATGAAACACTCACACATTACATTCTGTAGTGTACATGAAAAATCATGGACATGAAACAGGATATAAGAAATCTCTACAATAGAGCATGAAACAGCCACATCAAGCCTCACTTTCATACTAGCAACAAAACAAAAGGAGCACCAGCATCAATAACCCAGAACCATTACCACCTTCAGCCTGTTCCTCAAAAACAGCTACTTGACTTTCAGGGGTGACCCCTCCGCTATGGCGGTGGAGCGTTGCCACCCCACACCCTGGGCAGCAGCTGCAAATCTTTTATGGTTAAAACATAATAAACTCCGTTTATGTTTCTACTATAAAAGGTGGGGGCACGGGTGTGGCAGGGACAGAGGGGGAGTGCACAGCACTCCCCACAGAGCGCATGTGTGTCTGGCCGGCTGTCTAGGGCCAGTCAAACACACATATGCAGTAGGCTCTCTCCAGCCCAGCAGCACAATTGCCGGGCAGGAGAGAGCATGCACAGGCTCCCAGTCTGCCTGGGAGCGCCCTGGCTGGGTGCTCCCAGTCAATCCTTACGGTGCTCTGAGCAGCACCAGGATTGGCTGCAGGGCAGGCTGGGAGCCTGTGCCTGCAGCCTGTGATGGAGGAGCAGATGGAATGGTGTGGCAAAACGCTATTTAAACAAAAATATATATATTATTACTTTTTTTTGCCGCCGCCCCCCACGCAGCCCCGCTTCTTTTCCCTCCCGCGAGCTGCACCTGGTTATTCGGGAACCAAATAATTAGTGTATTTTGCAGTCGATTTACCAAAATGACATCTCTGTCATGTTTATCTAGGTGTATGTAGTGCTTAACCTTTGGCTGAGCACAAATCACGACACATGAAAAAGAGGACTGTCAGAAAACTTCTTTAGCAAGGTTAATTAGAGCAGAAATTAAGAGACATTGCATCAGATGAGTGAGCTGTTAATTGGAAGAAGAGCTGGACTCGAAACTCAAGAAGGAAACAGTCTGACAAACGCAATGTACCAATGTGTCATTTATGAACAACGTTATACTTTCTACTGTGTTGCAGTTTAAAGCTAGATTATCCCAATAGTGTGCCAGACATTTGCTAAATCTAAGGCCCACATCCTGCCCACCTGTCTTCTTGCTAATTTGCCAGATATACTGTATCAAAAGGCAGGATTCTGTATTGTGCAGCCTTCAGTTACCTGTTGTTAGAAATAAGTCTTTGGTTGACAGTCAGGTTACCCCTGTCCAAGCAAGGAGCTTCACTCTAGTCAGGGTAAAAGAGAATCACTCTCAGCTAACCCCTACTTATCCTTGGCACAAACAGTCAGGCTTATCTCAGAAGCAATGTGTAAAGTATTTGTTCCAACACACAGTAATTCATTAAAAACACTACGAAATGGACAAAACACTAGTTTAGAAAAATAGGTAATATTTTTCTTAATCAAACAAGATCAAAACAATAAACATCCAACACACACAAGCTAAAATATGAATTTTCAAAAGAATTAGGGTCTTACTTCATGGAAAACAATGGAAACGTTGAGTACCTGGTTAGCATAAAAAATAAAGCCGCCCGGGTGAGCGTACATTGGAAAAGGCAGCAATGCGTCAATTCCTTCCTCGCACGGGAGGCCGTGCATCGTTTCTTCTCCAGTCAGGTCGGCGATGTGTAGTTTTTCACCCTCAAAAGAGAGCAATGCATCGATTTCCATACTGGGCACCTAGGATCCGCGCAGAGTTGGGTTGACTTTGACGCCCAGGGATAATGCATGGAAAATCCGATCGCACGGTGTTAGAAAAACGTGCTTCGTGGGGTTTGTGTCGTTAGCAGCAGCTGCAAGCGGGTGTTGTGCATCGTTTCTCCAGCCATGATGAGTTGATCTCCCAGCCACGATGCAGGGAGAACGTCAATCTTAGCTGCAAAGTCGACAGCACGTCATTTATCAGCCTCGTGTCAGTTGGTGCATCGAAAATTTCCCTGCATGGTGTTCTGTGCGTACATTTTCAGCTCTTGTCTGCCAACCTCATCTTTCAAGGGCCCAGAGACTAGATAGGGCACCACTTTGCAGGGCAGGAGTCTCAGTAGAGTCCAGATGTTAGCAGAGGAAGTCTTTGATGGCTCTGAAACTTCAAAACGGGAGGCAAGCTCAGTTCAAGCCTTGGAGATTCTTCTCAAGCAAGTCCAGTCTTTGTCCCCTTTCACAGGCAGAAGCAGGAACTGCAGGATAGTCCAACAAAATAGTCACAGGCAGGATCAGCACTTATCCTCAGCTCTTCAGCTACTCTCCTTGGTAGATGTTCCTCTTGGTTCCAGAAGTGATCTAATTTTCAGGGGTTTTGGGTCCAATACTTATACCCCTTTCTGCCTTTGAAGTAGGCCTACTTCAAAGTAAAGTATCTATTGTTCACAAGATCCTGCCTTGCCCAGGTCAGACACCAACCAGGGGGTTGGTGACTGCATTGTGAGAAGGAAGGCACAGCCCAGTGACCACTCCCCCCTCCACTCTAGCACAGATGGCTCATCAGAATATGCAGGCTACACCCTAACTCCCTTTAGCTCACTGTCTAGAGGGGATTCACAAACAGCCCAACTGACCCATACAGGGAATCCACAAACAGGCAGTCACAGAATGGTTTAAGCAAGAAAATGACTACTTTCTAAAAGTGGCATTTCCAAACAAACAATCTAAAAAAACAACTTCACTAAAATATGTAATTTCAAATTGTGTGCTCAGAGACCCCAAACTCCATATTTCGATCTGTTCACAAAGGGTATCTGCACTTTAATACTATTTAAAGACAGCCCGTGTTAACCTATGAGAGAGATAGGCCTTGCAACATTGAAGATTGAATTTAGCAGGATTTCACTGTTAGGACATGTAACACACATCAGTACATGTCCCACCTTTAACATACACTTCACCCTTCCCATGGGGCTACCTAGGACCTACCTTGGGGTGCCTTACATGTATGAAAAGGGAAAGTTTCAGCATGGCAAGTGGGTACACTTGCCAAGTAGAATTGGGAGTTTAAAACTGCACACACAGACTCTGCAGTGGCAGGTCTGAGCCATGTTTACAGGGCTACTAGGGTGGCCCTCTGGGCCAGTGTTAAAGTGCAAGTGCTCCTATGCAAAATGTTTGTGTAATTGGCTTATCCATGAATGGCATATTTGATTTACTAGTAAGTCCCTAGTAAAGTGCACAATCAATGCTGCAGGCCCACTAGTAGCATTTAATGTACAGGCCCTGTGCACCTCTAGTGCACTTTACTAGGGACTTACTAGTAAATCAAATATGCCATTCATGGATAAGCCAATTACACATACATTTTGCATAGGAGCACTTGCACTTTAACACTGGTTATCAGTGGTAAAGTGGCCAGAGTATCAAAAACAGAGTCCAGCACACATCAACAACCTGGGAAGCAGAGGCAAAAGGTTAGGGGATACCACACCAAGGATGCCAAGTTCAACACCTGTTTTCCTAGATGCAGGCTCCAGCCTTTGCTAGGTTAAAAGTACAAGGGCCTCTGAAAGCCCCCCAACTAGGACAATAGAGAGAAGCATCGAGCCCTGATAGCCAGGTTCAAAATAATTCTAGTGCCTAGCCTACAGCTCAATGTGGAGGACTCTTATGCTAATTGTATATGTTATCCGAATTCAGAACATGTAGGAAAAGACAAGTAGCCTCCTACTTTTTCCGCCAACCACCTCTTCAGATGCCGGCACTCAGGTAAACATATCTGAAAAGGCTGCTTGAGAGTTCTGAATGCTTTCCAAGTGTAGTGTAATGTGAGTTTTATGTTGGAACCCTGTTGGCTCCGAACAGACTCCATAGCAGTGTGATGTAGTTGTTAGAGCAGAATGAGATGAAAGCTTGGTGTTCGAATGTTGAGTTCACAGTTCAGCTCTATGTGCGGCGTAGTCATTAGCGGGTACCCAGGTTTGGAGTACACTACAGCTGGCGATGAGATAAGGGATAAGTAACTTGAAGTACAATTGTGCTCTCCCTCAGAGTTTGCCATTGTCAAAGCAAACTGCTTGTGTGTGCCACGTGTGTTGCTGTCGAAGAACAAAAGCAACGCACCATGCATGTGGAGTCAAAGCACAACTCCATCTCATGTAAAGCATTTGAAGATAATGAAAGCTTTACTGAGAAGTCTACCCATCACTGTTCAAGAAGCTACAAACAAGGTCATACATAAAGATACTGCACTGCCACACAAGATAAAATTATATATTACACAGAGTATTAACGCTGAAGGCAGATACAAACAGGTATACAAAGTGCAGCCAGAGATAATCATAAATTGCCAAACAATACTGCAAACACAAGTGCTGCAAGGCGGATACCAACTAGGCTTCAGGAAGTGCAAACTGACCTTTAGAAAAGAAGAAATAAGTAACTTACTGAATTCACTAAAGAGTCATTGTACCACAGCGCTCTATAACGTGGCTCAAGGAGAAATGCCTAGGGTTGTGCTTACAGACCAATCTCTTTCTTAAGTGGGTGGCTCACAAAGTTGCTGAGTGGGGCTCAGAGCAACTTCATAGGTCTTCACATAATAAAGAGCCAAAAGCAACTGCCAGAATCATAAACATTTTCAGATGGCTGCTAAGAAAGAAGCCACAGTTCCAAGTGAGGTAAAAGATGATCCTGAGGCCCACACACTAAAGGACATTAGAGAAGGTTTGCATGAACATGATCATCAAACAGCGTCCAAGAGCACACTACATTCTAACTCCATTGGTTTCTGGCAGAAGCCTGGTGGAATCTAAGAAGATGTTGTATTGCTTATATGTAATTTTAAAATGCCACCAATCGTCAGCCTCAAATTATTAACAGGAGAATATTGTTCTCTGTCCCATCTTAAGGATCTTGAGAGTCACAGAACTAGAACCTTGGGACACCATAGACTGGGATGCACAGGAATAACATTTTGAACCTCATTGCCCAAAAAAATCAGCAAAACCAAAAGCCACTATAGCTATGCTCAAGTGAATTGAATTTGAAAGAGTGAGACCTGCTGATCTAACATTATCTATGTTGCGGTGCTAATTTGGCCACAAAAACACATAGCTATTGTTAGAAATTGGGTTGATAGTTGACCGGGGTGTGGACTTTTGTCAAACAGCAACTGCAATCATAGTCAAGGTAACTGTCAGGCAAACCCTAAGTTAATCTTTGCTCACCCTCTTGTAGCTTGGTACAGGCCAGTAAGGCTCAACATAGAGGCAGTGTGTAAAGTATTTGTGCAACACTTAAACCAGTAAAAACATTGAAAACACTACTCAAAATTAATCCATACCAGTTTAGAAAAAGTAAGAGTTAATGAATAAAAAGCCAAAAATTACAAAAATCCAGTAATTAGAACTTGTTAGGAATTTTTAAAGATGTAACTGTATATTAGTGTTTAGAAGCAGTAAGCACCATTCGGGGAAATCTGGTCGTGCTGGACTAAGAAAAGCCAAAAGCTCAGGCTGACCATGATGAAGAGCGGGCCAGTTACTGGGACCCAGCTAGGCCAGCTTAACAAGTACCTTAAATCCAGGTTGCGAAGTGTTGCATTGGTTACGAACCACACAGTAAAGGTGATGCACTGAAATTTTCAGTGCAACAGTGGTGATGCATTGTTTCAGAGATGCAGCAGAGTTCAAGTGCAAGTTCCTGCTGGATCAACACTGAGGAGCTCCAACACCATCAGTCCAGGAAAGACTCGATCTATCATGTTGTAATAGTGCTCATCCTATTCCACAAAATGTCTGCATAACTTTATTCTTTGACTGCAAACCATGCTCGTGGATCTCCTATCCATTAAAGCTTTCTGAAATTGACTGCTGAGCTGACTTTTGCTCCTTCTTGAAAACTATGGGTAAAATATCTGAATATATCGAGCTTTAACTTAATTTGTAAAACTGACATGTTTTGTGCATGTAAACACATGGACTATGAAAGATAAAATAGAAACATCTTTGGCATATTTTATTTCCTCATAGCTGTTAAATAATTCTTATAGTGTCAGCACTTAATTGAATCATGAGGACACAGTGTGCCTTTTACTAACCATTACAGTGATGATTAGTAAGGGCTTTCACAATGAACTGAACTCTGTTAGTTTTCATAAGCTTTTAAAGCAGGACTATGAGGAAAATAACATGAAGTGTGTCCTTTAGTACCGCTCTATGTGATTATTTAAGGAACATAAAGTAATATAACAAGTAGAAGTGCAGTGCACCTTGGGTCACTGTTCGTGTATATAGCAGTTATAATATGTCCAGAGCAAAGGAGCGGTGTCAGACATCATTTTGACAAATTTGCATCTAGTGATGAAACCTTAAAATGGTTGTTAATAAAATGTTTGAGAATTGTATTGTTATGATTTTCTTTCCTACAAAATGTTGTAGTAGGACACAAGGTATAATAATTGTATATAAAAAAAATTACATTAGATATGAGTGCCAGTTTATTGCTATATCGGTGGTCACAATGATATTGTATGAGTTATTGTGGGGAAAAAGACCAAGAAAGATAAGCATTAGCCAAAGCCACTCTGGGAATATTGTGTTTGTTTCTGGACACCACCACCAGACATTGATGCTGATGTAAACTAGTTTTAGTAAATTACACAAAGACAGGCTTTGTTAACAAATAAGAAACAACATAAAATAAACTACAGCTGTACATATGGATATTGGAATCTTTACTGTAAAAATAAAAAATGGTCTTCCTGACTAGTGTAAAGAATAGTAATTCATCTTGTCCTCTTTTGTTGGAAATTGGGTCTCAATTTGCCTGAGGTGTGCACCCTGTTCAATTAGGGACCACAATCCTAATCAGAGTAAGTCAGATACAAACCCTAAATTAACCTTTGTTCACTCTCTGGTAGCTTTGCACATAGATGTCAGGCTGAACCTAAGAGGCAATTTGAAAGTATTTGTGCAACACTAACATTAGTGTCACACAGTGAAAACACACCAGTTTAGAAAAATAAAGAATGTGGTTATGAGTAAAACAAGACCAAAATGGCAAAAATTCATTAAGTAGAATTTGAGAGATTATTCTTTAAAGAATCAACTGCAATATAGTGCTTAGAAATCAATAGTGCTTAAAGGTTACTTGAGGTTGCACTGAACCAGGGCTGATCCAAAGTTCAGCCCAACCGTGATGGAGGGAAGCTCAGCTACAGGATCCACACAAGGTCCACTGAAAAAGTGCCCTGAATGGAGGGTAACTTTGATGTGGAGGAGGCAATGGATTGGTTCTGATCTGCACAGTCAGGGAATGCGTCGAGCCACACCGTCATTGATGCAATGCATTTGAGGTACGCTGTGGAACACTTTGTGATGAGGGTGATGCATCATCATTGAGCCATGCAGCCAGCTATGCTCCAGGGCTGGTGGTGATGTGTTGATCCTGAGCTGCACAGTCAGTGATGCGAAGTCTTCATTCTCAGCAGCAGTGGCGATGCATCGGTGTCAGGGAGGGATGCAGTGGTTCTGATTAGTCCAGTGGAGGCAATCCATCGGTTTTCATAGAAAAAACTGCTGCCAAACCCGCTTTCAAGGCCCAGGACTGCATTGGCACCTGTTGGCATGGCAGGACTCACAGTTGGCAGAGTCCAGCATCTGAACAGGGTTGAAGGAAGTCCTTGATGACACAGACTTCAAAACAGGAGGCAAGCCTTTGGAATCACTTAGGTTCTTGTAGGATGTAGAGGCAGGTCCAGTCCTTCTTACTCCCAGGCAAAAGAAAGCAGGCCAACACAGCAAAGCAGTTCAGCAGAGTGGCAGTCACTCCTGACGGCACACTTTCTTCTTGCAGAATGTTCTCAGATCAAGAAGTGTACTGAATTGGTGGGGCTTGGGGCAAGGTACCTATTCCCAGTTTTGCCTTTCAAGTGGGAGAAGCTTCAAAGAGGGGCCTTTGAAGTGCACATGGTCCCTGTCCTTCCTTCCTGGCTCCAGACACACTAGAGTGGGTTATTCAGCTCTTTGTGTGGGGACAGACATTGCCCTATTCACGTGCAAATGTCCATTCCTTCTTCCCAGTCTAGCTAAGGAAAGCCCAGCAGCCTGGTGAATTGCCATCATGATGTGAGTTTCACACCCCAGCTCCCTCTGTGTATGACTATCTAGAAGGAATGCACAAAAACCCAGCTGTCGCCCTTCTCAGATGTGTATTCAGAGACAGGCAGCAACAGAATGGTTAAAGCAAGAAAATGCCAACTTTCTAAGAGTGGCATTTTCAGCCTGACAATTTATAATCCGACTTCACCATAAGGTGTGAGTTTGAATTGTGAGTCCAGCGACACCAAAATTCTATCTTTTCCCAATTGTAAATTGGATGTAAAAACTGTATCACAGTGAACCCAATGGTAACTTATGGGAGTGATAAGCCTTGCAGTAGTGAAAAATGAATTAAATAGTTTTTTCACTACAAGGACATGTTAAACTTAAAATTATATTTCCAACTTTTTAAATACACTGCACCTTGCCCTTGGGGATAGCTATGGCCTGCCTTAGGGGTGACTTACATGTAATAAAAAGAAGGCTTGGGCCTGGAAAGCAGCTGAACTTGCCTGGTTGAAATGGCAGTTTAAACTGTACACACAGGATCTGCAGTGGTAGGCCTGAGCCATGTTTAAAGGGCTATTGTAGTGGGTGCACAATCAGAGCTGCGGGCCCACTAGTAGCATTTAAGTTACAGGTCTGGGCACATATAGTGTACTTTACTAAGGACTTCCAAGTAAATTAAATATGCTAATTTGGAGTACTGAGCACCTGCACATGCGCACTGGATAGCAGATGTAAAGTGTACGAAATTCTAAAGCCAACAAAAATGAAGTCAGCAAGACAGGAGGCCAGAAGGCAAAAAGTCAGGAGAAACCACAGCAAGGATGCCAGGTCTAACATCTGTTTGTATTTTTTCTGCCCTAAAATTCAAAATAATAATAATTTATGTTTATCCACGTATTTAAGTACGAGTATACAAGGTTGAAGATGGGATTTGAAAACAGCATGGGTGTTTCATATTTGTTTTCCTTTTTTTTTTTTTTACTAGACTCCAAATCAAATGAAAACCTGCCTGAAATCGATACATCTTATGAGGTAAGTTTGAGGTTCCTAGAGCCAGCCACACTATTAATCTATAGGAGTGAATGGCACGTCTTACTGTACTATATATATGTGCATGTTTATATTTATTTATATAATATATGTGTGGGTACCTGTTTATAGAAAGAGTGATGTGGTCCAGTGTTGCCTTTGAGGTATTTTGATGTGACATCATAAACCTGACTCCGTGTGGTTTGTAAATGCCATCAGAACCCCGAAATGGCAATAAAACACAATCATACATGCTACCTGTTGTGTTTATTTATTACATGTTTATTTTGGAGTTGTTAGCTTAAAAAAAGATTTAAATGTTTATTGAAAATAGTAAGTGAAACGCTGGACTTCATTGGTCGATTGTCTGCTGTAAAAAGAAGAGAGCAATCTTTAATATGTATTTATGCTAAATTTAGAAAAACACACTTTGCACTGTAGCACACATTCTGTCTGTAGCAGACAGTTGAAGCTGTTCTGTTCACGGTACAGCTAACAACGGTCAGTAATTGTAAGTAGAATGTTTAGACTGTGTTTTATCTTTAATGAATATATTGTTGGTCTAGTGGAATTCTACAATTCTCTGGTTATGGTGTTTACTGCTTACTTATGCATTTATGCACATTTTGCACATAATTTACCACATAACATTTTCCTCAGTGAAATTAATTCTGCCCACTCCAGCATTCTCAACAAAACACACACCTCCCTATATATTCAGACTACTTCTTCTCGACTAGCTCTGCTATAGTCAATTTCCACTATAGAAACATACTTTTTTCTCCATTCACACCTGCATTGTCAAACTAACCAGTCCCCATAATCTCCCAAACCTGGCACCTCTTATTGCCACCCTCATGAGCAGTCCCTGGTAAAATGAACTGCATCTCAGACATGGAAGCATACCATGAACACACCTTTCGTCAGAAAACTAAGTTCTGTTTCAGACAATTTATCAAGCTTTCACCTGATACCCGGGGTCCTTAGCTTCATTGCAGGCTTAGGAAAAAACCTTTGAAATGATCGCTACCAGACAATGTGCTCTCACCTTTAGTGTCCTTAGTGGCTGTAACTTCCTCATAGGTGATGAGAACAAAGCATCCTGAATACTATTAGTAAAGAACTATCAAAAATTGTTCTTCTTACTATTGGAATGCTCAGCTTTCCATACTGATGAAAAAATTGATATTTCCATACTGATGAAATATATATATATATATATTTATATATATATATATATATCATCAGTATGGAAAGCTGAGAGTTTCAGTAGTAAGGAAACGATAGTGTGCGTATATGTATATGTGTATATATACGTATATATGTATGTGTATATATATATATATATAGTCCCTAAATCATTACCCAGTAACCCCCCCAAAAAAAACATCCTTTGAAATTAAAGGGTCACACTGTAATTAGAAACAATACACTGCCTTCTTTCTGCTCTGAGGTGGAGTATATTGGTTGCTTACTGGTATTAAGCTAGTGGTGTGAAAGATAAGTAGGATAGGTTTTCGAGAGTGCAGCAGTGTCATAGCAAAGCCTTGTATGAGGACATGTATTGATATTGAAGTTGCATGCTAGATCAAAGACCTACAATTTAGGAGGGCAGCTTTGATGTAATGTGTAGAAGGTGTCTCACTGGGTTGAGAAGTGACAATTCGTTTGAGGTTGCCTGGACAGATTGATCTTTGATTTGTTTAGGAATTCTGAAGATTTGGGTAAAGCTGAAGGACCTTTGATCAGAGAATTCGGCAGTGTGGGGTGTGTTAGAATTAATATGTGTAGGGATGCTTTGAAGGACTGGGCTTTTCAGGAGAAGATAAGATGAGTGAGGTGTAACAAGTGAGTTTGAGAGCCATTACATAGGGGAGAGTGTGTGAGAGACATGGAGCGTATGCCTTGAAGACTTAGTAACATTTTAGGAGGGTGATGCAGATTAATTTTGATGTCCAGCAGTTAGTGTTTGAGAGCGAATAAGAGATTTGTCCCCTGGTCATTGTACATATGTGCACATGTGGCTGTTTCCGTGCACTATAAAAAAAAGTGCCCCGACTTCTCACTAGAGCAGTGTGTTATGAATGGATTATTCAACTTGGAAACTAATTCACATTTGGATGGACTAAAACGTAAGCACAACTAAAATAAAACTTGCAACTAAACAAAGATTATATTGGAAAACTATGAAAAAGAGTGCTAGAAGGATGCTTGCAGTTTTTACATTTCAGTTAGTATGCTGTATTGACACACACGTTACTTTTTTTCATTTCTTCAGGATCTTGAGACTGAATTTTTTGATACTGAAAATGGGGAATTGAATGAGGAGGGTGCTCTTTACAGCACAGCTTGGTAAGAAATGTTCATTTGATATGTGTATTCATATAAAAACTAAAAATACAATTAAGACTTCAGTTGCGTCATTAAGCCCACCGTAAAAAAAATTGAATCAAAAACACTTATTTAAAATCAACATCCGTGATTATATTTTGAATTAATTAATTTGTGTAAATGACTTTGGAGATCCCAAAGGTGTAGCTTAACTGCAAACCGTAACACTCTACTGGAAATGCATTAAAAATATTTGCATTATTAGAAGACAATATTTTAAATATATTTGTATTATTGTTTGAGGTGTTATTTATACTGGAGAACATTTTAGATGGAGCATACCTTTTGGTATTCAAGTTCTCGCTCTAAACAACTGACCATCATGCCATGGATGCCATATTATAAAATTCTGCGGTATGCTGAGAGTTAGCACCTTGATACTGTGGCCAGACACGTCCACTATTATTCCATTAGTGTCCACATTATGCAAACAATTACCACTCTCAAGTTCATTCCCTTACCCGTAGACTGCATAGAGATATTGGTGTGTATTGAGAGCCACCTGTTTCACGCCTTGAGACCCTCACCGGTGAGTAGCCACGCTTTACAAAAACTGATTGATTGATTGACATCCTGACCACCACACTACTGCCTTTTCCAGGCCAATAGTGTGGTTCTTAGTATTGAAGAGGAAATTAGTTATCTAAGAAGTAGGAGCTGCCTTCTTGTCTCTGCAATCTTGCTTGATGTTGCTTTTGCTGTCTTAATCATAACAACCATTTCACTTGGAGGTAAGGCCTCCCACCTAGCTCAGCTCATTATTCCCCTGAAGGAACAACCCATTTCCTTGAGCATAAATCCTGGCTGGGATTCTTAGGAATTGTCATTGCCTTTCTTAGCAAAGTTATGATAATTGACGGGGAACTGTGTCTCAGTATGCCTTCTGATCCATCCCTTTATGTCCTCCTCTATCTACAGTCCTCTTAGCAGCTATTGGTAGCTACTTGGGATCAGCCTTCTGCAAGGCAGTAAGAAACATCTCAAGTTCCTCTAAAAACGTAGCCCTCCGTTGAACTGATGGAAAGAGGTATTACAACAAAGTATTTTCCACTGCCTTCAACTGTGATCATAGGATGTAATTGATAATATAATACTCCTAGGAGAGATACCTCATAGGGATTTGATCTCTTTATAGAACAGGATAAGGGGCAGGGTAAAATGTAACAAATAAAAGGTGTGAAGGAGAAGTACGTCATGAAGTGATCACTCTAGAAGAGATGCTCAAATGACAGTGGGGCAGAGTGGAGTCCTCAACCAAGAAGCAGGTGCTTATGCTTACATTAACCCTGCCATGTGGAAATGCCCACAGCAAAAGAGACAATGCCAAAATCACTTGAACTCCTATTGGTAGTCTGCCTGCTAGCTGTTGATGGCTTTCACCCTAGACCTCTTCCAAAACGACACATCGAAATTTACTTTATGGCCAGTAGAGTAGCCCTCACTGCACTGTGTGCTATCCTTCTCTGTAGTGTTCTGAACCTTGAGCAATGCTACCCACCCTTACTGCATTCTTTTCTAGTGTCTCATGCAGTGCTTAATTTGTGCTTACTGTTTCTGGTGCGGAGCACCTTCTCTTATTATTGAGGGCCGGCACTTATTTTTCTGCCTCAAGCATTTACTGCGAGCAAAAGACACATATGGGAAAGATGGTGGAAGAGGAAACGAAAAAAGTGTCACAGTCGGAGAAATCAGAAAGCTGCGAGAGTGAGCTGAAGGGCAGGGAGTGGCTTTAAATGGATTGAAGAGGCCCAATATGGCTTCAGGGTTGCGCTGCTTCAGTATTCCATGTTCGGACATTTAATTGCAGTAGCCGGGTGTTTAAGAGGAGGGTCTTGGGCACCAGGACTTTTTTATTTACAAATTAAGTACTGGCCTCATGGAAGTTACGTGGGGCATTTTGCTGTTTATTTCACTCTAAATGGTTGCAATTTCCAGCCATCCGGCTAAAAAGCAAAAAATTTACAAATAGTAGGCTTACAAAAACAATTTGCTTAAATGTTTTTTTCCCTCTAATTTAAAAAGGATTTCTAACAATGCTTCTTGGAACCTAAGACTGTCACAGATTTACAGGAGTTTCCATATAAGTAAACTTTTATGGATATGCAGAGAATCTACAGTTACACGTGCTAAAATGAAATGCAAAAGCATTTCTGGACTTTAAAAAGTTGCTTCTTTAGAGGGAAATTTGTTGCCCATAAATTGAGACCTGTTGCCCTAAATCCCATTCAGTTTTGGGGGTGTTTCCCATATTCTCACTTCATATTTATTCCAGACCGGAACAAATCTCCAACCAGAGCTTTGATGGGACTGTCCTTGGGAAATGTTTAAGAATACCAACAATCTTGCACGTTTTTGGTGTTCTTACTTTCGTGGATAGCTGGACCATGCAACACTCACAACTCGCCCCTGGGGGGAAGTTTTATGACACAGGCAGCTGTTCCATACTGATGGAATTTGATGTGTGTGTGACTGGCATATATGTGCTCCCTTAAATGATGGTATATTTCCATCTATGTGTCATTTTGGTATAAAAATAGCTTTAAGAATCGGATGTACTCTTTAACACTCCAGTTGACCTGTACCTACCTTATCTATTTATATGTCCTGAAACTACAGACAATCTCAAGTATCCATGTCCTCATCTGGGTCCTTCTCAGCTCCAACAAATAACTGAGTGGTCTCTACGTCTAGGCTATACCAAATGCCCTGTAATGTCCTGTGAAGCTCCAACACATATATCCCTAAGCCTTCCTTCTCCAGCATATAATGGTCCAGCATTAGAGAGGTTTGTCTCAATAATGCTATATGTTCTAACATCCCAAAATAAAAGAATAATAAGAAGTAAATAAGTCTTATGTGACATTTTTTTCTTACATGTTGGTCAATGCAAGTCATTCAACTTGCGCAGGAACAAAGATGGTCATATGGAGAGCACTGTTATGTTATGCAGATTTGTGAAGCTCACTATCACCTGGGATGTTATCCTGGTGCTGAGCAGGTGTGAGTCTAGGCAAACCTAGGGCCTAATGGGACTACTGAAAATGCCAGGTCTGCTGCTTCTTGTGGGATTCAAGAAGTGAGGAGTATGTTTATGCATAGCTGCAAGTCGTTCCACCCGTTAAGTGCAATGTAGGAGAAATTTTGACTGCCCTATCTGGTTTTCAGTATGTGTGAAATGTGTGCAAGTAGGAGTCCTGATGAAAGGAGGTGTCTGGAAAATTTGGGAAAGCAGGTACAATTGTTGGAGTATGCTGGGCCAGTGTTCTGTAGTGCCTTGAAACTGTGGGTGAGGAGTTTGTATTGTGCTTGTTTATGTAGGGGGCGCCGGAGGAGCTCCATCAGGTGTGGTGTGAAGTGAGTGGAGCATGGGTGGGCTCAGAGAGATTCTGGCCACCAAATTGTGAATGATCTGCCATTCTTCTTTTGAGTTTTTTGTTGATCCTGGCATAGAGGTTGTTCCTGTAGCCCAGCTTGCTTGTAATGAGGGTGTGCATGACGGTTTTCAGCGTGCTTATTGGGAGTCATTTGAAAATCTTATTTTGCATGTTCAGGATATAAAAGCATGAGATGGTGACAGTGTTGTCTTGGGTGGTCATGTTGAATTTGCTGCTGATAACAATCCAGAGGTTCTTAGTATGGGTGCTGTGGGTTGGTGTCAGGTCCGGGGGTGAAGTGCTCTTCCTAAAGATCACAATTTCAGTCTTGTCAATGTTCAGATTCAGACAGTTGGTCTTCATCCAGTGGGCAATTTCAGTCATGCAGGCGTTAGACTTGATCTGTGTACTGGGTGTCTTGTATATGAGGGAGAGAATGAGTTGTGTGTTGCTATCATAGTAGAGGATATTGATGTCATGAAAGCAGATGATGCTGGATAGAGGATCATGCATGTGTAGAAGAGGGTTGGGCTCAGGGAGGATCCTTGTTGAACTCCAGAGATGAGGTCATGGGTGTCCAAGGTGTATGGTGACAGTTAACTGACTGAGTCCTTCCAGTCAGGAAGAAGCAGATCCATGGTAGTGCATGTACTTGGATTCCAGTGACGTGGAGGTGTTGGATAAGGATGCGATGTGAGACTATGACAAACTCTGTGGAGATGTCCAGGATGATGAGGGTCACTGTGTCTTCTCCATCCAGAGTCATGCAGATGCCATCCAGGGGGCTATCAGAGCAGTTTCTGTGCTATGTTTGGGTCTGAAACAAGAGTGAGTGATGTTGACGAGTTGGTAGTCATTAAGGTGTTCAGTGAAGCATCTGTTGATAGATTTTCTCTTAGACCGTGGCTGGGAATGTTAGCAGGGTGATCATTCGGTAGTTGTCAAGCCTAGATCTTGCAAAGGTCTTGGCATAAAAGGGCGACATTCAGACCAACCACACTAACCTTTGTCTCAAGGGCCGCTCGATAGGCTTGTATAGCTTGGAGGATGTATTCTGTGCTGGTGGCATCCAAGAACACTGAGGCTGGTGAGGGGGCTCAGTGGCAGGTTTAGAAGCATCTGTTGAAGATGTGGTGTATCTGTCCTTTTTGATTTGTGCCTGAGAAGAGGACAAACAGTCCTTTCCCTTGGTAAGAACTCGGATATTAACCTCAGGCCTCCAAGCAGTGGTTGGGTTGCAAAAAAGAGGGTAGTAATTCAGCCTGCTTGCACCACAGGTCTGCATGAGCAGCAGGAGTAGCCCATCCTACCACAGGACTCAGTAGGACAGAGAGGTGATGGGCCAGGGAGCAGTCGAGCAGTGGAGTGGGCTTTTCTTATGCAAGCCAGGAAGGGATCCAAGAAGGTCAGGTCCCGTCTATATGTGAAACCCAGGACGGGACCCCAAAGGTACGTTCCCCAGTGGCCTCGGCCAGCTCCCACTCAGGCACAGTATTCCAGGCTGTTTCCCAATCCGTATATGATGATTCTTCATGGAGGGCATAGCATGCCTGGGTGGAACTCCTTGTGTTCAGGAGCAGGGGGAGGAAAAATTAGAAGGGGGCAGGAGAGGACCCTCCCCTGTCCGGCAGCAACAGCTGGTGACTGGGGCTTCCTGGAAACAGGATCATCTGACATGGGCCGCCACTACCCCTGCAATACCCACAGCCAGACTCACTTGCCACAGTGTGCAGGGGAGGTTCACAACACAGATTGGTCCCAGGGGCTCATGCGACAGATCGGAGGACTCTGTGGACTTCACAGTGTCCAATCCAGTAGCTGCTGCCAAAAATAGTTCTTGGGTGCGAGGGATCTCCAAATCAACCGGTCCAGGCTGTGGCCGCAATCTTGGTTCGCGCAGCCAGCCATGAGGGTCTTGCAATTAGAGGAAATCCTATGACAGAAGTCTGCCCTAAAGCACAGGGTGGAACCCTGATGCATCTGCACTAATATTTTCTTTTAATTGAAGTACTTTGTCACATAATTTTATAGACAAATAAAATTGAAATTTCTGGCAACAAAGAAGATAAAATAATACATTCTCCATAAATAAATACAATTTGGCAAAACGTTGTTACCCAGACCATTGTTTCCACATTGACCTTTATAGCATGCTATTAAAACCTGTGGTTGAATGACGGAGTTTGCTAGCATTTCCTTTATGAAGAAACATCACAGATGAATGACTGGGTCACCGGAAGTCACAGTGATGTTCAAAAGTGGTATTCAATAGGGTAGCATGCCTTCCAAATGACTTGAGTGTAAAAAACGTAAGACCACATCAACTTCCCCTTTTTACTCTCATAGTTTTTAAGAAAAACTTACTTTGAACAATGTCCAGGATATTTTGTTACAAATTGCGTCTGTGATGGAACACTGTTTTCTTCCACGAGAATGTGTGTCACAATACTTTTAAAGGTCTGCATATCTAATATCTGTTTTCCGCGTTGTGTGTTTCAGCTAGTTAGCAGAAGTGTGATTAGAGGAACTGATCTAACCAGCTCTCCATTGTGATTGTCTCTTGTATTCAATAAAACATTTTTGCCACCTTTTGAAATGGAGAGCTATCGTGTGCAGGGAAAGCTGTGATCAACATAAAACCTCCACCTTGGCATCGTAGAATCCTGAGTAAATGATTGTTTCATTTCCTTGTGCTTTGCTCAATCCCTTTGCAGAAAATGAAAATCACAAAGCAAAGTTCAATGCCGGAATTATCCTCAATACAACAAATTTTATCTGTAGTTACATTTTCATAATTAGTTGGTAAAACTAGTCCAAGGGAATAGCATAGAATGGAATGGTGAACAGTGGAGTGGCATAGAGTGGAGTGGCGTACAGGGGAGTGTCATGCTTTGGAGTGCCATACAGTGGCAGAGTAGAGTGTTGTCGAAGGGAATAGCGTATAATGGAATGGCGTACAGTGGAGTGGCAGAGTGGAGTGGCGTACAGGGGAGTAGTATGCATTTGAGTGCCATACAGTGGAATAACGTACATTGAAGTGGTGTAGAGTGGAACAGTGTATAGTGGAGTCATGCACAGTCGAGTGGTGTACATTGCAGTAGCATACAGTAGAATAGTGTACAGTTGAGTGGCGAATATTTTAGTGCCACACAGTGTAGTGGGGTATGTATGCAGATGACATTTGGGAGGGCTGTAGTTTATGGTGTGCAGAGTAACACAAAGCAGCAATTTGCACTGCATTGCCTGTCTGCACATGTACCAAGCAAAGCACAACAACATATGCCGGCTTTCCCAGTTTTGTAAAAGTTAAGTAAGTATTGTGCTGCCCTTGTGTTAGAAATGGGGTCTTTGGTTGGCAGTCATATTACCCCTGTCCAAGCATGGACCCTCACTCTAGTCAGGATAAAGGAGAATCACCCTCAGTTAAGCCCCACTCACCCCCTTGGTAGCTTGGCACGAGCAGGCAGGCTTAACTCCAGAAGCAATGTGTAAAGTATTTGTACCAACACACACAGTAACTCAGTGAAAACACTATAAAATGACACAACACATGTTTAGAAAAATAGGTAATATTTATCTAAGCAAAACAACAAGAATCCAACATACAGAAGTCAAGGTATGAATTTTAACAAGAATAAGAGTCTCAAATCCTTAGAAAACAGTGAGACCACTTAGCGCACAAAAGTACCTGGGTAGTATAAAAAATAAAGACGCACGACCAAGTGTGCATCGGAAAAGGCCAGCGAAGCGTTGAATTCCAACTCGCAATCGAGACCGTGCATAATTCCTCCTCTGATCAGGTCGGCGTGCGTCGTTTCTTCTGTCCCACAACAGAGCGGTGCGTCAATCCGGACAGGCATCTTGGGTCCGGGCAGGCCTTGCGTAGATTTTTTCGCGCCCAGTCATGTTGCGTTGAAATCCGGTCACACGGTGTCAAGAAACCACACTGCATGGGGGCTTGCGTCATTAACAGCAGCCACTGCCGGTGTTGCGCATCGTTTCTCCAGCTGCATTGCGTCGATCTCCCAGCCGCGATGCAGGTGGAGTGTCGGTTTTAGCTGTGAGGCCGGCGGCACGTCACTTATCAGCTGCGAGGTGGGTGGTTTGTTGAAAGTTTCCCCGCACTGCAGTCTTTGTGTGGATTCTGTCCTTTTCCACTAGCTGCACCTTTCAACGGCCCAGAGACCGGTTATGGCAACACTTGGCAGGCAGGAGTCTCAACAGAAAACACAAGTGCTGGAAGAGATAAGTCTTTGTTGTCCCTGAGTCTTCAACAACAGGAGGCCAGCTCAGTTCAAGCCCTTGGAGATTCTTCACCAGTGGGAAGTCACACAAAAGTCAGTCTTTGTCCTCTCAGCAGAAATACCTACTGCAGGACAACCCAGCAAAGCACAGTCACAGGCGTAGGGGCAGTACTCCTCATCCAGTTTCTCCAACTCTCCTCCTTGGCAAAGGTTCCTCTTGGTTCCAGAAGTAATCTGATTTTCAGGGGTTTTGGGTGCTCTTCTTATATCCTTTTCTACCTTTGAATCCCTAGACACACACCAGGGAGTTAGGGACTGCATTGTGTGAGGGCATGCACAGCCCTTTCAGGTGTAAGTGAGCACTCCTCCCCTCAGCCCAGATGGCCCATCAGGATATGCAGGCTCCACCCCAGCTCCCTTTGTGTCACTGTCTAGAGGAGAGGTGCAAACAGCCCAACTGTCAAACTGACCCAGACAAGGAATCCACAAACCAGCAGAGTCACAGAATGGTTTAATCAAGAAAATGCCTACTTTCTAAAAGTGGCATTTTCAAAAACTCAATCTAAAAAACAGCTTCACTAAAAGATGTATTTTTAAACTGTGAGTTCAGATATGCCAAACTCCACATATCTATCTGCTCTCAAAGGGAATCTGTGCTTTAATACTATTTAAAGGCAGCCTCCGTGTTAACCTATGAAAGAGATAGGCCTTGCAACAGTGAAAAAACTAATTTGGCAGTATTTCACTGTCAAGACATGTAAGACACATAAGTACATGTCCCTCCTTTAACATACACTGCACCCTGCCCATGGGACTACCTAGGGCCTACCTTAGGGGTGCCTTACATGTATAAAAAGGGAAGGTTTAGGAAGGGCAAGTGGGTACACTTGCCAAGTCGATTCGGCAGTTAGAAACTGCACACACAGACACTGCAGTGGCAGGTCTGAGCCATGTTTACAGGGCAACTAATGTGGGTGGCAAAACCAGTGCTGCAGGCCCACTAGTAGCATTTGGTTTACAGGCCCTGGCACCTCTAGTGCACTTTACTAGGGACTTACTAGTAAATTAAATATGCCAATCATGGATAAACCAATGTACACAATTGCAATTTATAGAAGAAACATTTACACTTTAGCACTGGTCAGCAGTGGTAAAGTGTCCAGAGCAAACAAAAACAGCAAAAACAGAGTCCAGCACACATAAACAACCTGGAAAGTGGAGGCAAAAAGTTAGGGGAGACCTTGCCAATGATGCCAAGTCTAACATCTTATGAAACTATGGCCCTCATTCCAACTTTGGCGGTATTTTAAAAAGACCGCCGAAGCTGCGAGCTCCAGTATACCGCCAAGTGTATGAGCAGTGCAGGGGACCCCAGGGGCACCCCGAGTACCCCTTACCGCCAGCCTTTCCATGGCGGTGTTTACTGCTGGGGACAGGCTGGCGGATGGGGATTATGACCGCCAGGCGGAAGCCTGGCAGTATGTTGGAGGGGCCAGCGGTATGGCTGTGGCTAGTACACCACAGTCATAATAGCTGGCAGAACACCGCCAGCCTGTTGGCGGTGTTACCGCCAGCTTACCGCCGGCCGCCAGGGTCGTAATGAGGCCCCAAGTGTAATGCAAGGGTAGTGCAATAAAATCCCACATTTGTCCTCTAGTGATATATTGTGCCAAACTATACTGCAGTAAATTAGTGGTATACAATGGTTATAGCATAACATGGCAGTTCATCATAGACTAATGTCTGCCTTTACACATTTAAAAGACAAGTAACTTCACAAAAGAGTGTTAACCTTTGCTTTTGTTATCTCTTCATTCTAAGAGATCAGTTGCAGGGTCCTAGTATATTTCAAGATAGTGAAGGATCCACACCCAGTTAAATTAGTATGATCCTGGCATCTCATGGATATTGTAGTAGGGTCCTAACCCAGAGGTAGCACCTGTGACATGCTTCATCATTAGATCCTCAGTCACTACACCAAATGCAAGTGGGTGCGCTCGATGCACTACGGAAATACTAGGCACTCTGTGAAAGATCTCAAATGCGTCATCCTAGAACATGTTATAGCAGAAAACAGGCGTCTGGAGAAAATCCTGTTTGGGAAAGAGCAATAATGGATTTATAAACTGTCTATCCACAAACAAGGGTTGAACAATGACATCCCAAGGTGGAACATTTTGTAAATGACTTAGACCTTTGCATTGCCCAGTACTTATCATGTACACTTTTTGCCATTACGCATTGTGCCATAGGGTGATGTAATGCACTTCCCCTCCTTTTATAAAATGTTTACTGTGTCATAATCCCACTCAAACCACTAACGTTTTTATTAGCCATGCACTTAGTATGGCACACAACAATAGCCATCATGTGATGACTCGAATGGTAGAAAGTTAGACCACAGCTCTCAAAATGTATCAAACATTTTTGCCTGCTCTTGTTTAGTCCCCCTTGTTATTAGTTAGTGGTAATACACAAACAATATGTGTGTTTTGTTTGGGACATTCTCATTTGTTTACGTTATTTCACTCACATAGCCAAGCATTAGCAAAGAAACACAGTAATGGTAACCAAGAAACATTGCTGTGCTCCCCAAACACTCTGGTCTCCTTAGACAACTGTCCCTTATTTTCCTTAAAAATAGTGTGTCTAGAAGTGGGGAGTTAAGTGCAAAGAGAATCAGAGCACCCACAATAAGAAATGGATCCCTACACACCTTCAATTATTCAAATAATATTACCAACCGTCATCCAGATCTAACCAGGTTTAGGAATTCATTTGAGGGTGAACTAACAAGCATATTTGATTACACCAAAGGAAATTATGCCACTTTGTAAGGAAATGCATCTTTTTGCGTGCCCCCCCAACATGCTTTTTGGGACTGATGCTTGTTTTTCGACTTTGAGAGTGCACTGAGGCATGCTAACCAGACCTCAGTGCCAGTGTGTTAACCCTATACAAAAGTAGGTTTAATTGGTTATCCCACATTGGCATGCATTACCTTATTTTTTTAAGTTCCAAATATATGGGACCCAGGTAGCCAGGGCATGTAAGGCAGAGTGTCCACACAGGACTGCAGCACTGTTTGTCCCATCCTGCATGTACAAAACGTGAAAGGCACCTCAGCCTGCCACTGCAGAGTGAAAGAGCAGTGCGCTGCACTGCTAACTCAACTTTGTCATTATCCCTAATGACAAATGGGCCATTTCCCTTAAGGGTATATATCAGACTTCCCTAAGGCAGGCCTACCAAGTCATATGGCAGGGAGCAACATACTCTTAAGTTAGACAGTTAGACATGACTAACAGCAGAACTTCCCAGTTGTTTTTTTTCTGGGGAAGGTTAGGAGCCCCGTTACCTATCATAGTGTTGAACAGTTTACTGTTTACAGTTAAATGCAACTATCTTAATAATGGTACCACCTAACCAGAGGGAGCCACCTAACCATGGGGAAAATTGAACTCAATTTGATGGTAAGATGGCCCCTATTAATTTTAAGCAATGTCTAGAAAGTTGTTACCGTGCACTCCAGCAAGTAGAGTGGCCTCACAAAGGCAATTCACACTTAGACAGGTTTCTTACTGCCTCAGAGATGTTTGAATGACTCCCAGGCCAGGGAGCTAAAGCATTAGCCTGGGAACAAGATGTGACCTCCTCCCCAGGAAGGCTGCAGTGTGTTGGCCCAAAAGGTGAGCTTCAAAAGTGAAGCTGCCTTTAAAGGGCCACTGACCACAGCACGCCTGAGAAGGATGCCTTTTTTTCCTACAGACATCTCAGGGACAGGACCAAGAGAACCAGCTTTCCCATGGGCGTGTAGCCCACTGGGAGCCACACCCAAGGGCGGGCTATCTTGCACGTCACAACCAAGGAAAGGTTGTGCCATTATTAAAGTGGTAAGATGGGGCACTCTGGTATAGCCAAGTGCCACACATCACAGGAATGTCACCACTAGGTAGAAGGGGGCCCACTAGCCCATTGGCTAGTGACTGTGTGGTGCCCCCAGGGCATGTTTCTGGCATAAAATGGGCATCTCTGGCACCCTTACCCTCAGTTCACATTTATAGAAGAAAGAGGACTGAAGGAGAATTGTCCTGCTGGCTTTGGACTGCAAAATGAAAGGCTGCTCCTCTGAGAGGACTGCACCTGCCGACCTTTTGGGCTAGTGAGCTGGGACCCTACCTGTGGTTCCTGACCATGCAAAAACTCAATTTCCCCACTTCATCAAGTCCAGTGACTCCAAGGGTCTGGTGGCTGGTCCCCTGGAACTTGCTATAGGGACAAAAGAGCGGAAAAATCCCAACTCAACAAAGTGGTTGCCCTTGTGATTGTTTCTCTGCTGCCAGTCACTGGGCACACCAACAAAGGAATACAAGATGGCCAAACTCTGCACTCATGTATGCCGGACCCGGGAGAGCTGTCAGTGACCGGATTCGTTGGACAACAAGGGCACAAGCGCCCACCAAAGATTTTGCCTCCAGCTACAGTGTATCATCGCCAGTGGCACAGCCATAGCTCTCCAACCACTGCAGCAAAGAGGACATGTAACTAGGTTCGCCCCACATCACCCGTGGACAAAGGAACCACCACGAGACACCCCCATTGACAGAACCACAACCAGAGCATCCTTGTGAGCGTGTTTGCCTGTATCCATCATCATCAGGCCCACTCCATTGTTTCCTGTGGTGGTCGGAAGTTAAAGTTTGAAACTTGCTTAAAAATCGCTCTGGTGACCAGGTAACCGTGCAGAGTATCATTTCTGCCCCACTAGACTTTGACTCTATTGGAATTGTTTGCCCAAGCCACGCTAGAATACTCCAACTAACTTTTTAAAACTTTGCAAAAGTTTTCAAACTTTTACCAGTGCTTATTTATGGTTGTCTTTAAAGGTATTTAGAAGTTCTAAAATCTATAGTTCCAGAACCCGCCGGCTGATTTTTATGATCAAGGACTCTAAAAAACTAATTAAAATAAGCTCTATTTTTATAAATTGGTATTCTGTCTTTTTTATTGAAGTATGATGTTCTTATTCTGCTATGTGGTGCTGTTAAATGCATTACACTAATTTCCTTTACTGAGCCTCACTGCTCACAGCCACAGCTACCCAGGGTTAAGCTAGCGGTTAAGTTAACAAGACTGTTCTTTCCCAAAGGGTTGTATGTGAGTGTACTCCACGGTAAGGCTACCTATCCCTGTCATACAGTACACCCAGTTCCTCACACACACAAACTGTGATATCATTAATAATATGAGAATTGACTGGTGAAATGTTAAAGAAATAATAGGAATCACTATAAAATGAGAAAGCACAGTGGAGAAGCACTAAAACAGCTTTTACATAAACTTAAGTGGTCTGCAGAATGTTTTTTTTTAAAATATTTTTATTTTTTATTTTAGCGGTATTGGTTCCTGGTATCTCTTGAGTCCCTTGAGGTGCTCTGAGGACAGCAAACATTGCCAAAGAACTGAATTTAGTGTCCATGTTCTAGTCCTTCTTACCTGATGTTAAATAAACCTTGTGGTGAGCTAGAGCTCAACTGGTCCGCCAAAGATGCGAATCTCCCTCACAAGGAGTGAGGCTTGGGGGTATTTGCAGCTCCTGGGTTCTACAGATAGCACCAATACCTTCCTACGAAGGGGATACTATCTGAACACCCCAAGCATGTGATGACTAAATCTGGAAGTTAGAGCAGCTTCAGTAACTCAAGCCCTTTCCTATTTTTGAACCATATCTGGATAAATTGAACCTCCCTTTTAAAATATCATTGTATATTAATTTTAGTCTAGGTACTTTGCCAGTGAAGCAGTAGACTAGGTCATGGCATAAGGATGGGAGTAGCCCACATGATTGTGGATGTGACTTTGGTTGGGGGTGGTGGGTCTATAACACACTTTATGCTTTATGCAATGAGTGGGTCCAGGTTGTGAGCCACCATATTCTCCAGTCCTCGGTTGACAAGGATCCCTAGATATTTAAGACAGAGTGGCATCCTGTGGAACAGAAAGCCGTGTATCGCCGCTCTCGTGGTGATAAGGGAGAGGGGTAGCGCTTCACATTTGTCCCAGTTCACCCGATATCCAGACAGGGTTGCAAAGTCATCAATGATCTCCATTAAGGCCGGGAGGGAATGGTCCAGATCCGTCAGGGTGAGTAGGATGTCATCTGCATATAGATAGTTTGGAGAGTCTCCCTCTTATTGATGTACCAGTGAGTAGTGGAGATTGACGTATGGTGGCCCCTAGCGGTTCCATGGCTAGTAGGAATAGTAATGGCGAGAGAGGGCAGCCTTGTCTTGTCCCTCTCCATATGGGTAAAGGGTCTGACAGGAAGCCTCCACAATTGACCCGTGCCGAGGGGCAATCATACAGTAGACATTCTTTTGCAATGAATTGGTCATCCAGGCCAAATTTTCACAGAGTTGTAAACAAGTATTCCCATTCAACGCGGTCAAAGGCTTTCTCAGCATCTAAGGATAAGGCTATGGCATCTTCTGGCATTTTTCTAGCTTCCCACAGGGCATGGGAGAGAGTGCGTAAATGGTTTCAGGAGGTGTATCCTGGGACAAACCGTACCTGTGTAGGATGTTTTAAGTATGGAAGGATTTTGCGTAGTCGGGCTGCTAAAATGCTGACTAGCATTTTAATATCTCCATTTAAGAGAGAAATGGGGTGATAGTTGCCACAGTGGAGAGGGTCTCGTCTGGGTTTAGGTATTACTATGATCATTGCCTAGGTCGAGATTGTGCCCAGTGAGCCTTCCCGGTAGGCCTCCCAGAAGGCTTCATACAGGGAGTCGACCGCCTCCTCACCTGCCATTTATCAAATTCCGCAGGGAACCCATCTTCGCCTTGTGAATTACGATATGGGAGGTTAGAGATGGGCTGTGCTATTTCAACCTTATTGATTTCCCCATCTAGCAGGGCTTGGCCCTTGGCTAAATGGTGGGGGAAATGCGTTTTTTCCGAGAAGGTGTTGACCTTAGTGGGGCTAGCAACCTCTTCTGGGGTATATAGACATTGATAAAAGTCTGTAAACTCATTACTAATGTCTTATGGTCGGGTAAGAAGCTCCACGGTGGTAGACTTAATAGTGGGAATGGCCTGAGCTGCTTCTCTCTGTCAAAGCTGAGCCACTAAGAGCCAACCAGACTTTTCCCCCTGTTCGTAGTGTCTGACTTGCAGATGTTGCAGGGTGTATTCAGCCTGACAGGTGTAGAATTAATTGAGGGCCATACAAGCCTGTTCTAAACACCGACGGGCTGGCACAGATGATTGTGCTGTGTAGTGTTGGGTGAGGCGTGTGATACTGTGCTCTAGTTCTGTCTGGCGCGCTAAGCGTTGTTTGTTGGCCTGCGCGGCATCTCGCATCATTTGCCCATGAAGGGTTGCCTTTGCCTCTGCCCACAGGACCCTTTGGGAGGAGACTGTATCTTTATTATCCTGCATGTAGGTGGACCTGGGCTCTCAATTGCATTTTGCCCTGGGGAGTGCGGCATAGCCAAATGCCAGGGTTTGCGGCCCAGGGAGGTAAGACCTGTATTGACTAATAACAATATTGGGGTGTGATCCGATAGATCGCATTCTAGTATACGGGAGTCCTTTATCTAGGCCAATGTACCGGTGCCAAGAATGTGTATTCCTCATTAAATGGGTACATTAGCCTCCAGTGAGCCACTAGTCTATGATCTGAGGACATATCAGTGAGAATGGCTCTGTCCTGGGTGTTGCACATGTCCATGCCCCCAGTCCTGTCTAACTGCATCACGGGCCAAGTTCCAATCACCTTGTATTATATAACGTGTGGCTCCTATCTCAGTTAGTAGGCGATTCATATGAAGAAAGAACAATAGCTTGGGGCCTCTGGGTGCATATATGGAGCCGACGCATATCGAGGAGTCCCCTATTTTAAGTTTAGCAAATACATATCTCCCCTCCAAGACCAACCATGTTTTAATCAGTGTAACAGGAAGTATCTTACAGATCAGAATTGCCACACCACATTTCCTTAGAGTCCCACTACCCTGCGGCCTTGGTGTAGTACAGCAGCTAAATATCGCCCTCCCCACCCAGTCTCGGTGCAACTTAATGGATTCTATCACATCAAGATGTGTCTCCTGGAGGAGGGCCACATTCACCTTTTTTGGCTGCAGGTAAGATAGTACCTTCTTTCATTTCACATAGTGGGTTAAACCATTAACATTCCAAGATAGGATCTGGAATGGTCGGGTATGGGTTGGGAACCTGCTACTCATAACCGCAATGGATGTGTGTGGTATACTGGAGTGAAGGGGAGGGTGGCAGGGATAGGCGGCAGTGTTAGGAGTGGCTGATGGGGTGGAGGAGGGGAAGGACATGGATGGGTGGGGGAGGAAGTATTGGGGCAGAGGGGAGGGGGAAATCTGTCTATTGTCTGGGTCTAAAGTGTAATAGCACAGTCGGATCTCAGGCAGTCGGGAAGAGGGCGCTAGGTTCTGACTTGGGGTGCTATTTGAAAGGTAGGGTGAAATAGAGGAGAGAGGATGAGAAATAAGAAGGAATCGAATTATAGGTAATAAATAGAAATGAAAGACTGGATAGGGAAAAGGAGAGGAGGGATAGAAGGAAGAAGAGTGAGGAAAATAGGAGGGGGGGAGGAGGGAGCCAAAGTATGCGACCAGGGAGGGGGGATAGAGACATGGGATGCCTACTTTGGGCAGGATCAAAGCCCTAAGGGTTCGGTCTGTGGATTGCGGGTCCAAACCTGTGGGGCTGGCTGACTCAGAGGAGCCCCGGCCGGAGGCAGGGCGCGCACTGCGAGCCGCTATTAAAAGAGGAATGATGGCTAGTGCCTGGTTGAAGTAGGGGTTAAGGGGGGACCCACATACTCACCAGGGAAAGGGAATGGAGGGTCAGAGTGCTGATGTCTCTGACTACTACTAATTGTTCCTATTCTTCCCCTCCCCCCAGTTGTGGGGGGGATGCTTGTCGACTCTAAGACAAATAAGAGCAGCAAGTAACAACTAGTACATGATGAATGGGGAAAGGCATCTTATGTATAGCCACAGTAGACAGTGCTGGTGAGGCTGAACAACCATGGTTACAGTAACAGTGGTCCCCCATTTCTAATAAACATAACATCCATATAACAGCCTTTGAACACATAGAACTCTAAACATTGGGCATTAGGCATAACTTATACAAGTCAAGTATTTGTCCGCAATGGTGCATCTTATCCAGTAACTATTAACAATGCAGTGACATTAACATTTATATCTCCCTAGTCATATTTGACATTCTGCAGATTTCAGTATCTCATCATAGTGTGAACATAAAGCTGGTGCACCAACCAGGCGGCAGGTGAGAGAGGAGAGAGAGACAGTAAAATATAGAGAGAAGAAAAAAAAGGGGGGAGAAAGAGGGAGGACAAAGAGGGCTGCTGCCATTGCAGAGAGATGATGCATAGTGGCTAACTAGGTGCAAGTCAAGTCAATTAAACACTGCTACTCAATACATCCCATTACTGTGCCATATCTATAATCTGAGTATAACATTACTTGGCCACATCAGACAATAACATATTTTAGGGTACTCATCTGTCCATCGTCACCGGATCATAGACCCCACCATTCCATCTCACCTCTGTGATTAGTTATTTGCCACGTGGCCACTGTGGTCTCAGGTGGTGATGCTTAGAGGTTTCAAGGTTTCAAAGGGGAGAATGACTTGTCTCTTTCTGATGTTTGGGTATGGATGCCACTGCTTGCAGCACATGGTCAATATGGCTTTGGACTCTTGCTGTTCTCCCCGGGTCCCTGTCACTCAGGTGGGGGTCAATGCCATTGCGATTTCACACTTCCGATATAGCGAATGAGGGCAATACGCCATGCCAGTCCATGGTCTGCTCTAGGTGTAGGGCTAGCAGGGTTGTGTCCTTTGGCTGGGCCGAGAGTCCATCCAGATAGTGACATAGTTCCTCCGGTTCGTAGAAATCTGTGGACTTGCCACCTTTAGTGAACCACATCCGTGCTGGGTCAAACAAGCCATATTTCACCTCCAGTTGGCGAAGTCGGGGTCACAATGACAAGAATGCCTTGCGGCGGTCATTAGTCTCCTTTGAATTCGGACCTCGTAGCCCTCAGTCTTGAATGGGCTATGGTAGTGAGCTTCTAGGCGAAGTTGACAAGCCTGTCGGTGTCGGTGTCTGTCTTAGGAGGCGAGGTTCGAGATGCACCATCCAGCTGTCTTGGACCTATTGGTGTGCTCTCTGGAATTCCAGCGGGGGTCAAAGGGTATCCCTGTAAGTGTAGGAAGGGTATTTTGTAAATAGGCTTAAATGTCTGTCCCTTCCACTTGTTCCGGAATTTAAAAAAATCAGACATTGTCCCTATGGCTACTGTCTTCTAAGTCTATAAGCTTGCCACGTAGGGACAGAAGTTCTTGGTCCCGTTCCAACGAGGTGTTTAGATGGTCCTCTATGGCCATGACGTGCTGTTCTAGCCCCAGAACCCATGTTTGAAAACCCACTATGTCCGTTCGTATGGATTTCTTCTCTTCCGCTAGTAAGGCTTCCCTTCCAGTTTGCAACCTACAGCCGATATTTCTTGGAGTATGCGCTCCATAGTGGAGTCCTGCTTCGGGCCATCAGTAGTGCTGGATAAGTCCTCCGGCTGCGTTCCCTTGGCAGCAGCCATGGAGCGTGAGTGCTGTAGGGCTTCAGAGAAGAGAAGTTGTCTCACTGGTTTACTAGTGGTTTTACCAGCAGGTTTACTGTGGGGCATCTCCAGGCTGGATTCCGGGCAATAGTGCTGTGTGTCTCTCTCTAACCCAGGGGCAATGGTCCTCAGTTATGTTCGGTTCGGCAATGGGGGAAGGAAGGCCGGAGATATTTACTCTGATCATCCGCGATTGTAGGGTCCTTCTCAGGATGTATACTGACAGAGTTTGCAATCAGGGCCTGTACTATGCAGCGCTCCCACTCCTAGAGAGATCAAAACCTGCAAGGTTGGTGGGGGGGAAGAGGGAGTGGCAACCTAACAGCCACTTCACGTCCTGGGTTCTCTCTGGCCCCTTCTCTTGTGGCTTCAAGTTGTCAGGCTTTCTGGAAGCAGAAGTGATTGCTGCTGGTCTCGGGTTTCCGGGACTGATAGGGACCCCTCCTATGTACACTGTTGCTTGTTGCGCCATTCCAGTTCCACCAGGAGGTCCCCTTGTCCACGTTTGATGCTGTCCGGGTTAGGAGATGTAAAAGCCGGGATGGGGTGCCCATCACCCTTAGGCACGCTCTTTCTCTGTGCCACTCCTTAAGTAAACTGTGCTTGGGCCCTCCTGTTGAAGGTGATGATTGGGGTGAATGGTAGTGACTGCACTGGTCTTTGCTGCATGGTAAGGGTCTGCTTCAGATTATCAGGTAGAGCTGGGCCCTAGGAGGGACTGGCAGGAGGAGAGTGCAGACGGGCGCATGCTCAATGGTCAAGTGTGGAGCCACTCTAAACTCTTCCACCGTGTAGGATTGCAAGGCAGTCTACTGCTCCTCCCGGGTACAAGGACCCTCACTCGTGTACTTTACTGCGGTATAGAAAAAGGGGGAGGCAGCTGAGCAATGGGGTTTGGGGGGAGGAGGGGTTCCAGCATTGGGTGTTATGGTGCTGCTGGGGAAGGTGGAGGGGGCCTCAGACCCGTAGCATGCCTCAAACTTGCTGTGTAGCAGCCCTTCCCAACTCTTTGGACTCTTTAGTGGGGTTGGGGGTATCTCCTGTGTAGCTTGTAGGGAAGGCAGATAGTGATTGTAGGCATGAGAGCAATAGTGGAGAGGCCCTCGTAGTGTCCTTCTCTGCAGTGCTAGTGAGAGGGGTAGGGCACCGTCTCTGCACTTTGACCCCCATCCACCACGCCGCATGTGTTCCGCTGCACGCGGCTGGTCCGTTTCTCCCCAATACGTCGCGGGTGAGATATAGTTGGGCGTCCTCACTGGGGCATTTGTGAGCTCAGGATTGGCTCAGGGCATCAGGGCCCCGGGCCGTGTCAGGCATCCGCAATGAGGGGGTCCAACTCTTAGAGCCCCCAGCCGAGACACATCATCGGTGGGGTCCCTCGTTCTCTGTTCGGGGTCAAGCGCGGCCCCCCTGTCACACCCACCTCTGTCCTGGGCCTGTCCTCGCAATGAGCTCCTGAGTCAGGCGGCCATTCTTGATTGTGTGGAGACCACGCCCCCAATGATTGTACTTTTTTATGCATTAGTATTCTAGAGCTGGCTACCTGTTGTGAACCAGCATGGTTTATTGTTATGTTGTGTTTTTAACCATTAAAGCATGCTATTTAACTTTAAATGTATGTACATTTTGCTCTCTAGATTTTATGACCTGTCTATGTCAGGCTGACACAATAAATAAACTTGAACAGTTACTGTTCCACTTCTAAAAAGAAAATCAACTGTGCATCTTGGGATGTTTGTTATGGATGCATTGATAAACATTACCACAAATTTTCAGGCGTTTATCGACTGAAAATAGTAAATATTAACTGGACTGCAATTCCATTTTTACAACACAGGTCACAATCTAAAACCCTGGCAAAGCAGCCTCAGCCTTTTGTCTATGTGTGAGTGATACAAGTTGTTCCAAGCCTGTAGGTTATTAATAGTTCTGAAACAAACTGTTGAAATCTGGGTCTTATAATTTCAGTTGTCGTTCTTCTATTTATATTCTTGTGCATCTTACTATTCCCGCCCCCCCCCCCTCAGTGCTTTGAAACACCGGGCCACTGCAACAAAAATGGCATGCAGCAACACTGACGTTAACATTGACGCTGTGCTGAAGTCTAATGTAGGATTCTTATACCTCCTTTACCGCAGGAAACGGATGACACCTGAACTCGAAGAACGCTATGAAATGGCACCAGAAGAATTCACCCCAGCACCCAGTGAGGAGCCCACTTCAGAATCTGAATACTCAACTGTAGCAGAGTGTGCCCAGAGCTTAAGGGTGAAAAACACAGAGGCTTTCAAAAGCTACTCTTTTCCCCGTGATAAAATGCAACAGGTGACATTGTTAAGTTACTCTTCGCTTTCAGATGGAATAGATCAGCCAACTGAAAACCAGACCTTATTCACCAAAGATGACATCTCAATAACCCCTTACGCTTGTTATTACGGATCATCTTCAAAGAGGAGTAAAACTGGCTGGCTGGATAAACTGTCTCCACAAGGGTATGTACTGGCAAATCCACGTTGGGAAATAACGATTGTGATGTGGGAATTGTATTTTGAGGCTGCATGAGTAAATGGGAGTCGATCCAGAGTCAAAGAATGGCAAGATATTCCATTCTAAAAGTCAAATCATTGCTCAGGATCTACGTATTGGATCTTTGTCATCTTGGCCTTGTAAAATCATAATCTATTTTTCTAGCTTGGTGGGGTCATTGTGGTGTTTTCACTGTGTTACTATGTGAGTTATTGCACAAACACTTTATGCATGGCCTTCTAAGTTAAGCCTGCCTGCTCTGTGCCAAGCTACCGGAGGGTGAGTACAGGATAATTTAGGCTGTGTTGTGGCTCACCCTGACTAGGATTGTGGTCCCTACTTGGACAGGGTGATTGATGCAGAGGCTGAGGATAATGATGCCTCTTATATGCCAGGCCCCTATAGGTGCCTCAGAATTTTTTTAACTGGTAAGGAAACTGTTTGGGCTGTATCAAAAGATTCACAGGACTTGCTATTGCCCTTCTCTCTTTGAAAAGTTCCAAGACACAAGCAGCCTTTTTGGCAAACAGCTACGAGCCACCAAAAGGTGTATCCGTGAGAGGGGCCTGTACGTTTCCAGATAATTCTGTAAAGCACATCCATGCATGACAGTGGAGCATCACAACTGTCCTTCCCAGGCACTCAGTAGTATCCAGGTCAGCAGACATCATGTATTTGGCTGCATATTGACCATCTTGAATGGTGTGAGCTAAGGTTTTCTTGGAACATCAGAGAGCTCTCCGTGACTATGTAATGGAGCCCTGCAAACAAACTGCATTGACTGATCTCAGTGCTAGAATAACCAAAGAGAACATTTGTCTCAATCAATAAAATATGTATTTGGTTTAGCAAACCATGAAAGATAACAACTATTCAAGAATGTTATTAATAGGAAATGTCATAAAATAAACTGGATCCATGCAAACCATTAATTTTAAATGTGTTGATATGTTTCCTCATGTTTCCTTATCTGTAATAGCTTTTGTGAGAAGGACATTACAGAAAAACAGAAGTCAGTGGATTGAAGTTGCTGCAGGACAAATGGAGCAGGCAGAGGAAATAATTACACGCTGCATCTTTGCTGACATAGAAAACAGTAGCTTATTTGAAGAAGTGCTTATTTATCATTTATGGGTGCTCAGTCAGGGATGAACC
Source organism: Pleurodeles waltl (assembly GCF_031143425.1). Classification (NCBI taxonomy): domain Eukaryota; kingdom Metazoa; phylum Chordata; class Amphibia; order Caudata; family Salamandridae; genus Pleurodeles; species Pleurodeles waltl. The sequence goes on from NC_090437.1 coordinate 1,038,644,558, forward strand.
TGGTTTAACCTGGTGTTTGACCATATATTTTATAGGGGGCATCATGGCATGACTGGCATATTGAGAAATGCCAGAAAATTGCCACATCATGTCATTGTTTTAATATAGGGAACTGACACATTATGTTATAGCTTCTTTCTCCATTGAAATTACCACCACTCTACTCCCCTCCATCACATGTAACTCCTTTGCTTGAGAGGTGCTTAAGAGAGGCATGCTTTTTTACTTTGCTCAGTCCCTGTTTACATTAGAAATGCATGCAAGAATGTTTGTTCGTCCCAGTATCTAAACAAATAACAACTTAAATACCACTATTTTATTTAATTTATGTTCTACTAATCTCAGTGCAGGGTGTCAAAGTGCTTAACACAACATAATATTACATATCTAGCTAAAATAAAAAATCTTTCATCCATGTGTTACATGAAGTGCTATTTAAAGGTTATGTTACAGCCTCACAAATGGGGCATAGGAGGGGCATGAGCAAGCTCCATGGGGAGAGTAATCTACATTCCTCCTCCCTATAACATAGATAGCGAGTTTGTGGAAGAATACAGTGTACAGAGTTTAGGCAATGTGAAGGACAAACTGAACCTGGAGAGCATAAAGCAAATAAAGCCAGTAAATAAAAAGCCAGAAAACGTGAGTTTAAAAACACAAAGCAAATGGTAATCAACAGGCAGAATGCATTCCTAGGTCAGCTTTCTGAAAGCCCCCAAGATGTCTTTAACAAACCAGACAGCTGCTCTGTCTGGTAGGCTACAACCTAAAAATGAAACATATTATATGTTTGGTGTCTTCTATTTTCTGTCTTCTGACAGTTTCCCTGAATTCTGTTTTTTCCGCTGAAATGCTACTTTACATAGTTAACATAAATGTAACAAAATGTTCTGCTCAATTTCAGAAACTATATGTTTCAGAAGAGATGGGTGAGATTCGATGGAGATAACCTTTCCTACTACAATAATGAAAAGGTAAATTTTTGTGATATTTGCTTTGTCTCCAGTAGTCATTATACTTAAATGGATATTCAAGGGTAACATCTTGGCTGGTTGATAGCTATTGTTTGGGGGTTTGTTTATACAAAATGTTTCAAATGTTTGTTTATACACATTTTTTATGTGTTTGAAATAGTACAGACAAAGCCAAAAACATTCTAGAAAGTAAAGATAATATATGACAACCATAGGTGGAAGAGAAATAAATGTTTGTCTGTGTTCATGTATGTACAATACATTGCTCACTGGATAATCATAGGAGAAAAGCTGTTCTTCCTGAGCAGCAGCCCAGAGTTGAAGTTCTTATAGCAGCACAGCAGTTCTTTCTCCTGGCAGAGTTCATCACAGATCCTATTGTGTACTGAGTTGGTAGGGTCAGAGGTTCAATGCTTATGCCCAGTTGTGCCTTTTAAGTGGAGAGGACTTCAAAGAAGGGTCTTTGAAGTGCATTGAGGTCCTTTCTTTCTGACCTGGCTCCAGCCTCACTACAAAGGGGTATGCAGCCCTTTGTGTGGGGACAGGACACATCCTATTTAGGTAGAAGTGTGAGGCTGTGCCCAGCTCCTCCCTCCCATCATGCCCCGGATGGCCGATCAGGATGTTGAGAGCCTATCAGTCACACCTAATCTCCCTTTGTGTGTGGCTGTCTAGAGGGAATGCATAAGCCCAGATGTTGCCCCACCCCAGACGTGTATTGGAGACAAGCTGCAGACACACAGGGCTAAGAACTGAAAATGTCAACTTTCGAAAAATTACATTTTCAAAATTGTATCAATAAATCCAACTTTACCACTAAAGAGAATTTATCATTACAATTCCATAGGTACTAAACAAGACATATCTACTCCTCATTCAGGAATTACAGCTTATTAAATGTAATAAGGAATCCCCAGTTTGAACCTAGGAGCGAGATAGGCCTCACAGTACAGAAAAATTAATTTGGGGGCTTTTCACTTCCAGGACATGTAAAACTTAAAAGTATATGTCCTACCATTTAATTGCATAGACCTCTGCACTCTGGGCTATCTAGGGCCTACCTTAGGGGTGACTCATATATGTAATAAAAGTGGAGCTTAAGGCATGGCAAGAGGTTTTAAATGCCAAGTTGACATATCAGTGTTACTGCACATAAAGGCTCTGAAATGGCAGGCTTGAGCCATGTTTAAGGGCTACTTTAGTGGGTGGCACATGCAGTGCTGCAGTCCTACTATTAGCACTTAATTTGCAGGCCCTGGGAAAATGTAGTGCCTTTTCCTAGGGACTTATAAGTGGATTAGGTATTCCAATTGTAGCTGTACCAATCACACCATGGTTAGGGGAGAGAGCATATGTACTTTAGCACTGGCCAGCAGTGGTAAAGTGCTCAAAGTCCTAGGGCCAGCAAAAATAAATCAGCAAAATGTGAGGCAAACTGGCAAAAGGCTTGAGTAATGACCACCCTAAGGTTGTCAGATCTAACAGCCAATATGGGCTCAAACCCCCAGCATGAAAAGTGCTATTGACTAAGATGCTAGTATTGGCTGAAGTTGTTATTTATGACATGGAGTCACTTCTCAGGTATACTGTAAAAAAAATACAGTAGTCTAGTCCATTTTAAAATCTACTTGTATACTCGGCTCATATATTTTTATAGACTAAAGATTGAGTGATATAAGCTGAAGCACTGTAGTCGGTTCTCGATAAACAGACAAACATACATGAAGTATAACACTCCTGGTAGAAACAGCTAAATCTCTTATGGAATTACCACACCTTCTTGTATACAACAAATTCAGTTTTTTTGGTCAGCATGTCTCAGTACTTAAAATATTGTTCCTACCGGGGCAAACACCTTCAGGAATATAGGTCTTGGTATATCACACCAAATATTTTTAAGCAGCCCTGGCTCATAAGGCAGTGTACATAGGTGCATTTATTATATCCTTTGTATTTTTCATGGGATGGGGCAATAACAGTGTAAGCAACCTTTTTTATAGAACAGGTACACCTTGGGCAAAAACAGTGCAAGGTCCCCTCCTTCAGAGAATGGGCTTAGCTAGGGCAGTAGAAGCACAAGCATTTTACTTCTCAGGGCTTGTACAAATAGGGCAGCAGCAGTGGAAGCTTTGGTTTCTTAGAAAACAGGTACTGCATGGCATTAGCAGGGCAAACATTTGTCATAGAAGGCACTAAAAGTAATCTTCAATTTTCTGCAGAACATATTCAATAGATGAGACTAGTTCACGTTTTTATTACTCACTGTAAAGTTAAGGCATACATAACATGTAGGTTTGAGACATATCTCTGGAACAGGTGCTTACATCATTGAGCGAAATGTCTATGTGGATGTTTAAGTAAATATGCAAGTTCAGACACAATTTTCACTTAGGTGATATTCCATGTTAGTGTTCTAAAAGTCCTGCTGCTGTCACCAGGTTGCTTGCTGCCACTGCTATAACTCCTCTTGTGATATCCTGCAGTCTTGCTGTTATTACTTTTAGTAGACCCGGGTGCTGCCATTCACATGCATGTTTACCAGTGAACCTTGGATCTTAAAGGATGGATCCTTGCAATACCAATACAGAGACCCACTTGTGTGTGAAAGGGGGTGGTAGGAAAAGCATGTGCTCAGTATGGCCATTTAAAGAAAAAATGGTAAACAAACGAAAACGCATCTCTGTTAGAAATGGGGTCTTTGGTTGGCAGTCAGGTTACCCCCTGCCCAAGCACTGAATCTCACTCTAGTCAGGGCAAAGGAGAATCACACCCTCTTGGTAGCTTGGCACGAGCAGGCAGGCTTAACTCAGAAGCAATGTGTAAAGTATTTGTACCAACACACACAGTAATACAGTGAACCACTACAAAATGACACAACACATGTTTAGTAAAATAGTAAATATTTTATCTAAATGAACAAGACCAAATATAATATAAATCCACAACACACCATTAGAAATATGATCTTAGCACTTAAAAACACAAAAATAGTTCCTAGATGCACAAATGCTGCAATATGATGTTAAGTGGCATCGTGACTGAGTCGTTTCCTACAATGCGATGCGACGGGTGCTGTTTTACAGAGTCTTGCAGACCCCCAGGTACAGTACCTTAGTAAAACAAGTATAAAACAGGCCGGTGCATGGAGTCGGGGAGCAAGACGTCACTGGATCTGATGCTGCATTGATTCCCTTGCTACGGGGCAGAGGAGCAGAGGCATAAGAGGAGTCTGGTCCTTACTGCAGAGAGGTGGAGGTGAGGCGGCATCGGTTTTAAGGTGTCGGTCCCATGGTTCAGGCAGAGATAAATTCCGACAAAGTCACGATGCTGCGGGGCGACCTCACTGGGTTGTGATGTCGTCATAGGGCTGCAGGCACTGTAATGGCACGACACTCTGATCTCAGTCATGCGGGATTAGTGGTTGCAGTGATACAAGGCCTGCTGAGTCATTGGGGTTATTTCGCTTCTGTGAGGTCCACGGCTTCGGGGCAGGCGGCGTCACAGTTTCCGTGTAGCAGCGTCCTTAACAAAGTCGCACAGCATCGTCCTCCATCGTTAGACAGGTTTTTCTCTGGAAATTCACTTCCAGGGGCCCAGGAATTGGAATGGCACCCTCTGGCAATCTAGAATCCACAGCATGCAGAATTAAAACTGGATAGTGAAGTCTTTGCTGTCACTGAGACTTCAAAACAGGAGGCAGGCTCTACTGCAAGCCTTTGGAAATTCTTCTTCAAGCAGGAATGCACAACAAAGTCCAGTCTTTGTCCCCTTTCACAGGGAGAAGCAGCAACTCCAGGGTAGCCCAATAAAGCACAGTCACAGGCAGGGGCAGCACTTCTCCTCAGCTCCTTGGCTCTTCTCCTTGGCAGAGGTTCCTCTTGATTCCAGAAGTGATCTTGAAGAAATCTAACGTATAAGGTTTTGGATCTACTACTTATACCCCTTTCTGCCTTTGAAGTAGACAAACTTCAAAGGAAAGTCTCTATTGTTCACAAGATCCTGCCTTGCCTAGGCCTGGTCCCAGACAAACACCAGGGGGTCGGACACTGCATTGTGTGAGGGCAGGCACAGCCCTTTCAGGTGTAAGTGACCACTCCACCTTTCACTCTAGCCCAGGTGGCTCATCAGGGTATGCAGGCTACACCCCAGCTCCCTTTATGTCACTGACTAGAGGGAATTCACAACAGCCCAAATGTCAGTCTGACCCAGATGTGGAATACACAAGCAGGCAGAGGCACAGAATGGTTTAAGCAAGAAAATGCCTACTTCCTAGAAGTTCCTATTCAAACTAACAATTGAAAAACCAACTTCGCTAACAGATGTATTTTTAAATTGTGAGTTCAGAGACACCAAACTCCACATTTGTGTCTGCTCCCTAAGGGAATCTTCACTTTAAGAATATTTAAAGTCAGCCCCCATGTTAACCTATGAGAGAAATAGGCCTTGCAAGGGTGAAAAACGAATTTGGCAGTATTTCACTGTTAGGACATGAAAAACACACCAGTATGTGTCCCACATTTAACGTACACTGCTCCCTGCCCCTGGGGCTACCTAGGGCCTACCTTAGGGGTGCCTTACATTTATAAAAAAAAGGAAGGCTTAGGCCTGGCAAGTGCTTACACTTGCCAGGTTGAATTGGCACTGCAGTGGCAGGTCTGAGAAATGTTTACAGGGCTACTAAGGTGGGTGGCACAGCAGGTGCTGCAGCCCCACTAGTAGCTTTAGATGTACAGGCCCTGGGCACCTCTAGTGTACTTTGCTAGAGATTTAATAGTAAATCTAAATATGCCAATCATGGATAAACCAATCAACAATACAATGTATACAGAGAGCATATGCACTTTAGCACTGGTTAGCAGTGGTAAAGTGCTCAGAGTCCTAAATCCAACAAAAACAGGTCAGAAAAAAATAGGAGGAAGGAGGCAAAAGGATTTGGGATGGCCCTGCAAAAAGTGCCTGGTCCAACAATCTCTAGACTGTTCTTTTGTTATCCCTTTATTGTCACCTCTGTCTCTCTATGTATCTTCTTTCAAAATGGTATTCCCCCTTACTCTACTCCAATGTAGTTTCTTTCTCCAAGGTATCCCCTGTTGGAACATTAGGAGTGATAGGGAGGAAGAACGTCAGCATCTCCAAAAAGGTCTGGAACACGATGCCAAAAGTAACTGATAAATGGGTGATCCTTGCAGACAATATTTACTATTTTTCTTATTTTTTGCATTTTCCTTTCAAGAACTAATGCCTTACAAGTTCTCGCTCAGACGTTTTCTTACCTTGTGCAGCGCTGCCTTTTTGCACCTCCCTGGAATGTAATGAGAACTAAAAAAGTAAACAAAAAAGTGAAAAAATGGTCTGAGCATGAATCCTCTAAGTATGATATGAAACAGTACGATTGTGGATGATAGGTATTTTTAACGCTTAATTCAGATCTGCATTTGTCAAGTAGCCAGCTCGAATCCTGTAGAACTACAGCACAGTCATCCAAATCATCCTCTAGAGATTTACGGTGTGCTAAGCTCCACAAGCAAAACCCCATTGCAAATGAGTGCACAATAAAGCTGAACATATTTTGATGATACAGTAGAGTTATACATCCCCTTTTCTCTTGTTGATGGTATTAATAATTCTTGACTGACATGTTATGTTATTGTGAGAAATTGGGTTTTCGGTTGACTGGGGTGTGAGCCCTGGTCAAGCAAAAACCACAGTTCTTGCCAGGGTAAGGCAGAAGCAAACCTCAAATGAACCTGTGCTCACCCTCTGGCAGCATGGTACAGAGTATTCAGCCTTAACTTGAAGACAATGTGTAAAGTATATGTGCAATAGTCCAAATAGTGAAAACACCACACAAAAAGGAGCCTGCACCAGGTTTGACAAATATCACTTAATTTAACGAATAAAACAAGACCAAAACAACAATAATCCAACAAGTAGAACTTCAGTTATGAATTGTTAAAGAATAAACTGTAAGCTAGTGCTTAGAACCAGAAGCGCCAATCGGGAGTATCTGGTCCCACTGGACAGGTACAAAGTCTAAAGGTCAAGCCGACTGCGATGAAGTGCAGGCCAGCTACAGGGACCCAGTTAGGCCCACTGAACCTAAGTACTTTAAATCCTGGTTGCAAATTGTTGCGTTGGATCTGAACCATGCAGTAGAGCAGATGCATCAATGTTCTCTATGCAACCGCAGTGGTGCATTGATTCGAAGATGCAGTGAGGCTGCAGTGTAAGTTCCAAACGTGTCAATGTCGAGGATGTGTTGGACAGTCAAGGACATGTTTGTTTCGATGAGGGCAGAGGCTGAGATGCACAGTTTTGTCATCATCGTCAAGGCTACCGTTGATTTGGGTGTGAAGACCTAGTGGCGAGAAAAGTGTTAGTGTCAGTCCTGAAAGTGATGTGCGGGTTTCAGGATGCAAGGTACAGCGACAATGAGATTCTGGTTGCACCAGTTCCGACCCACGTATTAAAGTTGATGGGTCAATTTTTCTTCATGCAGCAGCAGCAATGCTTTGATTCTGCTCCCGCAGCAGAGGATGCATTGGTTCAACTGGAGCAAGCCGAGCAGCACCACTTGGTAGGGCAGACTCAAAAATGGCATAGTCCAGGTGCAGGAGAAGTCTGTTATGCCCCTGAGACTTCAATTCAGGGAGCCCGCCAGTTAGCTCTTGGGATCACTCTGGGTTCTAGGTTGGAGAGGTTCTCATCCTCAGGCAAGAGAGCAGCAGGCACAGGTCAGCACAGCAAAGCAGGAGTCCAGCAAAACAACAGTCCAGCAGAGTGGCAGGCATTCAGCAGCTCAGCAATCTTTTTTCCTGGCAAAGTATCTACAGTATACCCAGTTAGGCCTTTGAAGTGGGGGAGACATCAAAGGCGTGCCTTTGAAGTACACTGAGTCCCTGTCCTTCCGTCCTTGGCTCCAGACTCACTACAGGGTGTTATGCAGCCATTTGTGTGTGGACATGACATAGCCTATTCAGGTGTAAGTGAGGTTGTGCAAGCCCCTCTCTCCCATCCTCCCCAGGATAGCCTATCAAAGCCAATTGGGTGTCAGTCTATGAGAAATACACAAAGCCCAGCTGTCACCCCACCCCAGACTTGTGATCAGAGACCGGCAGTAGGCACCAAATGGCTAAAGTAACAAAATGCCAACTTTCTAAATGTGGCATTTTCAGGATTGCAATTTAAAATCCGACTTCACCATAAGTTCGGATTTTAAACTGTGATTCCAGGGGCACCCAACATGGAAGGGTTATCTCTTCCAATTATGAAATGATGCTCATAGGGTGTAACAAGGTAACTGCAGTGTTATCCCAATAGAAAGATAGGCCTTGCAGTAGTGAAAAACGAATTTGAGTAAATACACTGCAATGCACTGCACCCTGACTCGGGCTGTCTAAGGCTTAACTTAAGGATGACTTGTATGTAATAAAAATGAAGGTTTAGGCCTGGCAGAAGGTTGGCTTTTCCAGGTCCACATGGCACTTTAAAACTGTTCACACTCTGTAGTGGCAGGCCTGAGACATCTTTAGGGGGCTACTAAAGTGGGTGGCACAATCGGTGCTGCAGGCCCACTAGTAGCATTTACTTTACAGCCCCTGGACACATGTAGTGCACTCTATTGGGGATTTGTAAGTAAATTAAATATGCCAATTGAGGATAACCCAATGTTAGCACATTTTAGGGAAAGAGCACACTTGCTTTAGCACTGGTTAGCAGTGGTGAAGTGTGCAGAATCCTAAGGCTAGCAAAAATGATGTCAGCAAAAACAGATGTCTGAAGATATAAAGTTAGGTGAAACCACAGCAAGGATGCCAGGTCTAATGTGTGTTCCCCCAGGCTGAAAGTGGGGAGAACTACCCATCCCCTTGGGAGTTCTCTTCCCTAAAGCAGGAGAACTTGGAGAGACCCATCAACACTGGTGTTGTCTGTTCCAAGACTATGCTGTACCATAAAGTCTATTCTCTGTAAGGAGATAGACCACCTCAACAGTTTGGGTTTCTCACCCCTCAACTGCATTAACCATCTGAGGACCTATGGTCTGTTTGAACCCGGAAGTGAGCACCTAACAGGTATGGTCTCAGCTTCTTCAGTGCCAAGCCCACAGCAAAGGCTTCCCTCTCTCTTGCACTCCACCTCTATTGCCTGGGAAGTAACCTCCTATTGATGAAGGCTACAGGTTGATCCAGTACCTCTTCATTTAGCTGTGAGAATGCGACCCCTATGCCATGGCCTGAAGCATCTCCCTGCACAATGAATTATTGGGAGAAGTCAGGGACCTTGAGCCCGGGTGCTGTGCACATTGCCTCCTTCAGGGTGTCAAAAGGTTTCTGGCTTGCTTCTGTCCAGATCACCTGATGTGGCTGCTTCTTGTAAGTCTGCTCTGGCAAGATCGCAACAATGGTGCCATACCCCTTAACAAATCTACTGTAATAACCAAATTAGCAATTTAGAACTGTTTAATTATTATCAGAGACGCCCATAACTCTACAGTATGTTTTCTGCCTTGCACAAATCAATACTGCGGTAGTCTACATTTTAGATTTCGATATTACAACTCTGAATTGCATTTCTGCCAATTTTGAATTGCACTGTGAAGCACTTTCCTGCACTATCTCACTTTACTGTTTTTTAGTGCCCTTAATGTATACCCCTTATGGACTAGTCCCATTGTCACGATTACCATAATATGCTGCTATGTCTACAACTGATTTGATGATCTCACATGGCACCTTTTGCATTGATGCACTTTCCTAATGTTTTTCAATGTTCTTTAAGGGTTTTTTGGGAAATGATGACATAGAATTATGTAATTAGTATCAGAGACGTCCCAGTACTAAATAGGATGCTTTTCGCTTTGTTTCTGCTATATAGTTCCTGACATTTCAATTATAAATTACATTTTGTTCAGCGTTTGTCTGCACATTTCAATTTAGAAATTGTGCTACGCGAAGCACATTTTGCACTAGCTCACTCTAATGTTCCCTAATGCTACTACTGGAAACATCTTATAGGCTAGTATCATTGTCACGATGATGATAATATTTTAATTTGATCACGTTTTCAATGTTTCCAGTCTGTCGTATCAGCAGCATGGTAACATCCTGATGAGATGATTTTTTTTTCCTTCTTTGTTATCCTGCTTAGTAAAAAAAAAAGTTGAAAAAAGGTTGTTCTCCAACCCACCCACAACCTTGTTTACCAAGGTGGCAAGTGCATTCTACAACCCGAAGGGCATTACCCAGAACTGGAAGTGTCCTTTTGGGGTGGAGAACGCAGACCTCTCTTTGGCCCCCATGGTCAAGGTGATCTGCCAGTACCCAGACATTAATTCAAACGTGCGGAGGATCTTGGCAGCTCCTACCTAGTCTATGATCTCATCATCTTGGGGAATGGGATGTGCGTCATTCTTGGTGATCTCATTGAATCCATGGTAGTCCACACAGAACCTAAATTCTTGAATGACACCTGGAGGGCCAGCATTGGGGCCCAACAGCACTGGGCTGGACCAAGGGCTGTTTGATGGCTCAATAACCCCCAACAACAGCATCTTGGAGGTCTCCTGCTAGATGCTGGCTCTCACTTTGTCAGGCAATCTGTACCTTTTATTCTTTGCAGGCAGTGTGTCCCTGGTAAGAATATCATGGGATGCACTATATAGTGGTACCTGGGGTAAGGGAGAACAAAGAGGCAACCTGCCCCAGCAACTGGTGGCAATCTTCATTCTGTTGGTCTAAGGTCAGTGTCAGGGAGAGGCTGACACCCTGCACTGACCCATCCTGCTCTTTAGAAGAAAGGAGGTCTGGGAGAGGTTCACTCTCCTCTTCTACCCCTCATCGGTGACTAGGAGCATGGTTAGCTTAGGCCCCTCCTAGTGGGACTTGATGTTATTAACATGCAGGACCCACAGAGGGTTCCTGGGAGTCTTGAGGTCCACATGGTAGGTAAGGTCACTGTTGCGCTCCTTCACCTCATAAGGCCCCAGACAAGTGGCCATGCAGGGCCCTGGGTTCCACAAGTCCATCACCCACACTTTTTGTCCAGGCTCTAGCTCAATCAGAGAGCCATTCTGGTCAAATGACTGGTTCATGTCCTCCTGGCTGGCCTCTAGATTCCCCAGTGTGAGTTTCCCGAAGCGCACTGTCTCGTTGCAGAGCACCTGCATGTAGCTGACCACATCCTGGGGGGCCTTACCAGGAGCTTGCTTCCAGCCCTCCTTCACCAAACTGAGGGGTCCTCACATAGGGTGCCCATACAGAAGTTTAAAGGGGCTTAAGTTAACCAGCTTCTGCAGCACCTTCCTCTAGGCATACAAAAGGCATAGCAGGAGGACATCTGGCTTCCACCTCATGGGTTCTGACAGACCTATTGTCATACCCTTAATGGTCCTGCTGCACCTTTCAACAAGTCCATTGGTTTGGTGGTGGTAAGGGATGGAGACGTGTAGGTTAGTCCATACTCCTTCCACATGGCCTTCATGTACCCTGACATAAAGTTGATTACCGCAATCTGACACCACCTACTTTGCCCCCCCATGGGTAAAGATACCCATCAGTGCCATGACCACCACGGGTGAAGTCCCCATTCTCAGAGGGAGTGCCTCTGGGTACTGGGTGGCATGATCCACTAAGACTAGAAAGAACCTGTTGCCTATGGTTGTCTTAGGGTACAGCGGCCTAACACATGGCCAGTTGATGCTCACCCTTTCAGAGTGGGTACCAATGACAGGAAAGGGTTGCAGTGGAGCCTTGTGTTTCCCTCCTGCCTTACCACTGGCCTGGCAGGTAGAACAGGACTTGCAGAACGTGTCTGAGTCTTTCCCCATTTGAAGCCAGTAATATTGGGTAACAGCCTGTCAACTGTCTTGTTCTGCCCCAAATGACCTGCCAGGGGTACACCATGAAGCAGCTCCAGGAGGAAGGCCCCACACGGGTTTGAAGATACCAGAAGACATCTGACGGTTGTTATGCTGGCTCCAGGATCTCTCAGAGCCTCCACTTTGACCACTGATGGTGACCCCTGCTTCTATTTCGTAGTGTTGCTAGGCACGAGGGCCTTTTGCACCATCTGCCTATCACCCAGGGACACTAGGGTAACCTCTACTTTGTCCTCAAAACTATCTGGGAGAGTCACCTCCCCAAGTGCTACATAGCCAGACCCAGTGACTATCCACTAGTGGAGGGCTATGCCCGCTTGGGGCATTTGATATCCCCCTTGAAGTGTCCTTACTGCTAGCACACATAACACTTATGGGATGCCTTCCATGATGACTTACTGTCAGGGAACCATCTTTTCTTCTTCCCTGTTGGGACGGATGGGAGTCCTGGCCTGAGGAAATAGTTTGTGGCTCTTCTTCTGATAGGGGCTCTGCCCACCCTTGTAGTGATCCCCCCAGATAGATTTTTATGGGCCCTGGTGCTGACCTAGCAGTCCGCCTCCTTAGCAGGGTCCCTGGGGTCATAGTGCTTACTGTCAGTCTAGTGTTGGCGCACATCTGCAAAACAAAGACTGAACATGTGCTCTTTTTCAATCGAATTGTATAGTTCCTGGTAATCCTTTACTTTACTGCCCTTTACCCAACCATCCAATCCAGTGCCTTGCAACAGGAATCTACACAATCCATCCAGGTCTGTTGAGCCAGCTTCAGACTATCTCTAAACTTCTGCCTATACTGTTCAAACCATAGTTTATGACAAGGGTTTCCCTTGTGGGGGGGATATATCCTTTTGTCTTCCTTCTCCAGGGCAACTAGGGTGTCCTTCCCGTCGCTAGGCATATGCTTCCACAGACTAGCCCTCCCAATCCTTCTCAGGAATCTTGTACATCTGTAAGGCAATCTCATGAGCCTCAAACCACCTGTCAATGTTGTCTCCCACCACAAAGTCAAGCTCCAAACCTTTAAGAATATGGATCCTCTTCTCTCCAGAGAGGACTGAGGAACTGCTGCTACTATCATTGCTGGATACTGCCTGCCCGGCCTTAAGGTCCAGCTCCTTAAGACGGCTCATGAGCCAACATCAATTTCCTCTCCTCTATGGTGAATTTATTTTCCTTTAAGGCTCTCTCAGCCTTTTTTGCCTCAATGCCCAGCATCTTTTCTTCAGTTTTAAGCTTAGCCATATCCAGTTTGTATTCCCCCTCTGCCAGTTCCTCTGGGGACAGGTTGTAGCAGGGGAGGACACACTGATTCCTGCCTGTGAAGAGGTCTCCAAACCTGGGATGATGTTACCTCTCACCTCCAACAAGTCACAGTTTAAGACCCAATGATGAAACCTGTCACCCTATTGGGTGCTTGAGGGCTCTCCTGAAATTAATCACAACCTCGCCCTTGCTTTCCAATATAACTATTAGTTTTTTTTGTCTTTTTGGAACAGTGCACCCATATACATATAACAGTTTAAGACCCTCCTGTGGGTCCTGCTCTGATCCATCCTCACTCTCCTCATTCTCCTTATTTGTATTGCCTGGCACTTGATTAGCCTCTGCCCATGCCCATAAAGCTTCCTGGGGCTTCCCCTTCTTGGTGCTCCCCTTATCAGGACTCCCCCTCGCCTGACAAAACTCTTTGACCTGGGCCATGATGTAGCTCTTCAAGTTAACCAGCTCAAACTCCATCGTCGCAGGTGAGGTCACAGACAAGTCGGGTAATGCAGGAATTAATTTGGAAAAATTGAAAAGCCAATAAAGAAGAATTTAGATTCAAATTGGTCACCGGTATAATATGCTTACGTACACCATATCACTATATTGCACTGCAAAAACACAGGTCCTATTCTCGTCACTGATGACCAATGTGAGAAATTGGGTTGTTGGTTGACTGGGGTGTGAGCCCTGGTCTAGCTGAAACCACAATTCTTGTCTGGATAAGGCACAAGCAAACCCCAAATTAACCTGTGCTCACCCTCTGGTAGCTCGGCACACAGCAATCATGCTTAACTTGAAGGCAATGTGTAAAGTATTTGTGCAACACTTCAAACAGTGAGAACATCACGTCCAAAGGATCCCACACAAAGTTAAAGCAATAGAACTTAATTTAATATATTAAACAAGACCAAAACAACAAATATCCAGTAAGTAAACCCTGAATAAATATTTTATAAATTATAAACTGTAAATTTCATTTAGAAGCCAAAAGCGCCACGGCCCAGATCAGGACAAAATCACATGTTTAGGCCAACCTAGCTAGCGTGCAGACCGGCTACAGGGACACAGTTGGGTCCAGTGAACCAAAGTACCTTTAAACCCTGGTTGCAAATCTTAGCTTCTGTTCTGAACTATGCAGTATAAGGGATGCATCAATATTCTCCACACAACATCGGCGATGTGTCTGTTCCAAGACAGGCAATGTCTAAAGTGTTTATGCAGCACTTCAAACAGCAATAGAGTGAAAACACAACACAAGAAAAATCCACACCAATTTAGTCAAATTTAATAAATTATTTGTAACCAAAATGACAAACACCTAATCAGAATGACTGGAGATATGTCATTTCAAAGATTTCAGGTAAGTATAGCACCTAAAAGCACAAAGCACCACTCAAGCATAGCTGGTCATGCAAGACCAGGCGAACATAAAACTAACAAGCTCAGGCTGACTGCGATGGAGCTAGGGCTCTCTGCAGGGACCAAAGTTACCTTCAAAAGTTTAGTGTGAAGAGTTCTGATAGTGGTGGAGAGGGGCCACAAATGAGCAGGGAGATTGTTGCGGATGGTCCTCTATGTTGTACGAGGAACACATCGAGCATTGCGGCCAGTTGTCGTTGTAGCACAAAGATCCTATTGGGCATCATGATCTGTCAAGGATGGAGATCTGCATTACCGGTCACTGTGGGCTGTTGATGCTGTAGTGCAAAGTGTTCTTGTGTTGCCGGGTGTCACCGGTGGTCACTGTGGCATGATGAGTTGGATTCCCAGTAACTTCATGTTGCCCGGTGGTGCGGGCCACAAGAGCTTGGTGTCAACAGGCCCCATCGCAAAGAGCCTAAAATTTTAACATTTCTTCTTTTCTTTGAGGAGAAGCTCCACTGATGCCACACCAAGGATCTAGGACTTGAAAGGCAACTCTTTGGGATCAAGAAGTCACTCTTGTAGAGGCCTGCAGGGCTCAGGCAGTTCCAGGTTCAGACAGCAGGTCAGATGGGCAGATGTAGGGGGGGCTTCAGCACTTGCTATGTCCCTGTAGCTCACAACAGGAGGTCAGTCAGCCTACTGCTGAAGTCACTCCAGCCTGAGATGAAGAGTGCTGGTCCAGTCTTCCTTCTCATCAACCAGGGCAACTTGATGCAGAGCTTCCAGGTAGCAGGGCAGCAGGGTAGCAGTCCTTCTGGCAGCACAGTAGTACTTCGTCTGTAGTATCCATCCACAGGTCTAGAGATGTACTGAAGAGTTGGGTCTGAGGGTCCACTATTTATCCTAGTGCCAGCTTTGAAGTAAGAAAAGTTTCTAAAGGGATCCCCTGCCCCCAGGGATGCTTGGAATTTCCTGCCTCCTTGTCCTGGCCCCAGCTTGTCTGGGCACAAAAAAGACGTGTCAAATCCTTTGTGAGTGTGCTCAGGCAGAGTTTTTGTGATGTGCATGTGTGGTAGGTGATGGCCTCTCCCCCTCATCAAGTCAGAGATAGCCTACCCTGCCAAAATCTTTTCCCCATTTGTCTCACTGTCTGGGAGCAATACACAAAGACCAGCTGCCAGCTACACCTAGTCATGTGATACATGATGGTCTCCAAGTACTAAATGGCTGAGACGGGGCACTTCCTAAAAGTGGTGTGTTCAGAATTGTGACTTAAAATCTGACTTTACCATTAAAGAGGGTTTTAATTTACAGTTCTTTAGACATCAAACTAGACATTTCTACCTGCTCCCACATAAAAGTTAACACATTCATTGGTCAGGCCTTGCAATAGAGAAAAATGAATTCAAGAGTTTTGCACTATTAGAATATTTAAAATTAAAAAGAGCATGACCAACCGTTTAAATACACTGCTCTGTGCCTTTTGGGCTACTAAGGGAATACAGCAAGGGTGACTTATATGTATTAAAAAGGAAGGTTTATGTCTGGCTTAAGGTTAATTTTCCAGATCAAAATGGCAGTTTACAATGCACATACAGGCTGCATTAGCAGGCCTGGGATATGTTTAAAAGGCTGTTTAGTGGGTGGCACAATAAGTGCTGCAGTCCCACTTGTATCATTTAATTTGCAGGTCCTGGGAACAGGTAGTACCACTTTACCAGGGACTTATGGTTAAATTAAATGTACCAATTGGGTGTAAGCTAATTTTATCATATTTAAAGGTGAGAGCACACTTACTTTAGCACTGGTTATCAATGATAAAGTGCAGAGCTTCCTAAAAGGCAACGTGAAACAGGTTCAGAAAACCATAGAATGAAGGCAAAAGGTTTGGAGATGATCCTGCAGAAAGGGAAAAAAATCCATTATAATACATGGTCACACTATCCCCTCACCCACAAACTAACAAGCTGTGAGATATTTGTTGCAAGAAGATATTTGAATCAGTTTATCGCAAGTCAGTTTAAAAAAAAAAAGGGCAGTAGCCTAGAATGTGTAGGCACATGCAGATAGATTCTCATTTTTCAATGATTACCTAAGGAGTGAAAAAAATAAACATATTGTCCTAATTTTCCTTTCTGGTTGTCAGTTTCATTTTTCTTCTTTAAGCTGCTGCTTTATTTTTGCCCCGTGACCTGCCTTTACCCTCAGCTGCTGGCTGTGGCAGCAGGTTTTGTGACATCAATACTCAACTCAGTGCTTGAAATGGAAAAATAGAAGTGTATCAGAGTACCTGCTTGTTTCTGAGAAGTGCCGGTGCTCCCCAATGAAAAGTATTACGTTTTTCTTAAAAAGCGCAGGTAGTCACCCTCTCAAAATACTCAGTACCAGACAGTACCGGCCCATTTAAAGCACTGACTCAACCGCAATAACTTATTACAGTTGAGTTCTGATGTAATTTCTTTAGAAACGGCGCCTGGGTGGATCACAAGTCATTAATTAAAAAGAAATTAGAGGTGAGTTTTTAGACAGGGACTGTAGAATCCTATGTATCGCAGATTAACCTGGGTGTTATCATTTTTAGTTGTACATTGGATTTCATTGGATTGCAGGATCGGAGGTTCACCTGGGCTTTCAGGACTTTGGCTTATCCTTAAGTTGATCTCATGAGACATTGTAAATCGGCAAAGAAAACCCTCAGTTAATATATGAATGGCGAACCGTATTCCTCTGTCAGTTATGGGAAATAAATCTTACAAATAGATGAAAAGAAGTGGGAACATTTGATATCATAGGTTTCAGATTTATTACACTGTGTGTTTTATAAAATGTGATGTCTCTAATTGTGACTACTAATAGTGTGGCTGCAAAAGTCTCAGCCAACACAATAATCAACTGTGAGAAAGTAGCCTCTTTCTAGCCTTGTTACCCCCACTTTTGGCCTGTTTGTGAGTGTATGTCAGGGTGTTTTCACTGTCTCACTGGTATCCTGCTAGCCAGGGCCCAGTGCTCATAGTGAAAACCCTATGTTTTCAGTATGTTTGTTATGTGTCACTGGGACCCTGCTAGTCAGGACCCCAGTGCTCATAAGTTTGTGGCCTATATGTATGTGTTCCCTGTGTGATGCCTAACTGTCTCACTGAGGCTCTGCTAACCAGAACCTCAGTGGTTATGCTCTCTCATTTCTTTCAAATTGTCACTAACAGGCTAGTGACCAATTTTACCAATTTACATTGGCTTACTGGAACACCCTTATAATTCCCTAGTATATGGTACTGAGGTACCCAGGGTATTGGGGTTCCAGGAGATCCCTATGGGCTGCAGCATTTCTTTTGCCACCCATAGGGAGCTCTGACAATTCTTACACAGGCCTGCCACTGCAGCCTGAGTGAAATAACGTCCACGTTATTTCACAACCATTTTACACTGCACTTAAGTAACTTATAAGTCACCTATATGTCTAACCTTTACCTGGTAAAGGTTGGGTGCTAAGTTACTTAGTGTGAGGGCACCCTGGCACTAGCCAAGGTGCCCCCACATTGTTCAGGGCCAATTCCCCGGACTTTGTGAGTGCGGGGACACCATTACACGCGTGCACTACATATAGGTCACTACCTATATGTAGCTTCACAATGGTAACTCCGAATATGGCCATGTAACATGTCTATGATCATGGAATTGCCCCCTCTATACCATCCTGGCATAGTTGGCACAATCCCATGATCCCAGTGGTCTGTAGCACAGACCCTGGTACTGCCAAACTGCCTTTCCCGGGGTTTCACTGCAGCTGCTGCTGCTGCCAACCCCTCAGACAGGCTTCTGCCCTCCTGGGGTACAGCCAGGCCTGGCCCAGGGTGGCAGAACAAAGGACTTCCTCTGAGAGAGGGTGTTACACCCTCTCCCTTTGGAAAATGGTGTGAAAGCAGGGGAGGAGTAGCCTCCCCCAGCCTCTGGAAATGCTTTCATGGGCACACATGGTGCCCATTTCTGCATAAGCCAGTCTACACTGGTTCAGGGACCCCTTAGCCCTGCTCTGGCGCGAAACTGGACAAAGGAAAGGGGAGTGACCACTCCCCTGACCTGCACCTCCCTTGGGAGGTGTCCAGAGCTCCTCCAGTGTGCTCCAGACCTCTGCCATCTTGGAAACAGAGGTGCTGCTGGCACACTGGACTGCTCTGAGTGGCCAGCGCCATCAGGTGACGTCAGAGACTCCTTCTGATAGGCTCCTTCAGGTGTTGCTAGCCTATCCTCTCTCCTAGGTAGCCAAACCCTCTTTTCTGGCTATTTAGGGTCTCTGTCTCTTGGGATTCCTTAGATAACGAATGCAAGAGCTCATCCGAGTTCCTCTGCATCTCTCTCTTCACCTTCTGCCAAGGAATCAACTGCTGACCGCGCTGGAAGCCTGCAAAACTGCAACATAGTAGCAAAGACGACTACTGCAACTCTGTAACGCTGATCCTGCCGCCTTCTCAACTGTTTTCCTGGTGGTGCATGCTGTGGGGGTAGTCTGCCTCCTCTCTGCACTAGAAGCTCCGAAGAAATCTCCTGTGGGTCGACGGAATCGTCCCCCTGCAACCGCAGGCACCAAAGAACTGCATCACCGGTACCTTGGGTCTCCTCTCAGCACAACGAGCGAGGTCCCTTGAATCCAGCAACTCTGTCGAAGTGACTCCCACAGTCCAGTGACTCTTCAGTCCAAGTTTGGTGGAGGTAAGTCCTTACCTCCCCACGCCAGACTGCATTGCTGGGAACCGCGACTTTTGCAGCTACTCCGGCCTCCGTGCACTTCCGGCGGAAATCCTTTGTGCACAGTCCAGCCTGGGTCCACGGCACTCTAACCTGCATTGCACGACCTCCTAAGTTGTTCTCCGGCGACGTGGGACTCCTTTGTCCGACTTCGGGTGAGCACCGTTTCACGCATCCTCGTAGTGCCTGTTTCTGGCACTTCTGCGGGTGCTGCCTGCTGCTGAGAAAGCTCCTTGTCTTGCTCGACGCCCCCTCTGTCCCCTGACGCAATTTGCGACATCCTGGTCCCTCCTGGGCCACAGCAGCATCCAAAAACACCAACCGCACGATTTGCAGCTAGCAAGGCTTGTTGGCGGTCTTTCGGCGGGAAAACACTTCTGCACGACTCTCCACGGCGTGAGGGATCTGTCCTCCAAAGGGGAAGTCTCTAGCCCTTGTCGTTCTTGCAGAAACCTACGCTTCTACTGTCCAGTAGCAGCATCTTTGCACCCACAGCTGGCATTTCCTGGGCATCTGCCCATCTCCGACTTGCTTGTGACTTTTGGACTTGGTCCCCTTGTTCCACAGGTACCCTCGACTGGAAATCCATCGTTGTTGCATTGTTGGTTTGTGTCTTTCCTGCAGAATTCCCCTATCACGACTTCTATGTCCTTTGGGGAACTTTAGTGCACTTTGCACTCACTTTTTAGGGTCTTGTGGTGGGCTATTTTTCTAACCCTTACTATTTTCTAATAGTCCCAGCGACCCTCTACAAGGTCACATAGGTTTGGTGTCCATTCGTGATTCACATTCCACTTTTGGAGTATATGGTTTGTGTTGCCCCTATCCCTGTGTGTCTCCATTGCATCCTATTGTAACTATACATTGTTTGCACTGTTTTCTAATACTATTACTGCATATTTTGGTATTGTGTACATATATCTTGTGTATATTTGCTATCCTCATACTGAGGGTACTCACTGAGATACTTTTGGCATATTGTCATAAAAATAAAGTACCTTTATTTTTAGTATAACTGTGTATTGTGTTTTCTTATGATATTGTGCATATGACACTAAGTGGTACTGTAGGAGCTTCACTCGTCTCCTAGTTCAGCCTAAGCTGCTCTGCTAAGCTACCATTATCTATCAGCCTATGCTGCTAGACACCCTATACACTAATAAGGGATAACTGGGCCTGGTGCAAGGTGCAAGTACCCCTTGGTACTCACTACAAGCCAGTCCAGCCTCCTACATCAACCCCTTACCAATAAAAGATTCTGTAGCCTATTCACAAAGGCATGTTGATGTAAAATATTACTCCTGAAATAATGTTTACATACTCTTACATGCCTTTTTCAATTGGACCCCAAACCTCTAAAATGCGACAAAATGATACTATTTGGTAACTATCCATCAAGAACAAGTACAAAGACAAAGGGCGGTAGCCTCTTAGCACTTTTAGATAATAGGGAGTTGGACGTTTTGGGCTTCAGAAAGGCATGTGAGAGTACGCCTGCAGTACTGCTTCCTACATTCGCGAATGATTTTGAGATTCTGGCTCTATTTGCCATGCTTTGAAATGCCAAATCTTTGAAAAAAGATCCCCATCCCGGAGGGCAACCAAGGCTAGGGATGCTCTCGCTTACTGAAGACATAGGTGAGTCAGTAGGTCTTATTTATATGTACGCTAAATCTATCCCACATTTGGGAAATAGAGGTACGATATAGGCAAATGTATACAATTTGCTTCAAAGACGACATGTTTCTGATATCGCGTGGCTAAGCACTTTTCGACCAATTCTTGGTCTGGTGGATTTTCACCTAACCACTTCTAAGGTTCAGTGTTCTTAGTAACACCTACAGCAGAATATCCGTACCTCCTAAGTAAGGTATGTGCTTATGCAGTTCCCTCTTGCCCAATCGCGCAAAAGTACAGAATACGATTTTTGTAGTAACTAACTACATCAGCAAAATGAATAAAAGAAAGATCAGATGTATGCGCTTGACAGCAACGTAGCGTGGAAGCATGTCAAATACCAATATCGCAACAATAATGATCAATAAAGCAATTGCACTGCTGTCTTTGAGCGCTAGGTGTCAGAAAAATACCAGTAATTCGCTTTCAGCTAACGTCTAATTTGACCACAGTTACAACGCTAAACATTTTAACAACAAAAAAACGATCTCCTAACATTATTCATTTTATAGCAGTTCAGAACCAGAATATTTAATACTGTTTATTCTAGTGCTGATGTTAAATGCTAAACATGCTGCAGTTTTTTAAGCATTTAATGATTTGCACATGTTCCCCTATTTCCTTTCGATGTGTTTGTTGAGAATTGAAAATCATTCTTACGAAGAAGGCAATAGAACATGCTCCTTATGCCTGACACTTATTTTAAGAAGTATACTAAATCTAATATTTATTTTAAGAAGTATACTCATTCACGGTTGCCACGTTTTCGCATGTGTTCCGCGTTTGGCGTTTGCAGGAGGTTTATAAGTCTCGGGTATGACCAGTGCTTCATTTGCAGAAAAAATAGGTGCTTGGGCCCTCGTCAGAAGGTCAATTCCGCTTTCATCACCCACTTCCCTCGCCAGCGCTGCCATTGGCAGTCCCAACATAACCTCTGACCTGCTGCAGATGTAACGGTTCAGACTATTCCAGGCACTTTCAAGCTATGACAATAGCTTGAGCGGCAGGTATTAGTCATTTTTAGTAAATATTGAATTAATAACCATTGTGCTCATCTATAAATTAAACAGACACGACCATCGTGTCACAGACAATCCTAAATGCTGGTGCCGAGCTCCAGAAATTACCGGCTCAAAAAGCACTGGGCAACACAGATTCGATGACGCTTAGGGCATCTTTATGATTATGCCGATTGGTATATTCAGAGAGAAAGCATTCCTCCTTTCTACCAGTTGTCGTGTATCTAGACCTGGCATTACCAGCTCTACAGACCTCAGGCTCAGATTATTCTGGGCGCGGATTTGCGGGAGTCGGGGACTACGGGCGCAGACAGAGCCGGACTCCTTCCGAACACTATATCACCCCCTTGGTGGGGGGGGGGGGCGTTCCTCTTCTGGCCAGGAAACAGCCAGACATGGCCAGGAAGGCTGGGAACAAAAGATGAAAACTGAAGTGATGGCACCTTGCAAGTGCGTTATGAAATGTACAATATAACAAGACCATGGTTTTGACTCGATAACATTTGAGGCACTAATTTATAGATGTGTACTTATAAATGACTATATCACTCTGTCAAATGGACTCGGTGCTCACTTACATGTGTCCAGTTTATATATTGATGGAATTTTAATATCCGCGATTGGGTCATTAAGTGGCCCCTGTAATTTGAAGTTGAACTGATTTGTACTCAGCATGGGAAATAAGAATTTCTCATGTTTGCGTATGGCGCATAGCTTTCTTTTAGAATATCTCTTCTTTGTAGAATAATTCTACAGTACAAGTGCAATGGATACCTTGTCATTTTTCGGAAGAACCAAAATAATACCAAAAAAAGAGAGCAGTAGAAGGACTTAACAGAATCACCAGCACCTCAGTCAGAGCCTCTCCATGTGGCCCCATCATCTAAAGTCCTCCCGAAGCAGGTAGTTCAGGCTGCCAACTACAAAGAAGTAAATAGGGGAGCACTGCATATTCAAGGGACCCCACTTCTGAAGCCTGGCAGTAGTGGAATCGCTGCTTGGCCTACAGGTACTCTTATGCAACTTGTACCTGTGTAAACACATGCATTTTCTCTCGCTCTCCTACCCGCAGCTGGGTAGGATACCACAAAGAGGCAGAAAGTTTCAGATGGAAAAAAAGTGCATTCTTTGTGGACTGCCATTGAAGACTGGAACACCCAGTCTTGTGATCCTGTTAGCTTAACCATGACCACACCAGCAATATCTCTGAATGTGGCATTCTGCTCTCCTTCCACTTGATGTCTGTTCCAAGGACTCCATCCCTGTCCGCCTTTTCAATAGTGTTTTAACTCTGTTTTCCACCATGCTGGTCATCCTCGAGGCTAATATCTGAAAGCAGGCTTCTATGTGCACTATTTTCTATGCACAATATTTTCTTGTTGATACACTTGATATTTTCGTTGTATATAAAAAGGAGAGCTTCACCCTGGGTTTGATAGGCCATTCCCAAAACTGTCTCATCTCTCATGATGCTCAAGGAGTTCTTGACAAAGGCAATCTATAGCATGCTGCCCCTGATATTTTAGGCTTTTTCTACTTTGGGGGAGTGCTGAATTTCAAGTCTGTAACTCTAGTTTTCGTGATGAGATCCTCTCCATCGCAGGACCATTCCTCTCAACAGAGCAGCAGCGCTCAACACTCTGGAGCCTGTGCCTCTCCATCTGAACCAGGCAATACCCCTAAATAAGGCACTTTGCTGTTGTCACACTGATTGCAGACCTATGCATCCTTCCAGTGCCTGTTTCCAGAGGGTACTTCGGATCTAAGGATCTGGAAGCCAGAAACCGTATTGCTGATTTGGGGCTCTCCCCTGCTGCTCCTTCAGTTTACAGGCCTCGTACGTCTTCTGCTGTCCCCCTAGCGTCATCTTGGAATGACGGAGGGCTGATGAATTGTTACCCTCAATTTTCAGTGCAGATGAAGAAAATCAACCAATGCAAAGTCACCAACTGGTTCCTCTCAGGTTTTGATGATTAGATTCATCCCCGAATGGGCCTTATGAAGTCTATCTCAACCCCAACAGGTCCCTGAAGCAGCACATTTCTGGCAATTTGGGGAGAACGTCTGTTCGATAGTACCATTTCCTCAGTGTATCATTTTACACCCAAATCACTCCGAAGAAATTCATTGACATTTATTCTATTTGACCTGCCTAGGTTATTAGGAATATCAGTTTTCTCCATATATGATTTTGTCACAGATAATAAAGGTATGTATGTGATATTTATGGATTTCAGTCTCTCAGCCCTCAGAACATTGTCACATAGAGACATTCCCTAGTATGTCAGGCCCATTGGTGCCTAGTTGAGTTGCGCTGCACCTCCACAGAACAGTATCTTGCAGTTTTGCTACTCACAGCTGTTGTGTCAGGTGCAAGTGTCTTAGTCTACTCGGTTATTCTTACCCATAAACCATTGGTTTCCAGAAGCGCTAGAAAGCCTCAGCTCCATTCGAGCACAAGCTAACCTTTGTGGATGGATAGGTGCATGTTGAGGCAATTCATAGAGGCGGTGCCGATGCAGATGATAAGTCTCAGTGCCGGGGGAAGAAAGCAGCCTGCCTGAGATCCAAGTAAAATATCAGGTACTCACTTCAACCTCAAGTGGCTCCCCAATGATGCCTCCTCCCCAAACACCACCGGCTGCCTTACCCCACTAAACTTTAACTTCTGGGGCATTTTTCTTTAAAAAAATTCTTCTAAGTCTGAAGGTAAGCAGAGAGCGAGCTCAGCCCACTTCTTGTATCCGAACCACACTCCATTGTGGTCGGCCATAACTTTTGACTTTTCCCCAGTGTTGCACAACTAAATGTCTACAGTTGTCACTTAGATAATTTAGGTGCTAATTTTTACTTTAATCTTTAAGCACATTATAACTCTGGTTCTGCTGTTTAGATTTTTGTCATTTTGATGTCAATTAATTTATTAAAATTGAATCTATTTTGTATCACTCTATTTTCCTTTTGTAGGGGATTTTGAAATTGAAGAATGAAAGTGAAGTTGATATCCTCAGATTGGTTTGTGGTTTCTTGTGAGTCAAGCAAATCAAGCAAAATATTCCATAGTTTGTGCATTTGTCTGATCAATCCTTGTGTCTGTATTTTTGTGTATTGTTTTGTGGCTCAAATCAGCAAATAGCTTTTGATACGGTCCCCTGCTTTCATGAATGGACTGGGCAGGGTTCCCAGGATTCCAGTAGTGATTAATCAAAAGGTTAAGAACCACTAATGTAGAGGTTTCCTTTGAACTTATCATAGTGAAAGTATTTTTACTTTACATGAGACATATGCCGCTGTGGTGGTCTCACCACCGCAGGACCGGCAGTGAAGACCGCTATTTTTTTACTACTGCAGCGGTTTGGCCACTGCTAAACCGCTGCACCCCGCCGCTTTACCGCAGCCCGGCAGGAGTTGGATTACCTCTGAGGTTATTCCGACTTGGGACACCGCCACCATTTTCCTGGCTGTCTTATCTCCACAAAATGCTGGCAGAATGGTATCCCAATGACAGGGACTTGAGTTCCTGTCACCAGGATACCCTCCAAACACCTCCACACACATGCCTGCATATATACACACACACACACACAGACCCCCACTCACACACGCACTCACAACATTCACCCCCATAGACACCCACAAATACACATCACACATGCACGCCTACACTCACCATCCCCCCACATGCTACCTTCCACTACATACATAACACAACCCCCAGCCCCTCAGTCATTTTCAAACAAATACACCCCCAACCAAATCATACCTCACTGCCCGCACGTACCATATACACATCCATACATACACACACCTGCATGCACTCACACCCCCGTTACACATTCACCCATCCCCACCCCGTCCACATACATATACACATGCATCACCATTGCCACATTTACACACAGGCACACATGCACGCACAGACACTCCCCCTCCCACTCCCCCCATTCATGACATGCATACACACACACACACACACACACACCCATTCACACACCCTCACCCACCTCCCCTTGCGGACGACACCTTGTCCGACAAGGTACTCCTCCATGAGAGAATGGGACCCGGCGTTTCCACAGCAGGCGCCACCAGAAGACTGCCACACAGAATTACTTGTTGTCAGTCTATGGGCGGTCTGTTTCTGGTGTGGTGGTGCCGGCAGTGGAACTGCCCAAGCACCGCTGACCGCCGTGATGAATGCCACCGGATATCTGACCACCGTCAAAAGACCGCCGCAGTCATAATAAGGGCCACAGTATTTGCAAACATAAGTAAGAACAGTTAAAGGGTGCATAGAAATCTGACTGCCCTAAATGTTATAAGAAGCACGTACATGATACATGATACAAGCAATGTAAAATTTACTGCATACGTTAGAGCAATTTGCATACTAAATTGAAACGTTTGGAGGGATTATCCTTTTCCGCTAATTCATTCATAAAACTGCCAAACCTTAAGGGTACTGCACTTCTCTCACACCTGTGTGGTTTCTATGCTATTTGCAGGAATTGCTGGAAATATTGGCTTTTTCAACTCTCTCTTGAAGACTTCATGTGATAGATATGTGTTGATAATGAGAGGGATTTATTTCCACAGTTTAGTGTGTTAAGTATTTTTTCAGAAACCTCTGTTGTCTGGGAAATTCAAACATAAGACTATTTGTACTCTAAAGTTGTTTATGGCCACATAGGATAAGCATTTTAGAGGTAACTCAGGAATTTGTGTATAATACACGCCAATTTTAGAGTGCTTTGCACTATGATTCGGAGGTATTTAGGGGAAATCAGGACGGGTGTGATGTGGTTGTACTTCCCAGTGCCTAGTATTAGTGCTGTTGCTGTGTTCACAGTAGCTTTGAAGGGGGCAACATGTGTAGCTTTGATATTCAGGATTATACTAAATTTTGATCAAGTGCGGATTAAAGATTGGACCACTTGTTTAAAATGTTAGGTCGGCATGAAAGTAGGAATAAATATGAAACTGATGTTTAAAAAATGTATTTGTAGTGTTTCTCTTTGCTCGGCTGCAACAATTGTATTTAATACTATGAAAATTATATCCTGATTAGTTGATGGTGTCAACATGCTTGCTCCCAAAGAGGAAGATGAAATCATACAAAAACACAAAAACTAAATCTTAAAAAAAAAAAAAGTAGATATGTGGTTGAATTCATAAAGATTGCTTTTTCATAATTATATTAACCAATTCTGCACATACAATCTAAAAAATATGGAACTCGAATGGAAAAAAAGCATAGACTACAGTTTCTGCCTTCACCTGATTTCCATCGCATAGATCGCTGGTCTGCTCTCAAGAGCTGGGAAGGTGAATAATGATGAGGCCATAGCTTTTACACTCAATTTCCAGTGGTGAAATAGTGTCTGTTTCTCCAAGTAGGAGTCTAACACATGTTAAACATGTTAAGTAAAAAGGTTCAAATATAAGAAAGTTGTCACGTTGGAAGTCTAGGTAATGTTTACTTGATATGAATAATCGGATTTTATCTAAACAGATATCCCAGGAATTGGAGAGAATCTTGTCCAATTCACTCATTAGATTAGCCCCTTGAAAGTACTTAGAGCTGGTCCTGGTAGCGAATTTCGTACCAATATCCATTCCACGTTTCTGACGATTGAGAGAATGACCACCCGCCTAGAGATTGGTAAAATGCTGAACAGATGTGTTTTTGCAGCACCTTTTTTTCAAATTCCCCAGGCAATATGACTAGCTGTGCAGGTCGGTATGGTACACGCCGACACCTTACATTTCTAGAAGGAAGCGAGCTTGCGCAAGGTGGGTAGAGGTTGCTTTTATTGCTCGCGCAAGAATGCCCTGACCAAAATGTACCCGAGATCTCCTTGACGCGTCTTTATGCAGGGCATGCTTTGAATAGTTGACTAAAACTGTTATTGCAATTCTGTGGTTTCTAGTTGCTATGTACAAATATTTATTTGAAATATACGTTTTTAGGAGGTGTATTCTAAAGGCATCATTCCAGTATCTGCAATAAAGACAGTGACTGCTCACGGAGAAAGCAAGTTTGAAGTGCTTACATCCCAGAGGAAATTTGTCTTTCGAACTGAGAAGGAAGGTAAGAAAGTTGCATCTGTGATAATTAATAACAATAATATAGTTGCAGATACTTAACCACAGATTAGGTAAAACTTCTGTGCAGGTATTAATCTTAATTTTTCGTTCTACATTTCCGCAATAACACAATAAAACAATTACGGCGATTGTTGAAGGTTTGACACATTGGGTGAAAACATGATCGAGTACTTGCATGCATTCTGTTCCCTGGGCCACTCTTAGTGCTTTTCAGCAATGGTGCTCATTTCCAGTCTGTAGGACAAGCTAATTTCTAATTAGTAGTTTGTGCTTAGAAAACACTCACGTTTTTCCAAGTTTGTTTCGTGTGTTTTTTTGACAGCCGTGAAAAACAAAATGATGAAAAAAAGTATCCATTTTAATTGCCCACATTACTATTACGTATTGGGAAATTTTATGCTACTATATTGTTTGCTCCGCTCCACAAGTTTTGAAAGTGAAGAAATGGATAATGACCAGTGAGAGCTACTTTTATATTTGTACGACATTTTCAGAATCATTTGGGCTGAGTCGCATTTGGTTCGTACATTTCCTTTAGAGGGAATATGCCCAATGTTTTAATATTGTGCGTTTCCAATGCAAAATGTACAAGAGTGTCTGTTTTTTTATTTTCACTTTATTACTTATGTTTCTACATATGATGTATGGAGAATGCTGGTTTAATCATCGTCTCTATATTGATTTTAATTTCACTAGGTTTAAACTTTCTTAGAAAGAACTCCCTCACTACATAAAAACAGGCTTCAAACGGATTTTCCTGAAACTGAGGGAAAGAGGGTTAAATAAATTAAACTGAATCTGAATAACCAAATGCATAAGTCTGTTACCTTTCAGTGGTTGCATTTCCTACCCAGATTCCAGATACAGGGCCAAATTCACAAAGTCAGATGTATAAAAGACAGACACTCCATCCATAGTGGAAATTCTTCAGTAGCACATATTTCGACTGCGGAATGTGGAACTCTGCAAGGATCTTAAGGCCAGTAGTACTTGTACTATTTACTGGTAGCAAAACACTGGTCGTCATTTGCGACCAGCAAATAATTTTACAAACCAACCTATGGATTAAAAGGTTAGTATGTAAAATTATGATCCAAGGTTGGTCATTATCTGACATAATCCAAGGGAATTAATGAGATGGGACACAAATTAAGATTCAATCTGATTTGAGGACATCACAGCGACAGTGGCCTGATAGTGGTGCAGACCACTGTGTCTGTGGTCATCTTTCAGTAAAGTACATTTAAAAAAAATAATACAGCCAATTTTACTTCGATAAAACAGGGCTGCATTTACAAAACAAATAGTTTTTTTTAATAAAGTTTGGTTGAGATTACAAACTTTTTTTTATCATTCACAAAGTTGAAAGGGTTCCAAGATAACTATTTTCCTTTTGTGAATGGGTTAGCAATCCACCTCAGGAGTCTCACTTTGTATTGTTTTAGAACCATATTGTGCTTGCAGAACATTTATATATTGCATACCAAATCGGTATTTGGAAGGGATGCCTCGAAACATATACCTTCCCATTAGATTTTCAGTATGGGGTTGTAGTGCCACTTTAGATGTTGGTAAAAGTATACAGACCATTAAAATTGGGTTCATACATTCAAAAGAGCATTTTTGCTGTTGCAAACTCCAAATCAGAGTATTTGCAACCATAAAAATGTTTCATACATCTGCCTTCAAATTCCATTTTTCACTCTTTGGGATAGTTGGGTTATGTGCATAAGACATTTTTTAAGAATATTTAAGACTCCTCCTTATCTTGTATTTAGTAGTGCCTTTACATTCCAAACTGGTTGTGGGATTATCATTTCCATATGATTAGTAGCAAGACGGAGCTAAAGTTATTTGACTATCATTAAAAAAAAACTAGAAATTGATCTTTAACATAACTATATAATTTACAGTTCTTATTTAAGTTTACAAATAAGTTTATTTATGCAAAGAAGATACAGTCATAGAGAAACTTATAAGTACAACTGTTGAAAGGTGAAAACTATAAAATACTTGGGGCAAGGGAAGGAGTAGCTTATACATATGTCATGTAAAACACATACATGTCTGATTGTAAATAAAGGGTAATCAGTAAAATATGGATCATGCATTATATAGTAAACAAAGAAAATCATGTAATCAGAATTAAAAGTTAGGGAGGTTGAAGTACTTCTTGGCATTGGGTTGAGGTGCAAATGATTATCATATTAATGTAGAAACTGTGTAATCGGTAACCAAAGTTTTTTCTGGTTTAGAACAAGGAATGCGGGATGCATGTAAGCAATATCTCATATATTATAATAACAGACTGCGTACCACCATGCTCTAGACGACAAGTGTTTAGAGTCTTTCCAGTGATTAGTAATTTGCTGAAAAGCAGATACCAAGAGGAAATCAATTTTTTGCACGCTAAAAGAAACATTAGCTTATGCGTTAGATATGCTGCCTAAAATAGATTGGAGATAGAACAGGGTGTGTTAGAACAGAATCTTAAATTAATTTGGGACCGAAATATTAGGTGTTTCAGGGCAGTCTGTGGTGCAAGTGTTTGGAGTGTCTGAATTAATCTTAGGGAGAAGAGCAGGTAATGTAAAAGGTTTATTGTATGTAAAGAAAATAGTTTGTTTTGTATTTGCTGCCTGGGAGGACTTCCTAAACTTCATCCAAATCTGCTTCCAGATTGAAATAGGCATAGTGGTACAAAGATAGTTTTCCCAAGTGACTTCTGTATTGGATTTAGTTCAATCATTCGAGGTGCCTTGAAGAATTGTATACATTGAAGAAGCCTTTGGATTTGTGTGTAGGAGGTTAGGAAGAATAATGGATGATGATGTGCTAATTAGAGAGAGTGACTGAATGTGAGTGTATGATTGAGAGATGCTATTCTGTAGGGTTATGAATCTGTGACAAGAAGTCAATGATAAACTGAAGAGTGTTTGAGCTTGTGAGAAAGATCTAAACGTTTTTTATTATTATATTTTTTTAACCCAGATTAGCCCGTTAGATGTCCAGGCTGACCAGTAGATAGGTCTGTTCTTTATTTGTATGAAACGATTATGTCAAATGGTGGAATCTAAAAAGGTATTCAAGTCTGTAGGGGAGCATGGAGTTACAGAAGCCAGCAATTTACAAGTGTGATTAAAATTATGGTTAGATAGTTTTTGAGGCTGTGGCATAAAAGTTAAAAATTCACAAAATGAAAAAAGAGATTAGAACTTGTGTTCTAAATCTACCCATAATGGAGTATATGTAGGTGAAGGTGTGATCCAATATATAGATTCTTTTAATTTGAATGCTTTATGATAATTAGCAACATCAGTGAAATTCATTCCTCCTTCTGCTTTACGATGGTTCAGTTTAAATAACAACATACAAGGCTTTTTTTATTCCAAAGAAAGGAGGACAAAGTTGAGTAAACTCGTTTATATGATTTGAGTCTAATATTTAGAGGAATGTTGGATGTGGTGAAAAGAATAATGAGAAGTAACATCATCTTGATGGTATCCAAATGACCCCACCAAGATAGACGTAAAGGATGCTACCTATTTGTTAATGATTTTACTGTATGAATACAAGCAACTGAATTAATGGAAGTAGAAGTGTTGAGTGACCAAGTAAATTGAAGACCAAGATATTTTACGTTGATTAGATTGCCATTTGAAGTTGGAGGAAGAAAAATATTGTTTAACGGTAAATTTATTTAAGTGTAAAATTTCACATTTGTTGTTAGTCAACTTGTATCCAGATACTAGCACATAAGATGTAACCTCAGATGAGAAAGCAGGAAGTGAAGAATGAGGTTTTGATATGAACAACAAAATATCATCTGCATATGCAGCTAATTTATGAATGTTTGCAGTTTGCATCCTGGACAGAATGGCTCCAGAGCCTAGGTTAAAAGAAATGGAGGAAGGGGGCATCGTTGACGTGCTCATCTGCCACAGATAAAATACAAGGAAGTCAGTCCATTAGCACAAATAGCAGCATGAAGTGAAAAATAGAGAAGAGAAATTAAGTTAATGATTTTGGAACCAAAACCAAAGCATGTAAGAGAGTGAAATAGGAAAGACCAATTTACCTGATCAAAAGCATTTGTGGCATATAAAGCAATGGCTGGTAAAGGTTCAGGTAAACCAGCAGACTTTGATATAATCTAAAAAAAACAGGTGCTTTTTGTCTGAAAAAGATATATATGCGACACAAAACAAAATTTTTCCTTCTCTAAAAGATCGGGAAGAAAGGCTTCCAGTCTGGTTGATGGTGCTTTAGGTAAGATTTTATAATCTAGGTTGATCAAAGAAATGTCTTTAATTTTTAAAGTAATGTACATCCTTCGCATCTTTTTGGGATAAGGTAAATAAGTGCATCAAGAAAAGAACTGGATGAGGCGGAAGAGTCAGAGAGTGGATTAGATCATGTAATTTGGGTAAAAGAAACAGAGAGAAGTTAATATAGAATTTTGGTGTAAAACCATCCAGTCCTGGGGCTTTATCTTTTTTGAGGGATAGCAGAGCAAGATGTAATTCTGTAGGAGAGAGATTGTTTCCCAGGGATCTAAAATCTATTTGAAAAAAATCTGTTTTTTGAACAGAAGGCAAATATTGTAAAATGTCAGGCTCTGATGGTGTGTGCCTGGGCGTTTATAAGTTAGTATAAAAGTATAAAAGTTTTGATATTGATTTAAAATATCCAAGTCTCTGAATTAGCTCTGATCAGTATCATCTATAATTGACTCAATTAATATTTATTTTGTTTAAATTAATTTGCTAATAATTTCCCAGACTTAGTCTGACCTCCATAATATTTAGCACTAGATTTAAGAAGACAGGATGAGGCAGAATCTGTGGATATGTTATTGAAATGCAACTTTGCTTTAATAAGTTATTGTAGGGATTGTTGTCTATGTAAGGTATTATGTATATGTTCAAGGCATTTCATTTCTTCGAATAGTCATTTAGATCGAGTCTGAGAATGTTTATTTTTCTTAGAGACAAAATTAATGATAAAATCACGAGCTGAAGCTTCAAATGCATCCCAAATGATATGGAAGGAAGTATTGCCAGAGAGGTTAAAATGATAGTATTCATGAAAAAAGGAAGGGAAAGAAGAGGTTAAAGTAGAGTCCAATAGCATGGAATTATTAAATCTCCACCTCTTACGAAAGACATAAGAGGTCCAGTTGAATCAAAACTGGAACATGATCAGAGATCAGAATGGTGCCGATGTCTGCAGCATGTAGAGATTGAGTAAGATGGTGTGAATAAAAATATGATCTAGACAAAATTATGTGTGGTGGACTAGGGAGAAATATGTATACTCTCTGAGGGAAGGATTACATAGTTGCCAAGCATCTGTCAAGTGACGTTGATGAATAGCGTGTACAAAGCTTTTTGAGACTTATTTGGAATGTAATGTGAGGATGAGTGCCTGTCAAAAAAGGGGTCAACAAAATGGTTACAGTCGCCTGTTGGTATTAAGTTGTTGTCTGGGTGTTGTAAAAGCTTCTGGGAAATATTAGACCAAAACTGGCAGTCAGGAGCATAAGGGCCAAATACATTGAACAAAACAATTGGGATCTTATTAATGCATAATTTAAGCCATATCCATATCCTCTATGAATCAGTTACTGTGATATCAGTTGAACAGGTAAGAATGTGTGACATAAAATCATAACTCCATTCCTTTTAACAGTACACAGTGAGAAAAACACCTCACCTACCCATTCTTTGCATAATGTCATACATTCATTTTCCTTCAGATGAGACTCTTGCCATAAAGCAATGGCATTAACTTTTAATAAGTGTGTTAGGATTCTTTGACCTTAGATAGGAGAATTCAAACCCTGACATTCCAAGAAATCAGTGTTAAACCCATTTTAAAATATCAATACATTTGATGCAATCAGAACTATCATTAAGAGAAATATGAAAAAAATAATAAAGATTCTGACATATGAAATGAATAATATCATTGAGGAAACATTGAGACATGGCAATAAAATCAGTACAATGAAGGAAAGAGATGAGGATGATAAGAGTTAAAGCAATGGGATGGGAGGGTAAGGATAGTGTGGGATGAAACAGAAAGGAAAAATAAGAAACAAGAAGGGTAACAATAAAGGTAAACATTCCTACGAATATTGTTGATGAAGATGGGGGGGAGACCACATGAGAAGACGGTACATCTAAACCCCTGAGGGAAGGGAGGCTCATGAAGGACAATATGACATGTAACAGGAGACAGGAATATGAGACAACATGGTTTTTGCCATGTAAGAGAAATACTAGATAAAACAATGGAATAATAAAAATGAAAGAATGATAATAACATATTGTTCAAGGAAATTCTGTCTAAATCTGAAGGAAGACAGATAAAAGATGAGAGAGAAAAAACAAGAGCATAAACATAATTTTGATGACTTAGCTGATGTAGTAATGTCAATATTTTGCCATCCTGTGAGTTGCAAAAAAGGCTTTTAAGCAAGATGGATCCTCATATGTGAGTCTTGTTGTTGTATGTGACTCTGAAAAGGAAAGGGTGAAAAAGCCCAAAGCATGCTCCAAGAGAGCAAAGCATTGGTCGCATGTTTAAGAAGTCTCTTTGTCTATCTGCGGTACTTTTAGCGTATTCCTGAGAGAAGAATCGGTCATGCCCAGACCAAGAGATGCACTTGACTTGTCTAGCATGTGAGATAATCTGCCTTAATTCAGTGTATTCCAGAAAATAGAAGATGATTCCCCGAGGTTTTTTTTAGAAGTGGTCAGAGCTTTGGAGGAATGACCAAGTCTAAAAGCCCATTGTATACTGAGTGGTGGGCAGGTATTTTTAAAATCTGTGGTATGAATGTTTTGAAAAAAGAGATAGGGTTTGCTCCTTCTGTGTTCTAAGGAAGGCCATAAATTAAAAGGTTATTTCATCTATTAGCCTGTTTGTGTAGGGTAATTACCTGCTCTTGGAGGAAATTCACCTTAGAAAGAGCTTCTTCAAAGTTGGAAATGTGCTGGTATACAGTGGATACTCCTTCTTCCATATGAGACATCTATCTGTAAGA
The DNA here is from genome assembly GCF_031143425.1 of Pleurodeles waltl. NCBI lineage: Eukaryota > Metazoa > Chordata > Amphibia > Caudata > Salamandridae > Pleurodeles > Pleurodeles waltl. Next base: position 1,038,679,636 of record NC_090437.1, read on the forward strand.
TTCTGCAGTTTGGCATTAGTGTCTTCCACGAAGGGGCTTAAAGATTTTATTTCTTCCAATAATAAGTTGTAAGAGGCATTAGGAGGAGACTTAGTAGGTGATGGCGGAGCTTGTTCAAGTCTTTTAATGGATGCTTTATCAGCATTGGATTGTAGAGCATTAGTGAGGAAGAGGAGACGTTGGTGATATCGCGTCCAGCCCTTATAAATTACCTGTACCTGGACACGTTGGAGGTCGGTGAATCTGGGCTCTCCTCATCCTAGAATAGTCGGGTCACTCAGATCAATAATCAATAACTATTGCAATCGGTAATCAATACTCAATTAATAGATCATTATAGCACATCAGAAATCAATAACAGTTGGTATTTCGGCGCATCATGACCTCTCAGTCATGAATAATCACACCAGTTTATTAAAAGTTAGTGAATTTATTTCCCTATATTAACAAAGCTAACACAATGTATATAAGTCTCAAAACCAAATGATATATGTAGATGAACATTGCTAGCTGTCCATAGCGGCGGAAGAAGCGCAATCTACGCAAAATCTGAATAATGATACACTCAGTTATGGCAATGCAAATCACTAATATGACTAACTGTATTTGACTAATTTCATACATTGGTCAGCATAACAAGATTTCTAATTAATATGGTGCATCGAATGAATACCTCAACTAACCTCTAATTAGCATTGGCATGTGGGATTTCATGCAAAACGAATTTAGTCAACACAAATTTGGAAAACTTCTAGCTTAGACACTATAAAAATAGCAGTTGGTACCTAAAAGGAAAAAAAACACAATGCATAATACAATTATCCTTTCATATTTACCAAATACAATCAGCATTCAAGAAAAGTCTTCGTCCCTCAGGTACCAGTTCGATCAGCATGGGGCAGGTTTCAAAGGGGCAAAATTAAGGGCAAGCTTCCTTGCAGCGGCAAGAAGAATGGGGCAAAGTTACTTCATGGGCAAGACGGGGCAAATCAAAGTTAAAGTCTCTAGGGTGAGAATTCTTAAAGTCTCTTTCTCTGGAATAGAGAAAAGGGCATCAGGGTGTCGTCCAAAATGGAGTCTGGCATCTGGCTTCAAATTGGCATCAAGGAAAATGGCTGACTTCTCATTGTCCAGTGGGTTTAAGTAAGAAACATTCCAAATTCTGCAGCGTCCTCCATTGGAGGGTTCTTAGGTTGGCTTCAAATTGTCCAATGAAAATTTTCTTTTTACTAGCTCTCATTTATGCATACATTGTCCTTGGCGCCTTGGAACACAAGTTGTAACATGGTTTGCCAATTATTTTACTATCTGTACCTTCATTGTCCGCACCTGCAGACTGGCCTTGTATCAAAGGGGATGAAACCGGCCTAGTACGAAACCTTGGAGATAAGTGTATTAGTCATCTCTGCTGGAAAAATACAACTTCAAGCAAGAATATATGTTTCATTAGTTCAAGGAAAAGCCACGCAGTTAGAATTTGAGACCAGGCAACTAGGCCAAAGCCTCTACTAAATTTAAGCTAAGCGAAACAGTTTCAACTAAGAAATCATGGCATACATTTGCAATTATGACGGATTACTACAATTTTCAATACTTCATGATTAATAAAGCTCGTTTACAATGATGGCGAACTACCCCGAGGGCACAATTTCCCTCGTACATTATTTTCTTTACTAAAATCACACTACATTATATGCTTTTGATTACATGATATGTATGAATATATGTTGGACCCTCTTTTTCTGCGTCATCATTGGGATTTTTTGTGCAAAGAAGAATCTTCCATTTTGATATACGATATAGTCACAGAAGAAAGGAGAAAGCTTAATTGGTCTGCCTGTACGAAGTCTAGATGAACGTTATTGACACTTGAGTCTGCCCATAAACTGGAGTCAATGTGTAGTTACCACAGAATCAACTTATGTGCACCTCAGCACAAAATTCAGAGACACATTTAAAATACAGGAAGCAGAAGAGAAATATTACAAATGAAAAGGCTGTTTGAGTTGCTCGAAACATGTCACCGTGAACATTAGCGGAAAATTAGGAGGGGTTATATTGTAAAAAAGTAAAAAGCAGGAAAGTTGCCTCAAATTAATAGGCACAGTCAATTATCTCAACTGTAAAAGTCAAAAGTAGCTTGCTGGTTAAAGTGCATTCCTATGGACTCATTCCCTCTCATCACACATCTCCCATAAGTGTGAGCAAAGTTATAGTCACATGTGAGGAAGTTAAGCCACGTTATAATGTCCACCTATGCACACCACATTATGAATAATTAAAAACATATGGAGAGGTCAATTTGCTCCAGATAACAAGTGCTAATGTTTTGTTTCATATTAGGATTCAGAGTCACTTATTCATTAGAATGTGCTCATAAGTGCTTCGTCATGTTCACTGCATGTCACTCAAGAGTGGGAACAAAATGGCGGTTGCGTTTGAGGACGCAAAGACGTAGTGCCGACATTGAAGTAATTATATGCTTCTTAATGTCAAAAATAAGTGTCACGGCATTCTTCTTACTACTTTAGTGATTATGAAGTGTCAGAAAGCATTTTATGAGGCCGAAGCCGTGTTTAAAATGCCACTTCGGGTGCCATCCCTCTGAGCCTCAGGGTGTGCCGCCATCTTGTCCGACGTCAAACCAAGCCCCCGCCTATGATTTACAGTTCTTGCACTCAGAAACTGCCAACAATATCAGCGTGGACCTGGACACAAACTAGTTCCCAGCAGCTGACACAGGATGTGTTGATGCTTCCCACTTCCTTTCTGTTTTACTCTTACCATTGTGAGGTTGTTAGAAATGTGTCATCAGTGCTTCGTTTTATTACTGTAGTGGTTTGCAAGCAGCAGTATGCCACAGTATATGAAAGATGACCACACACTGCAACTCTGCCATGAATGCCTGCCTCCTCCAGGCTCCATGACTGTGTGACTCAGAGGCCAGTTCTTGCATGTGTTTTGCCTTATCCCCTGAGGTATCATGGCATGCCCCTCCGATGTGAAACTCCTCCGTTCTGTGGTGCACTCTTTTGTGTTAGCTGGTGCTGAATTCTTGTTTTTACTGATCAGCAACTGTTGAGACCCTGCTACACAGCAGTGAGCCAGTATAAGGCAGAACATTGTCTCACCCCTTTGGTGAAGTTGGTACTTAGCCAAAGGATGGAGCGAAGGACTCCCCTGGGACAGCCATAATCTCAGGCTGAAAAATTGTTTATTTTCCCTTAACTAGTAAAAGGAGTTGAGAAAATGGGTAAAGCCCCAGGTGAGCTTCTGCCTTTGTGTTAGACAATACATTTCAGGAGGGAGCTTAAGAACCTCAGTGTGTCAGGAAGGTATTGGTCAGCTGGGTGCCTTCATCACTATTGTTATATAGGCTCAAATACATGAGAAATGTCTACCAGTAATTCTTTAATTACATTTCAGAGGCCAGACATGATAAAAAGATATCCTTGTTCATAAATAAATTATCAAGTTGTTGAGTATAACATAAAGTCATGCCCCTTTAAAAGGTGAATTAAGAAGAGTATTACTATCTGGTAATTATCCCTGTAGTGAAAACTGTAGGTGTTTGCTGGTTTGGGTAAAATATTTTCAAAGCTGATTCAGAAACTAGCATAACATTTTCACTATTTCAGGCATCCAATACCTGGACTGATTAATGGTCTGACAGAGGGTGAAAGACTGGTAATAATGCAATGGCTCTATTATTGTTTAGCCAACCCCATCTTTCAGGCAAAGAAGCAAGACAACGTAACATGGATGCATGACCGGCTTCTTAATGATGCGCTTTTTGTCCTTCAGGTGACAGGAATGACTGGGTCAGCACACTGCAGAATGCACTCAAGTACCACGCTAACGCTACTCCTGCGCAGCCTATCAGCCCGGACAAGAGCGGCTATCTTGACCTGAAGGGGCTCAAAGGCAAGCTGTACGCCATGCTAAATAAAAACACGTTCTTGCTCTGCAAAAATGAACAGGTATCTATTTTTTTTTAATTTTGAACCTGCCATTGTGTGTTTATAAGCCTTCGAGCACTAAGAGAAAAATCTGAACTATAACTTGAAAGTTTACAGCGCTGAATCTATAGTGCTCTACTTTTAAATGTCTAGAAAGCTCTTTATGCATAGCTGTCTCATTGAGAATATATATGTGCTCTTAGGTATGTGGCACTGATTTGCACTTGGATGAGGAATGCAAGTGTCATACTGACATGGATAATGTAGCCGTTGCACCATTAATCCATGTCCTTATTGTCTTTCATCAGTGTCCCTTTGACAAGGCGTCTGGTGAGATCACCATTGTCAGAGAGTATATCATTAGCTTAGTTTGCAGAGCGCAGTCATTCTTGGTTGACATGTGTTTAACAAGAGTTGCTGCACCAAAGATGTGACCATGGTCATCCCAGGAGTGCAGTTTGGCAGATCCACACTTCAGTATCGATGTAACATTCCACATGTGTTTCCAGTAACATCTTTAGCTGCAGAAAGTCCTCACAACCAAAGGCTTCTTTTTACTCTCATCCTTTCAAGGTGCGGGTGTCTAACATGTTGCTCCATGTATTGATGTAACCTATTAGCTTCTGCAATGTGGTACATTGCTACTTTAGATACCTCAAAAATAAGCAAAAAGTACCGGCTGGTATGTGTGCATATGGCAGTTTGATGTTTAATACTTTTGAACTTAACCTAATTTTACTAGCTTTGTGTTTAAGTTACAAGACAAAGATGCAGTGGATTCTGATGTGATAGCTACAAAATGCCTTCCCTGTCGCTCTGCACTACTAAGTATGCAGCTGCAGCCCACTGGCTGACCCTTTTTGAATGCATGGTGGCTGGGCACTGCAGAACGTCTCTGCTACTGTGCTGACAACACCTACTATATCACTCACTTCAGAGCTTTAAATGGCACTATAGAAGCGCAGGTTGTCAATATTTATAGCACGTTATTAAGAAGTGCTGGTACTCTCCCATCTTATGTATTGCAACAGTGGTGAAAAGTGCAGGTACTGTCCTTTCAAATTAAGAAAGTACAGGTACCCTCTACCGGACAGTGCATGACCATTTAAAGCACTGACTCTCTTCTTAGGCAGATCAACTGGTTGCAGGAAATTAGTGCCAGAATAAGTAAAATTGCACCTCGTCGAAGCTGAGAAAATCATGGAAAATCCTTCTTTCATGAAGTACAGTGTTTCCTCTGTTTGTTGGCAAAACTGAAACTCTGTACACTCCTAATGCTTTCTGTATCTCTGTAAAATGTCCCTGTACACGTGAAAGAAAAATGTCTGAGACACACTTGTGCCTATGTGCTAATATGTATAGTATGCACATGTGCCTCTGTGTCTCGGAATCCTGAATCGTCTGGAATACTGGTCTATATGTATATACACCTGGGTGTTACCAGGTGCAGGAGTAAGAATTACAAGGGCTGGAAACATTCCTTTTTAGGTCTGTCTTGACTGTTCAGCTGTCACCAGACATTATGTGATCAACCTAAAAAGGCTTTAAGAAGCATACCATGAGAGGGCCTTTGGCTCCTCCCTCCCGTTGGTAGCCAGGGGTAAAAGTTGTGTGCTTCAACGAAAAAAGTGCTTGCTCTGTGAACATTTGAATTATTTATATATCTGAGCATGAACTTTCAGGTGCACTGTGATCTCTGCAGGGCCACCCCCAAGCTTTTTGCCTTCACCCTCCTATTATTTTCAAAATATGATTTTGTTGGCTTTAGGACTCTGCCACTGCTAAGCGGGGCTAAAGTGCTTGTGCTCACTCCCTAAAACATGGTAACATTGGCTTACACTTGATTGACACATTTAATTTAAATCTAAGGGCCAGATGTAGCAAAGACTTTGCGACTCGCAAACCGCGAAAATCGCCGTTTGTGAGTCGCAAATGCGTCTTTGCTATGTAGAAATGCATTTTGCGAGTCGGAACCGACTCGCAAAATGCATTTCCGAGTCGCAAATAGGAAGGCGTGTTCCCTTCCTATTTGCAAGTTGCAATGGTATGCAATTCCACTCGCAGTTACCATCCACTTGAAGTCGATGGTAACCCACTCGCAAACGGGAAGGGGGCCACATGGGACCCCTTCCCCTTTGTGTCTGGACCAAAAAATAATTTTTCAGAGCAGGCAGTGGTCCAATGGACCACTACCTCCCCTGAAAAATACTGAAACAAAAGGTTTCGGTTTATTTTTCAAAGTGCAGCTCGTTTTCCTTTAAGGAAAACGGGTTGCACTTTGAAAAAAAAAACTGCTTTATTTAAAAGCAGTCACGGGCATGGAGGTCTGCTGTTCCCAGCAGGCCTCCATCCCCGTGAGTGCCCTGAGTCGCTATGGGGTCGCAAATTGCAACCCCATAGCGACTTGCAGAAGGTGTCTGAGACACCTTTCTGCATCCCAAATTGCGACTTGCAATTTGCGAGTCGCAGGGACTCACAAATTGCAAGTCGCAATTTGGGACTTTCCTACATCTGGCCCTAAGTCCCTAGTAAAATGGTGTACCATATACCTTGGTCCTGTAAATGAAATGCTACTAGTGGGCCTGCAGCACTTAATATATCACCCATTTAATTAGCCCTTTAAAACATGTCCAAAGTCTTCCATTGCAGCCTGAATGCAGTTTTAAACTGCCAATTCGACATGGCAAAATAAAGCCCTTGTCAAGACTTAAACTTCCCTTTTATTGCATATAAGATAGGGAGTAGGTAGCGCATAGGGCAGAGTGCATTGTAATTAAAAGGTTAAGCATATACGTTTACGTTTTACATGTCCCAGCAGTAAAAAACTCTTAAATATGTTTTTCACTACTGTGTGACCTGCCTGTCTCATAGGATAACATTGGGTTGCCTTCTTATATTTTATAAGTGCTAACTTTTGATTGAGAACAGGTAATCATTTCAGGTTTGGTGTCTGCAAAATTGTAATCCAAAATACCCCTCTTTAAAGGTAAAGTTGCTTTTGAAATTACAATTTTGGAAATGCCACTTTTAAGATGGTGGCATTTTCCTGCCCAAACTATTTGGTGCCTCAAGCCTGTTCCTGTGGCAAATGACTAGGTGTATTTGGCAATTACACTTTGTTTATTTCTCGAAGACAGCCATACAAAAGAGGGATTAGGTGTGCCTGACTGGGCCATTACTGGCGGGATGGGGGAGGCTGGGCACAGCCCAACTTGGAATTGAACAGGGTCTGCATCACACAAAGGACTTGTCACCACTGGATTGTTCATGCAGCTAGCTTGGAGCCAGAGCAAGGGAGCCAGGAAACTTTGAGCACTTCAAAGGGAATTCTATAGAAACATCTACTTCAATGAAGGCAAAAAGGTATTACAAATGTCCCATCAAACTCACTCTTCAATTCACTTTGTGGACGTAGGAATGACTCTTAAAGGACTGCCTGCTGGTGTTGCCTGCTGTGTGCTTCAGAGGACTGCTTTGCTGCACTTGGAAGGACTGCTCTGCTGGCTGAAGCCTGCCTTGAACCCTTACATGCCTGCCCTGCTCCACTGCTGAACCCAGAACTATCAGAGGGACTCCAGCCGTTACTTGGCTGGCCTCCTGATCAGAGCCTCAGTGACAGAAAAGGCTCCAACCATCTTGAACGCGCACCTGGACACAACCTGTGTGAGTCCTAACCCCCTAAGTGAGACTCCTCCAGTCTTAGACCCTTGGTGGTGGTGTTAAAGGTGTCCAGAAAGCCAATATATTCAAGTCTTGGGACTTGAAAACTTTTGGTTAAAAACTACTGTGAAAACCGAGAGGAGACCTGCACCAACATATCCATCTATCCACCGAAGGTGCATTGCCGGTCAGCCTGCCTTTGTGGCAGCTCCTGCTACTTGTTTCTCTACAGCAACAACATTTTTTCAGTGGTTCTTCGCCAAAGGGGTGTTAGGTCTCGAGGAACTCTTTTCGGCTTAAGCCTCCATCTTCTTCCTCTTGCAATTTTCGACTTCTAAAAAAGAAATTTAGAGCCTGATTTAGAGTTTGGTGGATGGGTTACTCAGTGACAAATGTGATGAATATTCCATCTGCCATATTACAATTTCCATAGGGTATTATAGAATTGTAAGATGGCAGATGGGATATCCGTCATGTTAGTGACGGAGTAACCCCATCCGCCAAACTCTAAATGAGCCCTAAGTCAGACTGTAGAAATCTCCACTGTGACTTCATCCAGTGGCTTCCCGAAGTTGACAACTCCTCTTTGGATACTGCTTCAAGTCTTGACCGACTGAACTTTACCTTCTCAGACAAACTTTTTCCTGGAATTTCTTCTAAGTCCATGGGTAAGCACAGACTGGGCACAATTCACTTTTTGCATCTGACTCGCGCTCCATCACGGTCAGCCACATTTTTAGACTCTTACCCGGTGTTGTGTGACTAGATGTCAGCGTTTGCTACTTTGATCTATTAGGCACTAGCTTTTATCATAAACTTTAAAAATGTATAACTCCAGTTCTATGGATATGAATTTTGTTGTTTGGGGTCAAATAATTTATTCACATTTTCCCCTTTTTACTAACTTGGTGTGAGATTTGCCTTTTCTTGTGTTTTCACTTTATTGCTGTTAGAGTGCTGCATAAATACTTTACCCTTTGCCTCTAAATTAAGCTTGGCTGCTTTTTGCCAGACTACCAAAGGATTGAGCACAGGTTAATTTACTGACTGGAATTGTGACTGTTGCTTGAGCAGGGTTTACACCCCACTCAATTAACAACCCCATTTATCAAAGACACACATATGACATTGTAGGGCTGTTACAGTGCCAAAGGTAATTGGAAAATGTACATTGTTTCTTTCTCTGTGGCACCAGCATAGAAAGGACTAGAGTGGTCATTGACATTTGAGTTCAGATGCAGTTTTGTGTTTGAGGGTGAAATGGTGTAGATTTTTAAATCTGGCTGGATAGTGCAACTATCATCCGGCCTTATTTGATGAACAGAAAAGAGCTTTCAGAGTCCTACTGAGAGAGGGGCTGAGACTCCATCCACATGTAAGCCCCCTGAGTAAAGGATTTTATTTGGTCAAATGTATGTGCTTCCAAAAAAAAGACTACTTGTGTTGCACTTTTTGGCTCGTAGCAAAGTTTATATGCAGGACTGAGTTTGTTATGGTGGCAAGCTAATGATCATGGTTGTAGGCTTGATATTGTTATAATGAAATGTTATGACAAAGGTACATATGTTAAAATCAGTAGGCATTAAATTGTAGTTTGTTATTGCTCCATATTAAAGCCTACAAATATGCATTTTGTTACATGGAATCTCACAGATTATAGTTGTAAGGAAATGCCTCCTTGGCTTGGTTACCCCCTGACTTTTTGCTTTGGCTGATGCTAAGTTTTGATTTGAAAGTGTGCTGAGGCCTGCTAACCAGGCCCCAGCACCAGTGTTCTTTCCCTAACCTGTACTTTTGTTTCCACAATTGGCACACCCTGGCATCCAGGTAAGTCCCCTGTAACTGGTACCCCTGGTACCAAGGGCCCTGATGCCAGGGAAGGTCTCTAAGGGCTGCAGCATGTATTATGCCACCCTGGGGACCCCTCACTCAGCACAGACACACTGCTTGCCAGCTTGTGTGTGCTAGTGAGGACAAAATGACTAAGTCGACATGGCACTCCCCTCAGGGTGCCATGCCAACCTCACTCTGCCTACAGGTATAGATAAGTCACCCCTCTAGCAGGCCTTACAGCCCTAAGGCAGGGTGCACTATACCATAGGTGAGGGCATAAGTGCATGACCACTATGCCCCTACAGTGTCTAAGCAAAACCTTAGACATTGTAAGTGCAGGGTAGCCATAAGAGTATATGGTCTGGGAGTCTGTCATGCACGAACTCCACAGCACCATAATGGCTACACTGAAAACTGTGAAGTTTGGTATCAAACTTCTCAGCACAATAAATGCACACTGATGCTAGTGTACATTGTATTGTAACATACACCCCAGAGGGCACCTTAGAGGTGCCCTCTGAAACCTTAACCGACTATCCGTGTAGGCTGACTAGTTTTAGCGGCCTGCCACACACCAGACATGTTGCTGGCCACATGGGGAGAGTGCCTTTGTCACTAACAAAGCCTGTACTGGGTGGAGGTGCTTCACACCTCCACCTGCAGGAACTCTAACACCTGACGGTGAGCCTCAAAGGCTCACCCCCTTTGTTACAGCACCACAGGGCACTCCAGCTAGTGGAGTTGCCCACCCCCTCCGGCCACGGCCCCACTTTTGGCGGCAAGGCCGGAGGAAATATTGAGAAAAACAAGGAGGAGTCACTGGCCAGTCAGAACAGCCCCTAAGGTGTCCTGAGCTGAGGTGACTCTAACTTTTAGAAATCCTCCATCTTGCAGATGGAGGATTCCCCCAATAGGATAAGGGATGTGCTCCCCTCCCCTCAGGGAGGAGGCACAAAGAGGGTGTAGCCACCCTCAGGGCTAGTAGCCATTGGCTACTAACCCCCCAGACCTAAACACACCCCTAAATTCAGTATTTAGGGGCTCCCCAGAACCTAGGAACTCCGATTCCTGCAACCCAAGAAGAAGGGGACTGCTAAGCTGAAAAACCCTGAAGAGAAGACGGAGACACCAACTGCTTTGGCCCCAGCTCTACCGGCCTGTCTCCCCGCTTCTAAAGACACTGCTACAGCGACGTTCTCCCCAGGGACCAGCGACCTCTGAAGCCTAAGAGGACTTCCCTGCATCTAGAAGGACCAAGAACTCCTGAGGACAGCAGCTCTGTTCACCAAAGACTGCAACTTTGCAACAAAGAAGCAATTTTGAAACAACTTGCGTTTCCCGTCGGAAGCGTGAGACTTGACACTCTGCACCCGACGCCCCCGGCTCGACTTGTGGAGAACAATCACTTCATGGAGGACTCCCCGGCGACTGCGAGACCGTGAGTAGTCAGAGTTGACCCCCCTGAGCCCCCACAGCGACGCCTGCAGAGGGAATCCCGAGGCTCCCCCTGACCGCGACTGCCTGCTTCAAAGATCCGACGCCTGGTAAAGACTCTGCACCCTCAGCCCCCAGGGCCTGAAGGATCCGACCTCCAGTGCAGGAGCGACCCCCAGGTGGCCTTCTCCCTTGCCCAGGTGGTGGCTACCTGCCTGCCTGCATCGCTGAAGAGACCCCTTGGTCTCCCATTGATTCCTATTGAGAACCCGACGCGTGTTTTCACACTGCACCCGGCCGCCCCCGTTCTGCTGAGGGTGTACTTTCTGTGTGGACTTGTGTCCCCCCCCCGGTGCCCTACAAAACCCCCTGGTCTGCCCTCCGAAGACGCGGGTACTTACCTGCTGGCAGACTGGAACTGGGACACCCCCTTCTCCATTGAAGCCTATGCGTTTTGGGCACCACTTTGACCTCTGCACCTGACCGGCCCTGAGCTGCTGGTGTGGTAACTTTGGGGTTGCTCTGAACCCCAAACGGTGGGCTACCTTGGACCCAAACTTGAACCCTGTAGGTGGTTTACTTACCTGCAAAAACTAGCAAACTCTTACTCCCCCCAGGAACTATTGAAAATTGCACTGTCTAGTTTTAAAATAGCTATATGTGATTTATGTGAAAACTTGATATGCTATTTTGCTAATTCAAAGTTCCTAAAGTACCTACCTTCAATACCTTTCATTTGAAGTATTACATGTAAATCTTGAACCTGTGGTTCTTAAAAAGAAAATATATTTTTATATACAAAAACCTATTGGCCTGGAATTGTCTCTGAGTGTGTGTTCCTCATTTATTGCTTGTGTATGTACAACAAATGTTTAACACTACTCCTTTGATAAGCCTACTGCTCGACCACTCTACCACAAAATAGAGCATTAGAATTATCTCTTTTTGCCACTATCTTACCTCTAAGGGGAACCCTTGGACTCTGTGCATACTATTCCTTACTTTGAAATAGTGCATACAGAGCCAACTTCCTACATTGGTGGATCAGCGGTGGGGTACAGGACTTTGCATTTGCTTGACTACTCATCCAATACCTGATCATACGACTAAATTCCAAAATTTGTCATTAGAAACTGATTTTGGAAATTTGAGCTATTTTTCTAAATTTATAAAAGTCCTGCTAGGGCCTTGTGTTAGCCCCTGTTACCATTTCTTTTAGAGTTTAAAAGTTTTGGGAAAGTTTTAATTAAGTTCTAGAGATAGTTTTAGATTCTTAAAAAGTATTCCAACTTTTAGAAACATAGGGGGTCATTACGACCTTGGTGGGTGGCTACCGCCGCCTGCCAAGCGGTAACTGCTGTGCGGCCGCCAATGTGGGCGCACTCCCGCGGCCCCCATTACGACATCCCCGCTGGGCCGGCGGGGATGAGGCTGCAACATAGGAGCCGGCTCCTAATGGAGCCGGCGGTGTTGCGGCCCTGCGACGGGTGCAATTGCACCCATCGCACTTTTCACTCTCTGCTATGCAGACAGTGAAAAGCTGGCCGGGCCCTGTTAGGGGCCCCCTGGACACCCCTTACCGCCAGCCTCTTCCTGGTGGTGCAAACCGGCAGAAACAGGCTGGCGGTAGGGGTGTGATAATCCCCAGGGCAGCGCTGCTTGCAGCGCTGCCCTGGCGGATTATCACCGCCGGGGCTAAAACGTCGGGAAACCGCCGGCCCCGGCGGTGCGACCGCGGCGCTACCGCCGCGGTCGTAATAAGGGCCTCCGTACCGCCAGCCTGTTGGCGGTACGGACGCCACATTACCCTTAGCGGTCTCTGACCTCCAGGGTCGTAATGACCACCATAATGTCTAATGCAGAAGAGAATGTGGTGGAACTTGACACCACCCCTTACCTCCATTTTAGGATGAGAGAGTTAAGGTCTCTCTGCAAATTAAAAAATATTAAAGCTGGTTTAAACCCTACCAAACTACAGCTCCAGGAGCTGTTGGCAGAGTTTGCCAAAGCCAACCCCTCTGAGGATGACCTCCCAGAGGAGGAAGCTAGTGATGTGGAGGAGAATTTCCCCCCTCTAGTCCTAGTTAGGGAGAACAGGGTCCCTCAAACCCTGACTCGAAGTGTGATAGTCAGAGACGCTGGTTCTCTCACAGGAGAGTCCTGCAGCTCTGGAAACATTGAGGACAGCCTCAATGAAGATGACCTCCTGCTAGCCAGGATGGCCAAAAGATTGGCTTTAGAGAGACAGCTCCTAGCCATAGAAAGGGAAAGACAAGAGATGGGTTTTGGTCCCATCCATGGTGGCAGCAACATAAATAGGGTCAGAGATTCTCCTGACATATTGAAAATCCCAAAAGGGATTGTAACTAAATATGAAGATGGTGATGACATCACCAAATGGTTCACAGCTTTTGAGAGGGCTTGTGCAACCAGAAAAGTAAACAGATCTCACTGGGGTGCTCTCTTTTGGGAAATGTTCACTGGAAAGGGATCGACTCCTCACACTCTCTGGAAAAGATGTAGAATCCTATGATCTCATGAAGGCTACCCTGATTGAGGACTTTGGATTCTCCACTGAGGAGTATGGAATTAGGTTCCGGGGGGCTCAAAAATCCTCGAGCCGAGGTTGCTTTTGTTGACTACTCAGTGAAAATACTGGATGGTTGGATTCAAAGCAGTGGTGTAAATGATTATGATCAGCTGTACAATTTATTTGTGAAAGAACACCTGTTAAGTAATTGTTCAAATGATAAACTGCATCAGCATCTGGTAGACCTAGGACCAATTTCTCCCCATGAATTGGGAAAGAAGGCGGACCATTGGGTCAACACTAGGGTGACCAAGACTTCCACAGGGGGTGACCAAAAGGAAGGGGTCACAAAGCCTCCCCAGGGGAAGAGTGTTGAGACATCCAAAGGGAAAAATAGTAAAGAGTCTTCTACAGGCCCCCAAAAACCTGCACACGAGGGTGGGCCCATAGCCTCTTCACAATCCAATTTTGGGTACAAGGGTAAAAACCTTGATCCCAAAAAGGCCTGGTGTCGTAGCTGTAATCAGCCTGTACACCAAACAGGAGACAAGGCCTGTCCCAAGACAAATTCCACTTCTAACGCTACTCCAGCTAACACTGGAATGGCTAGTCTCGAAGTGGGATCAACAGTGTGCCCAGAGCAAATCAGGTGTCACACTGAAGCTACATTAGTCTCTGAGGGTGGGGTGGATTTAGCCACACTGGCTGCCTGGCCCCCTAACATGCAAAAAATACAGGCAGCAGCTCTTAATTAATGGGACAAGTGTAGAGGGCCTGAGGGATACAGGTGCCAGTGTCACCATGGTGACAGAGAAACTGGTTTCCCCTGGTCAGTACCTGGTTGGACAAACTTATCCAGTCACCAGCGCTGACAATCAGACTAAAGTACATCCCATGGCTATGGTAACTTTAGAGTGGGGCAGGGTCAATGGCCTGAAACAGGTGGTGGTCTCCTCAAATATCCCTGTAGACTGTTTGCTTGGAAATGACCTGGAGTCCTCAGTATGGGCTGAGGTAGAACTGAAAACCCATGCAGCCATGCTGGGTATCCCTGAACTGGTGTGTGTCAAGACAAGGGCACAGTGCAAGGCTCAGGGTGAAAAAGTGGTATTGGAGCCTGGAAAAAGGGCCCAACCCTCCAAGAGGAAAGGAAAGACGACTGGGGAACCAGTTGCAACACAACAGGAAAAAGAGAACCTCTCTTCTCAGGAAGAAGTTCTGCCCTCTGAGGGAACTGAGTCTCTGGAGTTAGGACCTTATCAGGTTGAGCTCCTAGGCCCAGGGGGACCCTCAAGGGAGCAGTTGTGTAAGGGACAAGAAACATGTCCCTCTCTTGAATGCCTTAGGCAGCAAGCTGCTGAAGAGTCCAATGGAAAGAAAACAGGAACACAAAGGGTCTATTGGGAAGATGGACTCCTTTACACTGAGGCAAGAGATCCCAAACCTGGTGCCACTAGGAGAGTGGTAGTGCCTCAGGAGTTTAGGGAGTTCATTCTGACCTTAGCCCATGGTATTCCTATTGCTGGGCATTGGGACAGACCAAGACATGGGAGAGACTAGTCAACCACTTCTGTTGGCCCAACATGTCCCAGAAGGTCAAGGAGTTTTGTGTCTCCTGTGCCACCTGTCAAGCCAGTGGTAAGACAGGTGGACACCCAAAGGCCCCCCTCATTCCACTTCCAGTGGTGGGGGTCCCCTTTGAAAGAGTGGGTGTGGACATAGTGGGTCCACTTGAACCTCCCACAGCCTCAGGGAACCTATACATACTAGTAGTAGTGGATCATGCTACTAGATACCCTGAAGCAATTCCCCTTAGGTCGACTACTGCCCCTGCAGTAGCCAAAGCACTCATTGGTATTTTCCTAAGGAGGTGGTGTCTGACAGAGGTACCAACTTTATGTCAGCATACCTGAAACACATGAGGAATGAGTGTGGGGTGACATACAAATTCACCACACCATACCATCCACAAACCAATGGTCTTGTTGAGAGATTCAACAAAACATTGAAAGGCATGATCATGGGGCTCCCTGAAAAACTCAAAAGGAGATGGGATGTCCTCTTGCCATGTCTGCTTTTCGCTTACAGAGAGGTGCCTCAGAAGGGAGTAGGGTTTTCCCCCTTTGTGCTTCTGTTTGGCCACCCTGTAAGGGGACCACTAGCTCTTGTGAAAGAAGGCTGGGAGAGACCTCTTCATGAGCCTAAGGAAGATATAGTGGACTATGTACTAGGCCTACGTTCCAGGATGGCAGAGTACATGAAAAAGGCAAGTAAAAACCTTGAGGCCAGCCAACAGCTCCAGATGTTTTGGTATGACCAAAAGGCTGCAATGGTTGAATTTCAGCCAGGGCAGAAAGTTTGGGTTTTGGAGCCTGTGGCTCCCAGGGCACTTCAGGACAGATGGAGTGGCCCTTACCCAGTGCTAGAAAAGAAGAGTCAGGTCACCTACCTGGTTGACCTAGGCACTAGCAGGACCCCCAAAAGGGTGATCCATGTGAACCGCCTCAAGCTCTTCCATGACATGGTAGATGTGAATCTGTTGATGGTAACAGATGAGGACCAGGAAGCCGAGAGTGAACCTCTCCCTGATCTCCTCTCCAGAGACCCTAAAGATGGCTCAGTTGATGGAGTGATCTATTCAGACACCCTCTCTGGCCAACAGCAATCTGACTGTAGGAAGGTCCTGCAACAGTTTGCTGAGCTCTTTTCCCTAACCCCTGGTCAGACACACCTGTGTACCCATGATGTGGACACAGGAGACAGCATGCCTGTCAAAAACAAAATATTCAGACAGTCTGACCAAGTTAACCTGTTCTGTGCCCAGGACGTAATGGTTACGTCCTGAGGCACAGTGCTGCTGGGCCCAGGACGTAACCATTACGTCCTGTGCACAGAGCCCAGAGGGAGCGCTAGCGCTACCTCTGTGGGGTTCACCCCCACCCCCCAAGTCAAGGATGGAAGGGGAATCCCTTCTCCTTCCACCCCCGACGCCCCCCAGCCCCCCTGTGACGTCAGCGCGCGAGCGCGCGCTGATTAGTCACAGGGTCTCCCTTTCAGTCCCATGGGGGAGGCCCGGAGGGGCTTCAAAGGAAGGAAATGTATTTCCTTCCCTTTGAAACCCCACTAGACACCAGGGATTTTTTCTTTTCCTCTGAAACTGACAAAAGGGAGCAACCCCTTGGGCAAGGGTCGCTCCCAGGGGGGGCATTTTTTTGGGAAGGCGTTTTCTGCCCCCCCTGGGGGCAGAAACCTCTAGGCACCAGGGATCATTTTTTTTGTTTTTTTTTTGTTATGTTTTCTTTTTTTTTAGGTGGCGAGCGACCCCTTAGGCAAGGGTCGCTCCCCTAGGGGGCAAATTATATTTAGCCCATTTCTGCCCCCCTTGGGGGCAGATTGGCCTATTTTGATGAGGCCAATCTGCCCACAAGGTGGACAGAAACCATTAGACGCCAAGGTATTTTTTTTTTTTGCGTGAATTTCATGCAAGGGGAGTGACCCCTTCGGCAAGGGTCGCTCCCAGGGGGGGCATTTTTTTGGGAAGGCCTTTTCTGCCCCCATGGGGGACAGAAACCTCTAGTCACCAGGGATCTTTTTTTTTTTTTTTTTGTTAGTTTTTTTTTTTTTTTTTAGGTGGGGAGCGACCCCTTAGGCAAGGGCCGCTCCCCTAGGAGGCAAATTATATTTGGGCCATTTCTGCCCCCCTTGGGGGCAGATTGGCCTATTTTGATGAGGCCAATCTGCCCCCACGGGGGGAGGAAACCATTAGACACCAGGGAGTTTTTTTTTTTGCTTGAATTTCACACAAGGGGAGCTACCCCTTAGGCAAGGGTCGCTCCCTGGGGGAGGGGAATTATTTTAGGCCATTTCTGCCCCCCTGGGGGGTAGATCAGCCTATTTTGATTATTCCGATCTGCCCCCAAGGGGGGCAGAAACCACTAGGCACCAGGGATTTTTTTTTTTTTTTTTTTTTACAGATGGGGAGCGACCCCTTGGAAAAGGGTCGCTCCCCTGGAGGGGCAAACTGTATTTAGGCCATTTCTGCCCGCTTTTTAGGTCAATCTGCCACCAAGTGGGGCAGAAACCACTAGGCACCAGGGATCTTTTTTTTGCGCCGTCACGCAAGGGGAGCGACCTTGTAGGCAAGGGTCGCTCCCGGGGGGGGAGAAACCTCTAGGCGCCAGGGCAAATAGTTTTTTTGTGTTTTTTTTTTTTGTTTGTTTGTTTTTTTAGAGATGGGGAGCGACCCATTAGGCAAGGGTCGCTCCCCTGGGGGGCAAATTGTATTTAGCCCATTTCTGCCCCCCTTGGGGGCAGATTGGCCGATTGTAGGTCAATCTGCCCCCAAGGGGGGCAGAAACCACTAGGCACCAGGGATCTTTTTTTTTGCGCCGTCAAACAAAGGGAGCTACCTTGTAGGCAAGGGTCATGCCCCGGGGGTGGTGGGGGGGCAAATTTATTTTAGGCCATTTCTGCCCCCCCTGGGGGCAGATCGCCTATTATTAGGCCGGGGGCAGAAACCTCTAGGCACCAGGCAAATATTTTTTTGTGTTATTTTTTTGGTTTGTTTTTTTAGAGATGGGGAGCGACCCATCAGGCAAGGGTCGCTGCCCTGGGGGGCAAATTGTATTTAGACCATTTCTGCCCCCCTTGCGGGCAGATTGGTAGATTTTAGGTCAATCTGCCCCCAAGGGGGCAGAAACTAATAGGCACCGGGGATTTGTTTTTTGGCGCGAATGTCACGCAGGGGGAGCGACCCCGTAGGTAAGGGTCGCTCCCAGGCAGGGGGGAGTTTGAGGGGGGTCAAATTTATTTTGGGGTATTTCTGCCCTCCCCTGGGGCTGGCTGAGCTAGAGGCCAAAATCCACAGGTAGGCACTTTGCAAAAAACACCTCTGTTTTCTTTGAAAAAATATGTTGTGTCCACGTTGTGTTTTGGGCCATTTCTTTTCGTGGGCGCTAGGCCTACCCACAGAAGTGAGGTACCATTTTTATCAAGAGACTTAGGGGAACGCTGGGTGGAAGGAAATTTGTGGCTCCTCTCAGATTCCAGAACTTTCTGTCACAGAAATGAGAGGAAAAAGGTTTTTTTGGGCCAAATTTTGCAAAGGATTCTGGGTAACATAACCTGGTCAGAGCCCCGAAAGTCACCCCATCTTGGATTCCCCTGGGTTTCTAGTTTTCAAAAATGCACTGGTTTGCTAGGTTTCCCCAGGTGCAGGCTGAGCTACAGGCCAAAATCCACAGGTAGGCACTGTTTTCTATGAAAAAATGTGACGTGTCCACGTTGTGTTTTGGGCCATTTCCTTTCGTGGGCGCTAGTCCTACCCACACAAGTGAGGTATTATTTTTATCGGGAGACTTGGGGGAACGCTGGGTGGAAGGAAATTTGTGGCTCCTCTCAGATTCCAGAACTTTCTGCCACAGAAATGTGAGGAACATGTGTTTTTTTAGCCAAATTTTGAGGTTTGCAAAGGATTCTGGGTAACAGAACCTGGTCAGAGCCCCACAAGGCACCCCATCTTGGATTCCCCTAGGTCTCTTGTTTTCAGAAATGCACAGGTTTGGGAGGTTTCCCTAGGTGCTGGCTGAGCTAGAGGCCAAAATCTACAGGTAGGCACTTTGCAAAAAACACCTCTGTTTTCTTTCAAAAAATTGGATGTGTCCACGTTGCGCTTTGGGGCATTTCCTGTCACGGGCGCTAGGCCTACCCACACAAGTGAGGTATCATTTTTATTGGGAGACTTGGGGGAACGCTGGTTGGAAGGAAATTTGTGGCTCCTTTCAGATTCCAGAACTTTCTGCCACAGAAATGTGAGGAACATGTGTTTTTTTAGCCAAATTTTGAGGTTTGCAAAGGATTCTGGGTAACAGAACCTGGTCAGAGCCCCACAAGTCACCCCATCTTGGATTCCCCTAGGTCTCTAGTTTTCAGAAATGCACAGGTTTGGTAGGTTTCCCTAGGTGCCTGCTGAGCTAGATGCCAAAATCTACAGGTAGGCACTTTGCAAAAAACACCTCTGTTTTCTTTCAAAAAATTGGATGTGTCCACGTTGCGCTTTGGGGCATTTCCTGTCGCGCGCGCTAGGCCTACCCACACAAGTGAGGTATCGTTTTTATCTGGAGACTTGGGGGAACGCTGGGTGGAAGGAAATTTGTGGCTCCTCTCAGATTCCAGAACTTTCTGCCACAGAAAAGTGAGGAACATGTGTTTTTTTAGCCAGATTTTGAGGTTTGCAAAGGATTCTGGGTAACAGAACCTGGTCAGAGCCCCACCAGTCACCCCATCTTGGATTCCCCTAGGTCTTTAGTTTTCAGAAATGCCCAGGTTTGGTAGGTTTCCCTAGGTGGCGGCTGAGCTAGAGGCCAAAATCTACAGCTAGGCACTTTGCAAAAAACACCTCTGTTTTCTTTTTTAAAAAATGGGATGTGTCCACGTTGCATTTTGGGGCGTTTCCTGTCGCGGGCGCTAGGCCTACCCACACAAGTGAGGTATCATTTGTATCGGGAGACTTGGGGGAACATAGATTAGCAAAACAAGTGTTATTTCCCCTTGTCTTTCTCTACATTTTTTCCTTCCAAATATAGGAGAGTGTGTAAAAAGACATCTATTTGTGAAATGCCCTGTAATTCACATGCTAGTATGGTCACCCCGGAACTCAGAGATGTGCAAATAACCACTGCTCCTCAACACCTTATCTTGTGCCCTTTTTGGAAATACAAAGGTTTTCTTGATAGCTATTTTTTACTCTTTATATTTCAACAAATGAATTGCTGTATACCCGATATAGAATGAAAACGCACTGCAGGGTGCAGCTCATTTATTGGCTCTGGGTACCTAGGGTTCTTGATGAACCTACAAGCCCTATATATCCCCGCAACCAGAGGAGTCCAGCAGACGTAACGGTATATTGCTTTCGATAATCTGACATTGCAGGGAAAAGTTACAGAGTAAAACGTAGAGAAGAATTGATGTTTTTTTCACCTCAATTTCAATATTTTTCTTTTTCAGTTGTTATTTTCTGTAGGAAACCCTTGTAGGATCTACACAAATGACCCCTTGCTAAATTCAGAAGTTTGTCTTCTTTTCAGAAATGTTTAGGTTTCTGGGATCCAGCATTGGTTTCATGCCCATTTCTGTCACTGACTGGAAGAAGGATGAAAGCTCAAAAAATTGCAAAAATGGGGTATGTCTCAGTAAAATGCCAAAATTGTGTTGAAAAATTGGGTTTTCTGATTCAAGTCTGCCTATTCCTGAAAGTTTGGAAGCTGCTGAGTTTAGCACCGCAAACCCTTTGTTGATGCCATTTTCAGGGGGAAAACCACAAGCCTTCTTCTGCAGCCACTTTTTCCCATTTTTTTGAAAAAAACAAAAGTTTCACTGTATTTTGGCTAATTTCTTGGCCTCCTTCAGGGGAACCCACAAAGTCTGGGTACCTCTAGAATTTTGGTAAAAAAAGGACCCAAATTTGGCTTGGCTAGCGTATGTGGACAAAAAGTTATGAGGGCCTAAGCGCGAACTGCCCCAAATAGCTAAAAAAAGGCTCAGCACAGGAGGGGGAAAAGGCCTGTTAGCGAAGGGGTTAAGGAAAGCATCAAAGTGGAAGTCCACAAGATGCTGGAATTGGGAGTCATTGAGCACTCTGACAGCCCCTGGGCTAGCTCAGTGGTCTTAGTCCCCAAACCTCACACCAAAGATGGGAAGAGAGAGATGAGGTTTTGTGTGGACTACAGAGGACTTAATTCTGTCACCAAGACAGATGCCCATCCCTTTCCAAGGGCAGATGAACTTATAGACAAACTAGGTGCTGCCAAATACTTAAGTACCTTTGACTTGACAGCAGGGTACTGGCAAATCAAAATGGCACCAGGAGCAAAAGAAAAGACGGCATTCTCCACACCTGATGGGCATTATCAGTTTACTGTTATGCCCTTTGGTTTAAAGAATGCCCCTGCCACCTTCCAAAGGTTGGTGAATCAAGTCCTTGCTGGCTTGGAGTCCCTTAGTGCAGCTTATCTTGACGATATTGCTGTCTTTAGCTCCAGATGGCAGGATCACCTGGTCCACCTGAAGAAGGTTTTGAAGGCTCTGCAATCAGCAGGCCTCTCTATCAAGGCATCCAAATGCCAGATAGGGCAGGGAACTGTGGTTTACTTGGGTCACCTTGTAGGTGGAGGCCAAGTTCAGCCACTCCAGCCTAAGATCCAGACTATTCTGGACTGGGCAGCTCCAAAAACCCAGACTCAAGTCAGGGCATTGCTTGGCTTGACTGGGTATTACAGGAGGTTTGTGAAGGGATTTGGATCCATAGTGACAGCCCTCACAGAACTTACCTCCAAGAAAATGCCCAAGAAAGTAAACTGGACGGTAGAATGCCAACAGGCCTTTGACACCCTGAAACAAGCAATGTGCACAGCACCAGATCTAAAAGCTCCAGATTACTCCAAGCAGTTCATTGTGCAGATAGATGCCTCTGAACATGGAATAGGGGCAGTTTCGTCCCAAACAAATGATGATGGCCTTGACCAGCCTGTTGCTTTCATTAGCAGGAGGCTACTCCCCAGGGAGCAGCGTTGGAGTGCCATTGAGAGGGAGGACTTCGCTGTGGTTTGGTCCCTGAAGAAGCTGAGACCATACCTCTTTGGTACTCACTTTGTAGTTCAAACTGACCACAGACCTCTCGGATAGCTGATGCAGATGAAAGGTGAAAATCCCAAACTGTTGAGGTGGTCCATCTCCCTACAGGGAATGGACTTAATAGTGGAACACAGACCTGGGACTGCCCATGCCAATGCAGATGGCCTTTCCAGGTTCTTCCACTTAGAAAATGAAGACTCTCTTGGGAAATGTTAGTCTCATCCTCTTTCGTTTGGGGGGGGGGGGGATTGTGTAAGGAAATGCCTCCTTGGCATGGTTACCCCCTGACTTTTTGCCTTGGCTGATGCTAAGTTTTGATTTGAAAGTGTGCTGAGGCCTGCTGACCAGGCCCCAGCACCAGTGTTCTTTCCCTAACCTGTACTTTTGTTTCCACAATTGGCACACCCTGGCATCCAGGTAAGTCCCTTGTAACTGGTAACCCTGGTACCAAGGGCCCTGATGCCAGGGAAGATCTCTAAGGGCTGCAGCATGTCTTATGCCACCCTGGGGACCCCTCACTCAGCACAGACACACTGCTTGCCAGCTTGTGTGTGCTAGTGAGGACAAAACGACTAAGTCGACATGGCACTCCCCTCAGGGTGCCATGCCAACTTCACACTGCCCATGGCATAGATAAGTCACCCCTCTAGCAGGCCTTACAGCCCTAAGGCAGGGTGCACTATACCATAGGTGAGGGCATAAGTGCATGACCACTATGCCCCTACAGTGTCTAAGCAAAACCTTAGACATTGTAAGTGCAGGGTAGCCATAAGAGTATATGGTCTGGGAGTCTGTCATGCACGAACTCCACAGCACCAAAATGGCTACACTGAAAACTGTGAAGTTAGGTATCAAATTTCTCAGCACAATAAATGGACACTGATGCCAGTGTACATTTTATTGTAACATACACCCCAGAGGGCACCTTAGAGGTGCCCCC
Source organism: Pleurodeles waltl (assembly GCF_031143425.1). Lineage (NCBI taxonomy): Eukaryota > Metazoa > Chordata > Amphibia > Caudata > Salamandridae > Pleurodeles > Pleurodeles waltl. Next base: position 1,038,702,626 of record NC_090437.1, read on the forward strand.
TGAAACCTTAACCGACTATCCGTGTAGGCTGACTAGTTTTAGCAGCCTGCCACCTACCAGACATGTTGCTGGCCACATGGGGAGAGTGCCTTTGTCACTCTGTGGCTAGTAACAAAGCCTGTACTGGGTGGAGGTGCTTCACACCTCCCCCTGCAGGAACTGTAACACCTGGTGATGAGCCTCAAAGGCTCACCCCCTTTGTTACAGCACCACAGGGCCACCCCCTCCGGCCACGGCCCCCCTTTTGGCGGCAAGGCCGGAGGAGATAATGAGAAAAACAAGGAGGAGTCACTGGCCAGTCAGGACAGCCCCTAAGGTGTCCTGAGCTGAGGTGACTCTAACCTTTAGAAATCCTCCATCTTGCAGATGGAGGATTCCCACAATAGGATTAGGGATGTGCCCCCCTCCCCTCATGGAGGAGGCACAAAGAGGGTGTAGCCACCCTCAGGGCTAGTAGCCATTAGCTACTAACCCCCCAGACCTAAACACACCCCTAAATTCAGTATTTAGGGGCTCCCCAGAACCTAGGAACTCAGATTCCTGCAACCTAAGAAGAAGAGGACTGCTAAGCTGAAAAACCCTGCAGAGAAGACGGAGACACCAACTGCTTTGGCCCCAGCTCTACCGGCCTGTCTCCCCACTTCTAAAGACACTGCTCCAGCGACGCTCTCCCCAGGGACCAGCGACCTCTGAAGCCTCAGAGGACTGCCCTGCATCTAGAAGGACCAAGAACTCCTGAGGACAGCGGCTCTGTTCACCAAAGACTGCAACTTTGCAACAAAGAAGCAATTTTGAAACAACTTGCGTTTCCCGCCGGAAGCGTGAGACTTGACACTCTGCACCCGACGCCCCCGGCTCGACTTATGGAGAACAATCACTTCAGGGAGGACTCCCCGGCGACTGCGAGACCGTGAGTAGTCAGAGTTGACCCCCCTGAGCCCCCACAGCGACGCCTGCAGAGGGAATCCCGAGGCTCCCCCTGACCGCGACTGCCTGCTTCAAAGATCCGACGCCTGGTAAAGACTCTGCACCCGCAGCCCCCAGAGCCTGAAGGATCCGACCTCCAGTGCAGGAGCGACCCCCAGGTGGCCCTCTCCCTTGTCCAGGTGGTAGCTACCTGCCTGCCTGCATCGCTGAAGAGACCCCTTGGTCTCCCATTGATTCCTATTGAGAACCCGACGCGTGTTTACACACTGCACCCGGCCGCCCCCGTTCTGCTGAGGGTGTACTTTCTTTGTGGACTTGTGTCCCCCCCCCCCCCCCGGTGCCCTACAAAACCCCCTGGCCTGCCCTCCGAAGACGTGGGTACTTACCTGCTGGCAGACTGGAACTGGGGCACCCCCTTCTCCATTGAAGCCTATGCGTTTTGGGCACCACTTTTACCTCTGCACCTGACCGGCCCTGAGCTGCTGGTGTGGTAACTTTGGGGTTGCTCTGAACCCCCAATGGTGGGCTATCTTGGACCCAAACTTGAACCCTGTAGGTGGTTTACTTACCTGCAAAAACTAGCAAACTCTTACTCCCCCCAGGAACTGTTGAAAATTACACTGTGTCTAGTTTTAAAATAGCTATATGTGATTTATGTGAAAACTGTATATGCTATTTTGCTAATTCAAAGTTCCTAAAGTACCTACCTGCAATACCTTTCATTTGAAGTATTACATGTAAATCTTGAACCTGTGGTTCTTAAAATAAACTAAGAAAATATATTTTTCTATACAAAAACCTATTGGCCTGAAATTGTCTCTGAGTGTGTGTTCCTCATTTATTGCTTGTGTATGTACAACAAATGCTTAACACTACTCCTTTGAGAAGCCTACTGCTCGACCACACTACCACAAAATAGAGCATTAGAATTATCTCTTTTTGCCACTATCTTACCTCTAAGGGGAACCCTTGGACTCTATGCATACTATTCCTTACTTTGAAATAGTGCATACAGAGCCATCTTCCTACATTGGTGGATCAGCGGTGGGGTACAGGACTTTGCATTTGCTGGACTACTCATGCAATACCTGATCACACGACTAAATTCCAAAAATTGTCATTAGAAACTGATTTTGGAAATTTGAGCTATTTTTCTAAATTTTTAAAAGTCCTGCTAGGGCCTTGTGTTAGCCCCTGTTAGCATTTCTTTTAGAGTTTAAAAGTTTTGGGAAAGTTTTAATTAAGTTCTAGAGATAGTTTTAGATTCTTAAAAAGTATTCCAACTTTTAGAAACATAGGGGGTCATTACGACCTTGGCGGGCGGCTACCGCCGCCTGCCAAGCGGTAACTGCCATGCGCCCGCCAATGCGGGCACACTCCCGCGGCCCCCATTATGACATCCCCGCTAGGCCGGCGGGCACAAACCAAGTTTGCGCCTGCCGGCCCAGCGGGGATGAGGCTGCAACATAGGAGCCGGCTCCTAATGCAGCCGGCGGTGTTGTGGCCGTGCGACGGGTGCAGTTGCACCCGTCGCGCTTTTCACTGTCTGCTATGCAGACAATGAAAAGTTGGCCGGGGCCCTGTTAGGGGGCCCCTGCACTGCCCATGCCAGTGGCATGGGCAGTGCAGGGGCCCCCAGGGGCCCCAGGACACCCCTTACCGCCAGCCTCTTCCTGGCGGTGCAAACCGCCAGAAACAGGCTGGCGGTAGGCGTGTCATAATCCCCAGGGCAGCGCTGCCCTGACGGATTATCACCGCCGGGGCTAAAACGGCGGGAAACCGCCAGCCCCGGCGGTGCGACAGCAGCGCTACCGCCGCGGTCGTAATAAGGGCCTCCGTACCGCCAGCCTGTTGGTGGTACGGACGCCACATTACCCCTAGCGGTCTCTGACCGCCAGGGTCGTAATGACCACCATGATGTCTAATGCAGAAGAGAATGTGGTGGAACTTGACACCACCCCTTACCTCCATCTTAGGATGAGAGAGTTAAGGTCTCTCTGCAAATTAAAAAATATTAAAGCTGGTTTAAGCCCTACCAAACTACAGCTCCAGGAGCTGTTGGCAGAGTTTGCCAAAGCCAACCCCTCTGCGGATGACCTCCCAGAGGAGGAAGCTAGTGATGTGGAGGAGAATTCCCCCCCTCCAGTCCTAGTTAGGGAGAACAGGGTCCCTCAAACCCTGACTCGAACTGTGATAGTCAGAGACGCTGGTTCTCTCACAGGAGAGTCCTGCAGCTCTGGAAACACTGAGGACAGCCTCAATGAAGATGACCTCCTGCTAGCCAGGATGGCCAAAAGATTGGCTTTAGAGGGACAGCTCCTAGCCATAGAAAGGGAAAGACAAGAGATGGGTTTTGGTCCCATCCGTGGTGGCAGCAACATAAATAGGGTCAGAGATTCTCCTGACCTATTGAAAATCCCAAAAGGGATTGTAACTAAATATGAAGATGGTGATGACATCACCAAATGGTTCACAGCTTTTGAGAGGGCTTGTGCAACCAGAAAAGTAAACAGATCTCACTGGGGTGCTCTCCTTTGGGAAATGTTCACTGGAAAGGGATCGACTCCTCACACTCTCTGGAAAAGATGTAGAATCCTATGACCTCATGAAAGCTACCCTGATTGAGGACTTTGGATTCTCCACTGAGGAGTATGGAATTAGGTTCAGGGGGGCTCAAAAATCCTCGAGCCGAGGTTGATTTTGTTGACTACTTAGTGAAAACACTGGATGGTTGGATTCAAAGCAGTGGTGTAAATGATTATGATCGGCTGTACAATTTATTTGTGAAAGAACACCTGTTAAGTAATTGTTCAAATGATAAACTGCATCAGCATCTGGTAGACCTAGGACCAATTTCTCCCCAAGAATTGGGAAAGAAGGCGGACCATTGGGTCAATACTAGGGTGACCAAGATTTCCACAGGGGGTGACCAAAAGGAAGGGGTCACAAAGCCTCCCCAGGGGAAGAGTGTTGAGACATCCAAAGGGAAAAATAGTAAAGAGTCTTCTACAGGCCCCCAAAAACCTGCACACGATGGTGGGCCCATAGCATCTTCACAATCCAATTTTGGGTACAAGGGTAAAAACTTTGAAATAGTGCATACAGAGCCAACTTCCTACAATAGTTAAAGGCAAAGGTTTTGATAATGGGCACCCAGGGTTACAAACTGTGGATATAGAATGTTTGCTCTCTGAGAATCCTTATTAGGCCGTTTTACTAAAGATAGTATTTTTCTTAGCTGCATGTAAATTTGTACATCTTTTTAACTTTTGTGACTGAGTATCTGAGGTTGCCTTGTGGAAAAGCTAAATGCTCAAAACTGTAAGCCTAAATTGGTTATGATGACAAACAGTGTGCCTATTTGGTGCACTGGAAATGTTATGTCTGATGCCATAGGTCTGTTATGCTTATTACAAAACATTATGACAAAGGCACTTGGTCTAACTTATTAATTAAGAAAAATTTATGTTAACGCCCGTAAGCCTTTATCAGCTCGTTGTTATCATATTGTGTTTCAGGCTATAAGCAGCTATTTTGTTACATGTAATCGAACAGATTACTGCAGTAGGCAAGGGTTTTGGCATTGACCACATACTCTGACAAACCCTAGGACTTTTCACTGTGATTATTTTTGCTAGGCCCTATTGAGAGAGGGTGTAGATTGTTTTGAAAGCTGTATTTTGTACATATTTTTAATTTTATAATTTTATAATTGTATATAGGGTGGTTGCCAGTTTACCTGCTCTTGATTCGGCCAGTTTTGAGTAAAGTGTAAAGTCATTTTTTGTTAGTAGTACTCATTTGTGACAGGTAGATCTCAGATGAGGAGTTGCTGCAGAAAATAGGGCCTTTCCTTTTCCCAAAGACTTCATCCAACATTCCATAGGAGATCTGTGCTCCTCTCTTTTAGGATCTGGGGTCGTAATCATTGGACATCAGTCGTTCTCACAGTGGATGTTTACATTTTGCTAGCCCTTCCATTGTATCAATCCTCCAGTGGCTCCCACTTCTCTGCCCTTTAAGAGATTGGTAACAGCAGTCAAGTCTACTGACTCGTTGAGCTGAGATTGCCCAATACGTGCAGCCTGGAGTTGCAGGTGACACCCATTTCATTGTTCAAGCAGAATTAATGAGAATAAAAGTGATGATTGTTTCTTATGTAGTTTTATTGAGGACCCAGCACCCTCTAAGATGCCAAAAACCACAGTGAAAGCCTTACCTTGATTTCTTTACCCATAATTTCAGATAGAGCCTTACCTAATTATTGCTAGAAGAGCTGGTTGGCAGGACACTGCAAAAACATGTGGAATTCCATATCGGTGTGAACTCACTATAATATGGTATCCCTCTGGAACCCACGCGATCTGGACCCAAAGCCTGCGTTCAGGGAAGAATTTACGGTGGCCAAATCTATATAGAAGATATTTGCCCTCATAAGGCACATTTTTTGTCCGAGCTTGAAAAGGGGGAGTTATGTGCTGGGACCCTCCAATTAACATTATTCTTATATTCTTCAGCTGAAAGGCCCAACAGTAAAACTGGAATAGTGCTATGTCTCCTTCAAGTTTATTCCTACGCAGTTTTTTGTCAGGCAATCCTCGCTTCTTTAGATGACCAAACACAGCGACTTATTTTTGCCCTCTAATTTCCTAAACCACTGCGCTCTTAAAGTTAGCAAGATTATTTTGGGAGTATCACAGTTTAAGGGCCAAGCCTGCGAGTGCATGCACTTCTGCACATATCGAATGCGAGACTCTGCTCTGTTCAGTAAAGGGCTTGGGAGCCCACCTGTCGCTCACCATTTGTTGGTTTACATGGCATACTTCTTTACAGCATCGTAATTCGTCAAGGCGTGCCTGGCATCACTTCTGTTTCTGTGTGTGGAGCAGGGATCAGTCACTAATGATCCAACTTCATTAGTGCCCGTCCGCTGCTCTCGACATGATTGAGGTATTATTTGTTGTTTTTAACTTAGAGTGCCCCGCAAACCGAAGATTTGTTTGTGACAGGAAAAAACTTGCCCAGCAGGCACAAAATTGCAAAGTTTTTAAACCTGTTAGAAATGGGGTCTTTGTTTGGCAGTCAGGTTACCCCCTGTCCAAGCAAAGGACCCTCACTCTAGTCAGGTAAGTCACACACAATCCAAATTATCCTGTGCTTACCATCTGGTAGCTTGACACTGAGCAGTCAGGCTTAACTTAGAAGGCAATGTGTAAAGTATTTGTGCAATAAATCATGCAATAACACAGTAGAACACCACAGAAATACACCACACAGTGTCTGGTAAGATGCAGGTCAGAATGACCAAGATTCAATAAGTATACGTGGAAATTTCACTGTAAAATGATATAAAGTGTCTCTAGTCTTTTAAAAAGCAACAAGTGTCTCTTGCAAGCACAAAGTACCTGGTTTGTGTTCAAATTCTCTGCAAGGGACCGCAGAGGAGGAGATGTGTGGGGGGAAAAAAAGGGAGGTGTGCGTCGATATTTCCGGCGCGCACAGACAATGCATCATTGAGTTTTCACACAGGGCAGGCTTTGTGTCGATTTCCAGCACATAGACTGGGATCCTCTTCGGGTTGCTGGGTTTTCGGACGCCCCAGGGACGATGCGTTGAAATCCTGGGTATGCAGGACGAAGTCACAGGGGCTACGTCGATCCGGTGGGCGATTCATGGAAATTTCTGCCGCACGTCAGGTGCTGCGTCAGTTCCTCTCAGGAAGTCAGGCTGTGTCATTCCGGCTCAGCTTTGAGTCGATCCAGTGAGCCGTGCGTCGGATTTCCGGTCGCAACGCTGGTGCTGCATCGATCTTCTCCATGCGAAGTCTGGCTGTGTCATTCCGGTTTATCATGCAGTGATTTTCTCACCGCGATGCAGGCTGTGCATAGTTTCTTGCAGGCGTTGCGTTTATTTTCACTGCACAAGGAGTTATTTTGCAGGAATTAAGTCTTTTTGGTCCTGAGGCTTCAGGGAACAGGAGGCAAGCTCTATCCAAGCCGTTGGAGAGCACTTCTCACCACAGCCAGAGAGCAGCAAGGCAGCAGAGCAACAGAAAAGCAGCTGTCCTTCTACGAAAAGCAGTCCAGGTGAGTCCTTTGGGCAGCCAGGCAGTTCTTGAAAGGTTGCAGGTTCTGGTTCAGGGTTTCTTCTCCAGGAAGTGTCTGAGTTGGTAGGGTCAGAGACACTGCTTAAATACATAATGCGCCTTTGAAGTGGGGGAGACTTCAAAGAGTGGCTTAGAAGTGCACAAGGTCCCCTTTCAGTGCCATCCTGTCTGCCAGGGTCCCAGTAGGTGGTGTGGCTGTCCTTTGTGTGAAGGCAGGCTACTGTCCTTTGATATGTAACTGTCAGGCCCTCCACCCTCCCAACCCAGGAAGACCCATGCAATATGCAAGATGTATGCAAGTGTGGCTGAGTGTAGGAAAGTACCATCTTGCCTGGCATGTTACCCCCATTTTTCACTGTATATATGTTGTTTTAGTTGTATGTGTCACTGGGACCCTGGTAACCCAGGGCCCCAGTGCTCATAAGTGTGCCTGAATGTGTTACCTGTGTAGTGACTAACTGTCTCACTGAGGCTCTGCTAATCAGAACCTCAGTGGTTATGCTCTCTCATTTCTTTCCAAATTGTCACTGACAGGCTAGTGACCATTTTTACCAATTTACATTGGCTTACTGGAACACCCTTATAATTCCCTAGTATATGGTACTGAGGTACCCAGGGTATTGGGGTTCCAGGTGATCCCTATGGGCTGCAGCATTTCTTTTGCCACCCATAGGGAGCTCTGACAATTCTTACACAGGCCTGCCACTGCAGCCTGAGTGAAATAACGTCCACGTTATTTCACAGCCATTTTACACTGCACTTAAGTAACTTATAAGTCACCTATATGTCTAACCTTTACCTGGTAAAGGTTAGGTGCAAAGTTACTTAGTGTGAGGGCACCCTGGCACTAGCCAAGGTGCCCCCACATTGTTCAGAGCCAATTCACTGAACTTTGTGAGTGCGGGGACACCATTACACGCGTGCACTACATATAGGTCACTACCTATATGTAGCTTCACCATGGTAACTCCGAATATGGCCATGTAACATGTCTATGATCATGGAATTGCCCCCTCTATGCCATCCTGGCATAGTTGGCACAATCCCATGATCCCAGTGGTCTGTAGCACAGACCCTGGTACTGCCAAACTGCCCTTCCTGGGGTTTCACTGCAGCTGCTGCTGCTGCCAACCCCTCAGACAGGCAGCTGCCCTCCTGGGGTCCAGCCAGGCCTGGCCCAGGATGGCAGAACAAAGAACTTCCTCTGAGAGAGGGTGTGACACCCTCTCTCTTTGGAAAATGGTGTGAAGGCAGGGGAGGAGTAGCCTCCCCCAGCCTCTGGAAATGCTTTGTTGGGCACAGATGTGCCCAATTCTGCATAAGCCAGTCTACACCGGTTCAGGGACCCCTTAGCCCCTGCTCTGGCGCGAAACTGGACAAAGGAAAGGGGAGTGACCACTCCCCTGACCTGCACCTCCCCTGGGAGGTGTCCAGAGCTCCTCCAGTGTGCTCCAGACCTCTGCCATCTTGGAAACAGAGGTGCTGCTGGCACACTGGACTGCTCTGAGTGGCCAGTGCCACCAGGTGACGTCAGAGACTCCTGCTGATAGGCTCCTTCAGGTGTTAGTAGCCTATCCTCTCTCCTAGGTAGCCAAACCCTCTTTTCTGGCTATTTAGGGTCTCTGTCTCTGGGGAAACTTTAGATAACGAATGCAAGAGCTCATCCGAGTTCCTCTGCATCTCCCACTTCACCTTCTGATAAGGAATCGACTGCTGACCGCGCTGGAAGCCTGCAAACCTGCAACATAGTAGCAAAGACGACTACTGCAACTCTGTAACGCTGATCCTGCCGCCTTCTCGACTGTTTTCCTGCTTGTGCATGCTGTGGGGGTAGCCTGCCTCCTCTCTGCACCAGAAGCTCCGAAGAAATCTCCCGTGGGTCGACGGAATCTTCCCCCTGCAACCGCAGGCACCAAAAAGCTGCATTACCGGTCCCTTGGGTCTCCTCTCAGCACGACGAGCGAGGTCCCTCAAATCCAGCGACTCTGTCCAAGTGACCCCCACAGTCCAGTGACTCTTCAGCCCAAGTTTGGTGGAGGTAAGTCCTTGCCTCACCTCGCTGGGCTGCATTGCTGGGAACCGCGACTTTGCAGCTACTCCGGCCCCTGTGCACTTCCGGCGGAAATCCTTTGTGCACAGCCAAGCCTGGGTCCACGGCACTCTAACCTGCATTGCACGACTTTCTAAGTTGGTCTCCGGCGACGTGGGACTCCTTTGTGCAACTTCGGCGAGCACCGTTTCACGCATCCTCATAGTACCCGTTTCTGGCACTTCTCCGGGTGCTACCTGCTTCAGTGAGGGCTCTTTGTCTTGCTCGACGTCCCCTCTCTCTTCAGGTCCAATTTGCGACCTCCTGGTCCCTCCTGGGCCCCAGCAGCGTCCAAAAACGCCAAACGCACGATTTGCGCCTAGCAAGGCTTGTTGGCGTCCTTCCGGCGGGAAAACACTTCTGCACGACTCTCCAAGGCGAGAGGGATCCGTCCACCAAAGGGGAAGTCTCTAGCCCTTTTCGTTCCTGCAGAAACCTCAGCTTCTTCTGTCCAGTCGAAGCTTCTTTGCACCCGCAGCTGGCATTTCCTGGGCATCTGCCCATCTCCGACTTGCTTGTGACTTTTGGACTTGGTCCCCTTGTTCCACAGGTACCCTAGATTGGAAATCCACAGTTGTTGCATTGCTGGTTTGTGTCTTTCCTGCATTATTCCTCTAACACGACTATTTTGTCCTTAGGGGAACTTTAGTGCACTTTGCACTCACTTTTCAGGGTCTTGGGGAGGGTTATTTTTCTAACTCTCACTATTTTCTAATAGTCCCAGCGACCCTCTACAAGGTCACATAGGTTTGGGGTCCATTCGTGGTTCGCATTCCACTTTTGGAGTATATGGTTTGTGTTGCCCCTATCCCTATGTTTCCCCATTGCATCCTATTGTAACTATACATTGTTTGCACTGTTTTCTAAGACTATACTGCATATTTTTGCTATTGTGTATATATATCTTGTGTATATTTCCTATCCTCTCACTGAGGGTACACTCTAAGATACTTTGGCATATTGTCATAAAAATAAAGTACCTTTATTTTTAGTATAACTGTGTATTGTGTTTTCTTATGATATTGTGCATATGACACTAAGTGGTACTGTAGTAGCTTCACACGTCTCCTAGTTCAGCCTAAGCTGCTCTGCTAAGCTACCATTATCTATCAGCCTAAGCTGCTAGACACCCTATACACTAATAATGGATCACTGGGCCTGGTGCAAGGTGCAAGTACCCCTTGGTACTCACTACAAGCCAGTCCAGCCTCCTACATTGGTTGTGCAGTGGTGGGATAAGTGCTTGAGACTACTTACCACTCTTGTCATTGTACTTTTCATAAGAGAAAAATATACAAAACAAGGTCAGTGTATATACACATAGCCAAAAAGTTTTGCATTTTCCTCTTTTCACTCTTTTCTAAGTGCTGAAAAGTACTTCTAAACTTTCAAAAAGTTCTTAAAAGTTTAAAAAGTTTTTTTCTGTCTTTCCAAAAAGTTCTGAAAACTTTTTTCTCTTTTTCTATCACTTTAACTCTCTCTAAAAAATGTCTGGCACAGGCCAAAGTGTTGATCTGTCCAAACTTGCATATGACAACCTTAGCTGGAAAAGAGCAAGGAGTCTCTGTATAGAGAGAGGTTTGAGTGTAGGGAAGAATCCTGCCTTGGAACTATTACTTAACATGCTTAGAGAACAGGATAAGGCCAGAGGTGCCCCATCTGTTGAAAAAGTACCTAATAGTTCCCAATCTGATTCAGGGACTCCCCCAGGAAAAGATTCAGGAAAGAAACTTCCTAGCCTGCCCATTACTAGACAATCTAGCATAGATGGTAATGATGATGAGCCACACCAAAGAAATAGTGTTGTCTCACATCATAGCAAAAGCATTTATTCTCACCATACTGGTAGTAATGTTTCTGTAAACCAAGCTGTTAAGTTGGCTTCTGTAAGGGACAGGTCTCCTTCTGTTCATTCCCATCATAGCTCTGTTTCTAGAAATGTCCCTCCCACCAACCCTGATGACAGAATGTTAGAGAGGATCTCAATAAGTTGAGGGTGGAACAAACCAGACTGAAGCTTAAAAAGCAACAGCTGGATTTGGATAGACAGTCTTTTGAATTAGAGAAGGAAAGACAGAAGTTGGGTTTAGATACCCATGGTGGCAGCAGCAGTATTCCCCATAGTCATCCTGCAAAAGAGCATGATTCCAGGAATCTGCACAAGATAGTTCCCCCTTATAAAGAGGAGGATGACATTAACAAGTGGTTTGCTGCACTTGAGAGGGCCTGTGTTGTACAGGATGTCCCTCAAAGGCAGTGGGCTGCTATCCTATGGCTATCATTTAGTGGAAAAGGTAGGGATAGACTCCTTACTGTGAAAGAAAGTGATGCCAATAATTTTACAGTTCTTAAGAATGCACTCCTGGATGGTTATGGCTTAACCACTGAACAGTACAGGATAAAGTTCAGAGAGACCAAAAAGGAGTCTTCACAAGACTGGGTTGATTTCATTGACCAGGCAGTGAAGGCCTTGGAGGGGTGGTTACATGGCAGTAAAGTTACTGATTATGACAGCCTGTATAACTTGATCCTGAGAGAGCATATTCTTAATAATTGTGTGTCAGATTTGTTGCACCAGTACTTGGTGGACTCTGATCTGACCTCTCCCCAAGAATTGGGAAAGAAGGCAGACAAATGGGTCAGAACAAGAGTGAACAGAAAAGTTCATACAGGGGGTGACAAAGATGGCAACAAAAAGAAGGATGGTAAGTCTTCTGAGAAGGGTGGGGACAAATCTAAAAATGAGTCTTCATCAGGCCCACAAAAACACTCTGGTGGGGGTGGTGGGTCCAAATCCTCCTTTAATCAGAACAAGGAAAAGAAACCATGGTGCTATTTATGTAAAATAAAAGGCCATTGGACAACAGATCCCAGTTGTCCAAAGAAAGGCACCACAGCTCCTACCACTACAACCCCTACTGCTACACCTAGTGTCCCTACTAATAGCAGTGGTGGTGGGAGCAAACCTACTAATAGCCAATCCAAGGGAGTAGCTGGGCTCACTTTTGGTAATTTAGTTGGGGTTGGTCTGATTAGGGAGACCACAGAGGCTACTTTAGTCTCTGAAGGGGCTATTGATTTAGCCACTTTCGTTGCTTGCCCCCATAACTTGGAGAAGTACAAGCAACTAACCCTAATAAATGGTGTTGAGGTCCAGGCCTACAGGGACACAGGTGCCAGTGTCACAATGGTGATTGAGAAACTGGTGCACCCTGAACAACACATACTTGGACACCAGTACCAAGTAACCGATGCTCACAACATAACACAAAGCCACCCCATGGCTGTTGTAAATCTCAACTGGGGGGGGGTAACTGGTCCAAAGAAAGTTGTGGTAGCTTCAGATTTACCTGTAGACTGTCTATTAGGGAATGATTTGGAGACATCAGCTTGGTCAGATGTGGAGTTGGAGGCCCATGCAGCAATGCTGGGCATTCCAGGGCATATTTTTGCTTTGACAAGGGCTCAGGACAAAAAGCAAAAAGGACAGGGAAGCTTGGATCCTGGAACAATGGACCAAGTGCTCCCTAAAGCTAGGGCTAGTAGAAGCAAACCACTTCCTACTATCCCTCCCTCTACAGTGGATTCAACTTCTGAGGAAGAAGAATTCCCTCCCTGTGCAGAACCTACACCAGAGGAGCTGGAAGCAGACACTGCTGAGCTTTTGGGTGAAGGGGGCCTGCCAGGGAGGAGCTGAGTGTGGCACAGCAAACCTGTCCCACATTAGAGGGTCTCAGACAGCAAGCTGTCAAACAAGCTAATGGGGATGTCAGTGACTCTCACAGAGTTTACTGGGAGGACAACCTCTTGTACACTGAGCATAGGGATCCTAAACCTGGAGCTGCCAGGAGATTAGTGATTCCTCAGGAGTACAGAAAGTTCCTCCTAACACTGGCACATGACATTCCCCTAGCTGGGCACCTGGGTCAAATGAAAACTTGGGACAGATTGGTTCCATTGTTTCATTGGCCTAGGATGTCTGAGGACACAAAGGAATTTTGTAAGTCCTGTGAAACCTGTCAAGCCAGTGGCAAGACAGGTGGCACCCCAAAGGCACCCCTTATCCCACTGCCTGTGGTTGGGGTTCCCTTTGAAAGGGTAGGGGTTGACATAGTTGGCCCCCTTGACCCTCCTACTGCTTCAGGCAATAGGTTTATCTTAGTGGAAGTGGACCATGCCACAAGATATCCTGAAGCTATTCCTTTAAGGACCACTACAGCCCCTGCAGTGGCAAAGGCCCTCCTGGGAATATTTTCCAGGGTGGGCTTCCCAAAGGAAGTAGTATCAGACAGAGGAAGCAATTTCATGTCTGCATACTTAAAGGCCATGTGGAAGGAGTGTGGTGTAACTTACAAGTTCACAACACCCTATCATCCACAAACAAATGGACTGGTGGAGAGATTTAATAAAACTCTCAAAGGCATGATTATGGGACTCCCTGAAAAACTCCGCAGGAGATGGGATATCCTTCTACCATGCCTCCTTTTTGCCTACAGGGAGGTACCCCAGAAAGGAGTGGGCTTCAGCCCCTTTGAACTTCTTTTTGGACACCCTGTTAGGGGTCCACTCACACTTGTAAAGGAGGGTTGGGAACAACCTTTAAAAGCTCCTAAGCAGGATATTGTGGATTATGTACTTGGCCTCAGATCAAGGATGGCTGAGTACATGAAAAAGGCCAGTAAAAACCTTCAGGCCAGCCAAGAGCTCCAGAAGCAATGGCATGATCAGAAGGCTGTTTTGGTTCAGTACCAACCAGGACAGAAAGTGTGGGTCTTGGAGCCTGTGGCCCCAAGAGCACTCCAAGATAAATGGAGTGGTCCCCACACAATTGTTGAAAAGAAGGGAGAAGTCACCTATTTGGTTGACTTAGGCACTGCGAGGAGTCCCCTTAGGGTGCTCCATGTCAACCGCCTGAAACCCTACTATGACAGGGCTGATCTCACCCTGCTCATGGCAACTGATGAGGGACAGGAAGAAGACAGTGATCCTCTACCTGATCTCTTCTCTTCCACAGAACAAGATGCTCTTGTGGAAGGTGTGGTTTTGGCTGATTGTCTTACTGCTGAGCAGAAAGATAATTGCATAAATCTCCTAGGACAATTTTCAGAACTCTTCTCTACTGTGCCAGGCACCACTTCTTGGTCTGAGCACACTATAGATACTGGAGACAGTTTACCTGTCAAAAGTAAGATCTATAGGCAGCCTGGCCATGTCAGGGACTGCATAAAGCAAGAAGTTCAGAAAATGTTGGAACTAGGAGTGGTTGAGCACTCTGACAGTCCATGGGCTTCTCCTGTGGTACTGGTACCAAAACCCAATTCTAAAGATGGAAAGAAGGAAATGAGGTTTTGTGTAGATTATAGAGGTCTCAACTTGGTAACCAAAACTGATGCTCACCCTATACCCAGGGCAGATGAGCTTATAGATACACTGGCATCTGCCAAGTATCTAAGCACTTTTGATTTGACTGCAGGGTATTGGCAGATCAAATTATCAGAAGATGCTAAACCTAAGACTGCATTTTCTACCATTGGAGGACATTACCAGTTTACTGTAATGCCTTTTGGTTTGAAAAATGCACCTGCCACTTTTCAAAGGTTGGTGAACACAGTCCTGCAAGGGCTGGAAGCTTTCAGTGCAGCATATTTGGACGATATAGCTGTCTTTAGCTCCAGCTGGGATGATCACCTGGTCCACCTATGGAAAGTTTTAGAGGCTCTGCAAAAGGCAGGCCTCACTATCAAGGCTTCAAAGTGCCAGATAGGGCAGGGTAGGGTGGTTTATCTGGGACACCTTGTTGGTGGGGAACAGATTGCACCACTTCAGGGGAAAATCCAAACTATTATTGATTGGGTTCCCCCTACCACTCAGACTCAGGTGAGAGCCTTCCTAGGCCTCACTGGGTATTACAGGAGGTTCATTAAGAACTATGGCTCCATTGCAGCCCCTCTTAATGACCTCACTTCCAAGAAAATGCCTAAAAAGGTATTATGGACAGCAAGCTGTCAGAAAGCTTTTGAGGAGCTGAAGCAGGCCATGTGCTCTGCACCTGTCCTGAAAAGCCCTTGTTACTCTAAAAAATTCTATGTCCAAACTGATGCATCTGAATTAGGAGTAGGGGCAGTCCTATCACAACTTAATTCTGAGGGCCAGGATCAACCTGTTGCTTTTATTAGTAGGAGGTTGACCCCTAGAGAAAAGCGTTGGTCTGCCATTGAGAGGGAGGCCTTTGCTGTGGTCTGGGCTCTGAAGAAGTTGAGGCCATACCTGTTTGGCACTCACTTCATTGTTCAGACAGACCACAAACCTCTACTTTGGCTAAAACAAATGAAAGGTGAAAATCCTAAATTGTTGAGGTGGTCCATATCCCTACAGGGAATGGACTATACAGTGGAACATAGACCTGGGAGTAGCCACTCCAATGCAGATGGACTCTCCAGATATTTCCACTTAGACAATGAAGACTCATCAGGTCATGGCTAGTCTTATTGTCCTTCGTTTGGGGGGGGGTTGTGTAGGAAAGTACCATCTTGCCTGGCATGTTACCCCCATTTTTCACTGTATATATGTTGTTTTAGTTGTATGTGTCACTGGGACCCTGGTAACCCAGGGCCCCAGTGCTCATAAGTGTGCCTGAATGTGTTACCTGTGTAGTGACTAACTGTCTCACTGAGGCTCTGCTAATCAGAACCTCAGTGGTTATGCTCTCTCATTTCTTTCCAAATTGTCACTGACAGGCTAGTGACCATTTTTACCAATTTACATTGGCTTACTGGAACACCCTTATAATTCCCTAGTATATGGTACTGAGGTACCCAGGGTATTGGGGTTCCAGGTGATCCCTATGGGCTGCAGCATTTCTTTTGCCACCCATAGGGAGCTCTGACAATTCTTACACAGGCCTGCCACTGCAGCCTGAGTGAAATAACGTCCACGTTATTTCACAGCCATTTTACACTGCACTTAAGTAACTTATAAGTCACCTATATGTCTAACCTTTACCTGGTAAAGGTTAGGTGCAAAGTTACTTAGTGTGAGGGCACCCTGGCACTAGCCAAGGTGCCCCCACATTGTTCAGAGCCAATTCACTGAACTTTGTGAGTGCGGGGACACCATTACACGCGTGCACTACATATAGGTCACTACCTATATGTAGCTTCACCATGGTAACTCCGAATATGGCCATGTAACATGTCTATGATCATGGAATTGCCCCCTCTATGCCATCCTGGCATAGTTGGCACAATCCCATGATCCCAGTGGTCTGTAGCACAGACCCTGGTACTGCCAAACTGCCCTTCCTGGGGTTTCACTGCAGCTGCTGCTGCTGCCAACCCCTCAGACAGGCAGCTGCCCTCCTGGGGTCCAGCCAGGCCTGGCCCAGGATGGCAGAACAAAGAACTTCCTCTGAGAGAGGGTGTGACACCCTCTCCCTTTGGAAAATGGTGTGAAGGCAGGGGAGGAGTAGCCTCCCCCAGCCTCTGGAAATGCTTTGTTGGGCACAGATGTGCCCAATTCTGCATAAGCCAGTCTACACCGGTTCAGGGACCCCTTAGCCCCTGCTCTGGCGCGAAACTGGACAAAGGAAAGGGGAGTGACCACTCCCCTGACCTGCACCTCCCCTGGGAGGTGTCCAGAGCTCCTCCAGTGTGCTCCAGACCTCTGCCATCTTGGAAACAGAGGTGCTGCTGGCACACTGGACTGCTCTGAGTGGCCAGTGCCACCAGGTGACGTCAGAGACTCCTGCTGATAGGCTCCTTCAGGTGTTAGTAGCCTATCCTCTCTCCTAGGTAGCCAAACCCTCTTTTCTGGCTATTTAGGGTCTCTGGGGAAACTTTAGATAACGAATGCAAGAGCTCATCTGAGTTCCTCTGCATCTCCCTCTTCACCTTCTGATAAGGAATCGACTGCTGACCGCGCTGGAAGCCTGCAAACCTGCAACATAGTAGCAAAGACGACTACTGCAACTCTGTAACGCTGATCCTGCCGCCTTCTCGACTGTTTTCCTGCTTGTGCATGCTGTGGGGGTAGCCTGCCTCCTCTCTGCACCAGAAGCTCCGAAGAAATCTCCCGTGGGTCGACGGAATCTTCCCCCTGCAACCGCAGGCACCAAAAAGCTGCATTTCCGGTCCCTTGGGTCTCCTCTCAGCACGACGAGCGAGGTCCCTCAAATCCAGCGACTCTGTCCAAGTGACCCCCACAGTCCAGTGACTCTTCAGCCCAAGTTTGGTGGAGGTAAGTCCTTGCCTCACCTCGCTGGGCTACATTGCTGGGAACCGCGACTTTGCAGCTACTCCGGCCCCTGTGCACTTCCGGCAGAAATCCTTTGTGCACAGCCAAGCCTGGGTCCACGGCACTCTAACCTGCATTGCACGACTTTCTAAGTTAGTCTCCGGCGACGTGGGACTCCTTTGTGCAACTTCGGCGAGCACTGTTTCACGCATCCTCGTAGTGCCTGTTTCTGGCACTTCTCCGGGTGCTACCTGCTTCAGTGAGGGCTCTTTGTCTTGCTCGACGTCCCCTCTCTCTTCAGGTCCAATTTGAGACCTCCTGGTCCCTCCTGGGCTCCAGCAGCGTCCAAAAACGCCAAACGCAAGATTTGCGCCTAGCAAGGCTTGTTGGCGTCCTTCCGGCGGGAAAACACTTCTGCACGACTCTCCAAGGCGAGAGGGATCCGTCCACCAAAGGGGAAGTCTCTAGCCCTTTTCGTTCCTGCAGAAACCTCAGCTTCTTCTGTCCAGTCGAAGGTTCTTTGCACCCGCAGCTGGCATTTCCTGGGCATCTGCCCATCTCCGACTTGCTTGTGACTTTTGGACTTGGTCCCCTTGTTCCACAGGTACCCTAGATTGGAAATCCACAGTTGTTGCATTGCTGGTTTGTGTCTTTCCTGCATTATTCCTCTAACACGACTATTTTGTCCTTAGGGGAACTTTAGTGCACTTTGCACTCACTTTTCAGGGTCTTGGGGAGGGTTATTTTTCTAACTCTCACTATTTTCTAATAGTCCCAGCGACCCTCTACAAGGTCACATAGGTTTGGGGTCCATTCGTGGTTCGCATTCCACTTTTGGAGTATATGGTTTGTGTTGCCCCTATCCCTATGTTTCCCCATTGCATCCTATTGTAACTATACATTGTTTGCACTGTTTTCTAAGACTATACTGCATATTTTTGCTATTGTGTATATATATCTTGTGTATATTTCCTATCCTCTCACTGAGGGTACACTCTAAGATACTTTGGCATATTGTCATAAAAATAAAGTACCTTTATTTTTAGTATAACTGTGTATTGTGTTTTCTTATGATATTGTGCATATGACACTAAGTGGTACTGTAGTAGCTTCACACGTCTCCTAGTTCAGCCTAAGCTGCTCTGCTAAGCTACCATTATCTATCAGCCTAAGCTGCTAGACACCCTATACACTAATAAGGGATAACTGGGCCTGGTGCAAGGTGCAAGTACCCCTTGGTACTCACTACAAGCCAGTCCAGCCTCCTACACTGAGCATCCTGTGTTTGGGGTAGTCCGAGTAAATGCACAAGGGAGCTGTCAACGAAACCTAGCCAGATGTGGATTGTAAGGCACGAAGGATTTAAGTGCAAAGAAATGCTCACTTTCTAAAAGTGGCATTTCTAAAAGAGTAATATTAAATCCAACTTCACCAGTCAGCAGGATTTTGTATTACCATTCTGGCCATACTAAATATGACCTTGTTACCCCTTTCAGATCACCACTCAAACAATATATGAGGGTAGTCCTAATGTTAGCCTATGAAAGGAGCATGCCTCACAGTAGTGTAAAAACGAATTTAGGAGTTTTACACTACCAGTACAAATAAACTGCACAGTTACATGTCCTTCTTTTTAGCTACATAGCACCCTGCCCTATGGGTTACCTAGGGCCTACGTTAGGGTGACTTATATGTAGACAAAAGGGGGTTTAAGGCTTGGCAAGTACTTTTAAATGCCACGTTGAAGTAGCAGTGTAACTGCACACACACAGGCCTTGCAATGGCAGGCTTGAGGCATGGTTAAGAGGCTACTTGTGTGGGTGGCACAATCAGTGCTGCAGGCCCAATAGTAGTGTTTACTCTACAGGCCCTGGAGCCATGTAGTGCACTTTACTGGGGTCCTACAAGTAGATTAAATAAGCCAATTGGGTATGAAACAATGTCACCATGTTTTAAGGGAGAGATCATATTCACTTCAGTACTGGTTAGCAGTGCTAAAGTGTGCAGAGTCCTATAACCAGCAAAAACAGTGGCCAAAAAGTGGAGGGAGGCAGGCAAAAGGTTAAGGGTGACCACCCTAAGGCTGTCAGGTCTACCACATTGCCTGTCCTGTTTTGCCCTTGAAATGTCTGATCTGATGTGAAAAGATTGTTCACCTTTCGGAAACTGCCTGCCTTTAGGGCCTCTGATAGGACTTGCTCTCTAAAGAGTCGGACTTTAAAATAATCAGGATCCTCTTTGGATTTTTCCGATTTGAGTTTTCGCAAAGGGAGTTCAGGAGTTCTTTATATATCGTCAGACAACTCACTAGAACAGGTGTCCCAAACCAGTCGATTGGGAGCTACCAGTAGCTCTCAGACCCTTTCACAGTAGCTCACAGCCTGGAGTTCATTTTTAAATAAGCACTGGGTCACATTTTACCTTTTACAGTTAAGGGAAGGCTGTGCTTATTTTACATTATTATCATCAGGCTGCAGATAGAGGGGCCTGAAAAGGAGCAGTGCTGGAGTCAGATTTCTGACCTAGGGCACAGAAGTGAAGAACTGAAGCACTGAAGTATTTAAATCTTAACTAAAAGTCCTTGTCAACTCAGTATTGGAGCATGAAAACAAAATGATATTTCTCAATACTTTTAAATCGGAGAAAATGCAAATGAAAGTTTACCTTAATAATTAAGTTGATTTTTCATTTTAATGCTCTCAATTTTTTCAAAGTGTTGCATTTGCAAACAGCAGGCCTCTTGGTCCCTGTAGAACACTGTGCCATATTTATAATTGAAAAATACATTCATTTTTTTTTAATGGGAGCACTTTAAAGTGCAGGAAAATGTTCTACATTATGCACTTTAAAGTTCTCCCATTTAAGAAAATAGTTGTATGTTTGTATTATACATGTAACATTGTCACATATGGCAAAAGGTATGTCCTGTGCCACAAGTACATATCACACAGGCTCTGTTACCCATACACACATATCCTGTTTATATGTGCACATGTTCATTCATCCCCAGAAACCATGCTCTCACTGCGACACACACACAGAGCTTTATGGACTTTATGGACATTAGGCATAAAGTCAAGGAAGCTAAGCATAGGGGTGTCTGGTAATAATGCACAAGTTGTTTAGCTTTTGATAGCTCACAATGATATTCACTAATCAGAAATAGCTCTCGCTGCAGAAAAGGTTGGAGACCCCTGCATTAGTATCTGCTGATGAGATAAACTCCTTGAGTAAATTGATCATCAAACCTTTGAGGTTATCTCCTTCAACGTCTTCTGGGATATTTGGTACTCTCACATTGTTGCATCTTGTGTTATTCTCTAAAGATTCTATCTTCTCACAGATCTCTTTGCCATTTTTAGTTCTTGTATTTCATTGTGATTCACCCTTAACTTCTCTCTTAAGCTCCTCGAGTGTGGCTTCCATAGTGTACATCCTCTCCATTAAAGTGTTCATTTTACTCTCTAAAATTGTGAATTTGGATTTGATCTCTTCTGTCAAGGATGCAAAGTGACATTCTACCCCTGGCTGCCCCAAAGGATCTTGTACTTTCCCCTGTATACATTGATGCTGTGACTGTGATCCTCCAGCTTGACCTATTTCTGGCCCTGTCTCAGTTATTGCTTGGAATCTATTTTCAGTGGCTTTGCCCACTATACTTCACTCTGTACCCTATCAACCAGCATCAATTATGAGAGAATTTTCTTATTGGGTCTAATGGGTTTGGTAAGCAGTATTGAGAGGCTAGGGTAAGCCTACCTGCTTCATTTTTTGATTGAAATTTGAAGAAAGACCTCAAGGATGGAGTAATCTTAACAATGTGAAAGGGCTTTGCCACTTTTCCCAATGTTTCCCTCAACTTGCCTCTACTCTTGGGAGTGGAGAGGGGTGGTAATGTGTCTGGGGCCAGAACAGGGTCCTACATTTGAAAATTAGAAGTTATTATGTCCTTTTCTACTAAGTTAGTGACTCCCTTTGTGGTAGTGGTCAAAGTTTGGGGAAAACTCAGAGCAAACTTTCTGTTTGTGCCCTGTTGTTTAATGCCACTTCCTGCTTCTATAGGAGCCTTTAATCTTACTTTACATTTGCGTAGTGTGTATCTTTGTTGATTGAGCCCCTGCACCTGTGTCCTCACCTGACCAAGTACACTGACCTTTTAACTCTAGTCTTTTTCAGTGAGGAGGGCAGTGTAGATGCTTCCCCGGCTTTCCCTCTACCTCCTAACATGGTAGGTCATTGTAGGCTCATGTAGCATATGCCATCTACAGTCTCTGTCTGTGCACTCGCCGGTGAGCCTACTAGCTGCTGCCAGCTTGTGCTGACACTGCCTGATGCTCCTCAGACGGAGATCTGCACAGAGGCCCGCTTATCCTTGGGGAGCCCCAAAGCCTCTCTCTCCACAGTGCATCCCCCCTCCTTCACTGCAACCTTTCTCCTGCAGCTGCTTCTGGTCCACTGATGTGCCCCCAAAACTCATCCCTGTCCTCCAGAAATCTCCTCTGAGGCTGGGGCCAACCGAAGCGAAAGGTAGGGTTGTTTTATTTTTCTACGCTCATGAAGTAGTTCTAGTGTGACGTGAACACCAGAGGAGGGGAGCTCCCGCCCACCCCTCTTATTTAGCTGCCATGTTCCCCCAAGCTCAGGTCAAACCTAACCTTATGTCCTCGTAAAGCCAATGTCAAAAATGTAGAGGTGGCACTGGAAAAGTCCCACCAGCTTTCATAGGTGTGAGACAGGGCATCCTTGGCATAGTCTCCTTTGTCTTTTTGCCTCTGCCTCCTGTATTTTTTACTGTGTGCTGGATTTAGTGTTTGCTGGTTTTGATATCTAGGCACTTTACCACAGCTGATCAGTGCTAAAGTGCAAGTGCTCCCTGTGTAAATTGTGATTATGATGGGTTATACATGATTGACCTATTTGATTTACTAGTAAGTCTCTAATATAGTGCACCATGGGTGCCCAGAGCTTGTTATTCAAATGCTACTAGTGGGCCTGCAGCACTGATTGTGCCACCCACACGAGTAGCTCTGTAAACATGTCTCAGTCCTGCCATTGCAGTATCTGTGTGTGCAGTTTTAAACTGTCATGTCGACCTGGCAAGTGCACCCACTTGTCAGGCCCAAACATTCCCTTTTAATACATGTAAGTCACCCCTAAGGTAGGCCCAAGACAGCCCCCTGGGCAGGGTGCTGTGTATTTATAAGGTAGGACATGCACTGGTGTGTTTGACATGTCCTAATAGTCAAACACAGCCAAATGTGTTTTTCACCATTGCAAGGCATATCTCTCCTATAGGTTAACATGAGGACTACCTTGAAATATCTTTTAAGTGTAATTTCCTGTTGGGAGCAGATAGAGATGTGGAGTTTGGGGGCTCTGAACTCACAATTTAAAGATGCATCTTTTGGTGAAGTTGTTTTTTAAATTGTAAGTTTGAAAATGAAATGCCACTTTTAGAAACTGTCTCACTTAAAAATTCTCCTTGAGGAATTGTTTAGATATAGTTTCTGAACATATGACCCATTTTTCAATTAATGAATGACAACTCCGTACTGTTGGTTTTTAAATTATAAGTTTAAAAATGTCACTTTTAGAAAGTAGGCCTTTTCTTGCTGAACCATTCTGTGCCTCTGCCTGACTGTGTAAAACACGTCTGGGTCAGACTGACAGTTGGGCTGCTTGTGAATTCACTCTAGACAGTGAAGCAATGGGAGCTGAGGTGTGTTCTGCATATCCTAATGTGTCTTCCTGCGCTAGAGTGGAGGAAGGAGCTGACACTTGCACCTAAATAGCCCTGTGCCTGTCCTTACACAAAGCAGTCTCCAACTCACTGGAGTTTGTCTGGGGCCAGGACTGTGAGAGGCAGGGTCTTGTGCACTACAACGATAGGCAGAAATTAGTATAAGTATTGGACTACTGATCCCACAATTTTAGAACACTTGTGGCTCAAGAGGAGACTCTGCCAAGGAGAAGAGCTGAACAGCTGTGAGGAGGAATACTGCCCCTTTGCTGTGTGCGTTGCTGGGTTTGCCCCTCTCCTGCTTTGGAGAGGACAAAAACTGGACTTTGCTGTGTCTCCTGCTTGTGAAGTTTCTCCAAGGGCTTGAACTGAGCTTGCCTTTTGTTATGAAACCTCAGGGACACCAAACACTTCATCTGCCAGTGCCTGGACTCTTCTGCTGAGAGTCCTCACTTGCTGTGTGGTGCTGAATCCAGTCCCTGGGCTTTTAGAGGTGGAAGCTGGTAACCTGCGGGGGAAAATCCACACACCACCATGTGCGTTTCAGAAAAATCAACGCTGCGCCTGTCCTGCGGCTGAAACTTCGATGCAGCACCTGCCTCGTGGCCAGAGAATCGACGTAGCACCTGTTCTTAATGCAGACCCTTTGCATAGCGCATCAGAATTTTCCACGCATTGACCCTAGGTATCAAATCTTCAATATCCCAGCAAGGACCTGAGGCGGCGTGTCCGGAAATTGATGCATCACTCTCCTGTGGAAGAAAGAATTGACGCATCGCCCACCCGGTAGAGAGAGAATCGACGCACGACCTCACTTGCGAGTAAGGAACTGACGCATCGCTTGCTTTTTTTATACATTATCTCTCCTGTGGTTTTAATTTTGACACATACCAGGTACTTTGTGCTAAAACAATGCAGCCATTGATCCATATGGTTTTAGACTGTTAACTTTAAAAATTGATATATTTTCTTGTGCATGTTGGATTTTTGTCATTTTGGTCTTGTTTACCACGATAGATATTGGCTATTTTTCTAAACAGGTGTGGAGTACTTTTGTGGTGTTTTCGCTGTTACTGTGTGTGTGTGTACAAATACTTAACACATTGCCTCTGAGATAAACCTGCCTGCTTGTGCCAAGCTACCATGCGGGTGAGCAGGGATTATTTTAGGTGTGTGACTCCCTTACACTGACTAGCGTGAGGTCCTACCTGGATAGGGTGTGACTGCCAACTAGAGAACCCATTTCTAACAATAGGTATGATATGTTTATTATGAAATGTTATGACAAAGCCTTAGGCCTGACCTATTTATTCTGAAAAGCGTGTGCTAAAGACAATAGGATTTTAATGATGGATTGGTATTACACTTTGCTATAGACTGTAAGCTAGAATTATGTTAGGTTGATTTTCACAGGTTATTAGAGTAGGCAAGGATTTTGGTGATGGTGATCCACCCTAACATAATGTGGGGATAGAAGGTATACACTACAATAACCATTGTTAGGCTGTTTTAGGAGAGATAATATTTTGCTTTGCCAACAGTGATTTGGTGCACGTTTGTACTTTTATATGTACATGCTGAACGGTTGCCTCGTGGAAAGCTTACAGTTAGTACAGTGGGCTTGTGTTAGTTATGGTGATAAGCCAATGATGAAGGCTACATGCTTGATTGTTTATTATGGAAAGTTCAGATAAAGACAGTAGGCCTGACCTATTGATTGAAAGAGATTTTTATGGAATGCTGTTGTCCATAGCGTAGCAATGTTTTACCAATCAAAGATTGCCCATGTGTTGCTTCTAAATGTGGCAGCCATGCTGGAACTTTAAAATCGCAGTAGAATACTTACCATACCTCTGCAAGACAGAGTTAAGTTTTGCTGTTTCACGTTTTGTTATTGCGCGCATAAGTCCGTCGTGTTTAGGTGGCAGCATGTGTTCTTTCTATTTGTATTCTTTTAATTACCAAACATATTTTGGGGAATTTATTTGTGTTTTATTCTGGATGCGTCAGAGGGATAAATGCAAGAATGAGTCAGTGGATAGTTTCATCAATACATCAGGGCAAAGATGAGTGACTGACTACATGTATGATGACTTACCGATTGTGTAAACCCACAAATGATGCACAAGACACTTCTATTCATAAACCAGACCGATTGGCTTTGGCAATGTTTGTCTAATAATTTGACCGTATTATATGAACCAGTCGCTGTTGCACGCCAGATCATGCATGTTTTAGCACAGTATTTCACCCAGAGAGATTTTCGGCAGCTCAATGTACTATCCGATTGGGAAGGTAGGCTCAATCTGCACACAAATCTTTTATTTGCCCCCTGGATATGTCTGGATATGTCTGTGTGTCTGTTGGCTCTTTCAGAGCCTGAAATACAGCCCTGGACGCGCCGCAGATGCGTCGCTTGTTTAACAGAATACAGCACACGACTGATGCACAATTTACACATTCCTTGGACTTCTAATCTGAGGTCGCAGTGCCCCTTATCAGAACTGTGCAGCTGTCTGTCAGAGAGTTGTATTTGTGTGGACGTGCGTCAGCTGCTAGGCCTCCCTTTAATCTGATGCCCCGGAGGGGCCTGCAAAATGCGTTCGGCTCTAATCAGGTGGATTTTGTCCCGAGAGATTAGCCTGGCTAGGTTAAGGGCCGCTGACAATTGACTGACCCAAGTGGCCTTTTTACAGCCTCTGAAGCGTGGTTAGGAATAAATATCTCACAGAGAAACTGCTCTCTAAATTAACACTGTGGTTTAACCTACGTTTTAATCAATATAAAAATAAATGAAATTGTCAATCTTTTCGCTATTACGAGATGTGCCTGGCGCCCCCTTTGTCTTTCTTATTTATTTCTCGAATTGATGACGACCACGTGACCCGTTTATTCATGTTGGTTTAATGAAAGAAACGTTATCATAACCAACATCTTCCTTGCAAAATCACACAATTTAACTACCACAACACATACATCTGCCTTTTCTGCCTTCGTTTACCATTGCCATCTCCTTTTGCCCATTTAAAGAACATCAAAGGCTCGTCGACGTATTGCTTAGCAGACCAACTTCCAAGCCACATCTTTTCTGCACATCTGTCATTCTTTGGCCTTCGCGAGTAGTAGCGTTCCTGTCCACAGCACGTATAAAATCCTCACAATCGTGCAGTGTTGCGTGTGGTGCATGTTGCCTCTTTCCAGTACTGCCATGTTCAGCAGCCAGGCTTTTATTTCATGTACCGGAAGTAACAACCGAAACCACTTTGCTGTGAGTACGCAACCAAGCACTTGTGTTACGACGTAAGGTTTTTCCCCCCCTGGGGCACTCGTACCGCCGCCTGCTCCACTATATATTTACCACGTTTATTAATGTATGCTTTTACATGACCCAAAGTGCCGAGAAGCATCACGTATTCTGCAGGGAACTGACGAGGACCTCGTGTTTGTTGTTTGAATGTCCTTGGCTGTATAGTTTGTATTGTGCTGCAGTTTCAAGAGCAATCACTTCTAATAATATGTTTTCAAGCGTCTTTTCATATTGTAATATCAGAGAGTGATCAATATCGTGCTCACCGAAAATGTTATGTCAGGGTTTCCGGAAAGCCAGATAAGTAAGCAATGTTCTATTTTTCTGATATATTTGATCGGGCAGTTTCCAATACTGCTTGGGAATGTTAACGCGTTCCTTACTGCAGGTTCGTTACTCACAGTACATTTCTTCAGCTACTCCTATGAAGTGATTGAAATTTTAGAAACCGGTTTATCTGAGTGCTACCTAATTTTTATATCTTATTTTGGATGGAACAAACTGTAGTTTCACACTGAAAACAACGTAGTGCTTTATCCAACAGGGGCCACTGTTGCGCCACTTACCGAGAGCACGGCTCTATAAATATGAAAACACAGCTCATCCAGTACACTGCCTGGTCAAATTGACATTCATATCCATGTTGGTACAACTCCCATGGAGACTTGCAGTGGGTTATTATGACTGCAGGTCAGAAAGATAGCTACTTAGACTATTTAGAGTGTTGAAAAAGGATCAGGTCAAGCTGATAAGAATGTTCTGTAGAAAACATTGTTGTAAAAAATCAATTGACCTTGTAGATTTTAAAGAATTTCTATCTCTTATGCTCAAAGAAAGCACGTTTTCCAGTATTATGATGGTGCTAACATTTTAATTTATAAAAACAATCTTTCTATGTACTTGCGTGTTGTATTTTCAAAAATTAATGCACACATATATCTCTATACATAATGCATTACGCAGGGAAAAAAGTCCATAAAACAAATCGCACAGGTAGACTGTCTCATTAGGTACTTTATTTCCTTTCTCCTTTGCTAAGCGCGGAAGGGGGCCTGATAATGACGCTGCGTGAAAACGTGTCGTGTTGCATACATTACGCAAAACAAGAAGGATGATTGATTTTCGAAGCAAAACCCATAATTTTAAGTTAAAGTTAGCAGGTACAGAGTTAATTCGAGAGGGAGTGCACTTCTCAGCAAGGGTGCAATACTTTTAATGGGTGAGTTTCGGTTACGCTGCTGCAGCGAGTACCCCCACTTCTGTATTTCCATTTCAACCCCTGGTTGCGGCCACCAGGCTCCAGCAATTCACAGCTTTCTGGCGAATCATCCCCGTACAAAACTATAGCATACAGACAGACAGACGGACAAACAGGACAGACAGCTGTGTATCAGCCAGGACTTGATGCTGTTCCTCTGAGCCCGGAAACTCATGTCAGGTTACGACGTTTATGTTCCGATTTACAACCTATATGCGTCCCCTTTTTAACATGTTTAATGCATATATTATTGTAACCACTTCCCGTTATTTTATTTAAGACAATCAAAGGTTGCGTTACGTTATTTATTTATTGAGAGCAGCAGCTTATCATGGAAACGGCATGAATCACACAGGAGCAGGGTGAAGCTGCTGTCTCGCTAAAGTGGCATTATAGTGTGTGCACAGCGTGCAACTCGCCCCCCTCCCAGAAAAGATTTGTGACAACTTTATGTGGATCACCCACGCATAGCCATTTTATTCCAGTAAAACACATTAAATCATCATATAGCATACACACCACTTGCAATCAATCGACCCAAAGACCCCCACAAGGAACAGCAGAATTCAAACAACAATTACTCAAAGTATCAAAGATATGAAAAATATGACCAAGCACTTTACCAATTTTACAAGGACAGCAACCAGCAGATTGGTTACAGCACTTCTGGAGATAGTCTTTTGCCACTAAGGCTGCAGTGCGCATTGTGCCTTCAGGCCCCAACATTCAACACCACCCGGGCATATAAGTAAAGCAGCAGAAGACATCATCAGAACGCCATTGGCACAACAACTTTTGGCATCCCTCCAATCCAGAAGGGTGCACCCAACAAATCACAGGGCACTGCATAGTGCGTTGGCCCGCCGGGGTACCTGAACAGAGGCGTAGCCCCCAAAGTTCCAACCAGGCATCTAGGGCAGGGCAAGACAGTCCAGGGCCACAGCCAGGTCAGCCCCCTCTCTTGCTAGCTCAGTGCCCACACAATCACACCCCGTTCAGTCCAGCAAAGAGTCCTTAATCAGAGTTTTCCCTGCTATTTCCAGCCCTGGGCCCCACCACATGGTGAGGAGCTACCTGGCAAACCTGCCCTCCCCCCAACGACACTGGGCAAGACCGACTCTGGCCCCCAAAATGGTCTGGATGAACAACTGTTGGCCCAGGATGAACAAATTGACCTAGTCACAATTAAATAACTTGGGCCTGGCTACCTGGATCAAGTTGTGCCACATCAATGAACCTGTCATGATTTTTTCAATCAAATGATTAAACTTCCTCACCGAGTCATTAATTGCCCTGGTGGACACCCCCGGGACCACTCCAATCGTGGGATAATCACTGACCACAGCGTGGCTGCTGTTGGTAGCTGATTCCGCCCCCTTGACAGGGTGGAGAAGAGAGCCTCACTAAGACCCCGCATACCTAGGGATACCATGTCGTTACCCCCCATATGGAAGGCAATGATGTCAGAGGGAGGGACCACGCCTTTGTTCAAGGCCTTTGAAAGAAGGTGAAATAAATCCCCTAGCTTGAGGCCTCCAATACCCATCCAAAAATGCTGGAAACCTGCCTCCCATTGGGCCCTCTCCAGGCCAGAGTCAGTGAAATATTGAGCAGCTCTTATAATGAAGGAGGGTCCACACCAACACACATGAATTGTACCACGCCCAACATCTGGAACAAAGGGAAAAATAACCTAGGTCCTAGAGAAGCCTAAACCAAATGGGGGCGCACATAGAGCTCGTAGAATTTGGTTTCCACCTGCAAACCCTCTTGATGGCATCCCCTGATAGGCCCAGAGCAGCCGCCGTAGTGGCTGCGGTAGTGCAGAAGGAGTGAGAAGTAAACCCTGAAAGCTCCTCGCCCATAAGTGCCAGGACGCGTTTGAATACCTGTGTAAACTGCAAGTAGGTGAGCAGAGATTTATCCATGTGTATCAACTTGGAACAACCACCCTCTGGTCGCACTGGGATGAACTCCATAGCCTGCATCACCGGACAATAGGGGGCCCCCGGGGCCGGACTTATACACATCCACATACCTTTACCTGCAGGTCAGTCTCTGATCTCCAGACCTTTACACAAAGACAACTATCGTTCAGGATAATGTCTACCACATCAATCCTACATCCCTGCCCAGCCTTGGTGGATACTTCTAGCTCAGAGATCCTGAATGCCCTGAAAAAAACAAGTGTCAACTTGAAACGAGACAAGGCGTCAGGCACTGTGTTATCAACCCCAGGGACATGCTTTTCTGGGAAGAACACTTTGTGCGTCTAACAACTGTGAATAAGGACCTTAAGTAAACATAGCACAAATGGGCACTTCGCACTCTGGTTGTTTATCGCCATGACTGCTGGCATGCTGTCTGACTAGAACACAATCCTGCTGTTGGCCAAGGCATCTCCCCAGATCTGCAGCGCTACTATAATGGGGAATGGCTCTAAGAAGGTAATGTTGCGGGTGAGCCCAGAGGCCAACCATTCTTCTGGCCAATGCTGCATGCACCGTCTTGTGCAGAAGATTGCACCAAAACCAATGCTGCCTGCAGCATTTGTGAACAGAGCCAGCTCAGTGCTGGACCGTGGCGGATGTTGCATAAAAGGGTGCCATTGAAGTTTTCCAGAAAACCCTTCCAAGTCATTGGGTCCTCCCTGACCTCGGAAGACAGTCTATTGTGGTGATGCTTGGCCTGAAGGCCTGCCATAGCCCTAGCAATATTCTTTGAAAAGGCTCTCCCATTAGAATCACCCGTAATGCAAAATTCAGCTGCCC
Source organism: Pleurodeles waltl (assembly GCF_031143425.1). Taxonomy (NCBI): domain Eukaryota; kingdom Metazoa; phylum Chordata; class Amphibia; order Caudata; family Salamandridae; genus Pleurodeles; species Pleurodeles waltl. The sequence continues at coordinate 1,038,733,056 of NC_090437.1, forward strand.
AACCAACACTTGCAACTGATGCAATGTGACCTTCCTGCCCGCCAGAGAAGTCTCAATGGATGCTTTGGACGCCATGACCTTAACTTCAGGGAGCCTGCACATGCCGGCCACCGGGTCAATTTCGATACCCAGGAATGTTATCCGCGTAGAGGGGCTCTCAGTCTTGTCATCTGCCAATGGCACCCCCAAGGCTCAGGCCAACTGTTGAAAGT